>NC_064646.1:437794676-438097706 GCF_023864345.2 Schistocerca serialis cubense
AGGAAATACGCGGCCTCGGTGTGTGAGCGGCATAGACAACGCGCTGTGAGTCACCTCAGCGGACAATAATATTTTGGGTAAATATTCCCTTTCTCTTGTTCTGTCCGTTTCGAATGTAGCCAATGATGACGACCAACCAATAGTGGTAGCAGGAATTTCAACCAATAACCCTTCTCTAGCGTAAGTGTGGAATACTGCCTTTCTATCCAATGACGATGGGCCGCCAATGGTATCCACAGGAGATTAGCTAACAACGCCCCTTCTTCTGTATCAGAGCGGGAATATTAGCCTATGACTGTGACCCACCGATGGTAGCCACATGAATTTTAACCAATACTATCACTTCTCCAGCACGAACGCGTGAAAGCTCACCCTTTATAAGAGGACGAGACACTCGTCTCTGACAGTGTACCAACAGTAATGGACACCAGAAGATCCTGAGGAAGATCCCAGTAGAGGGGTCGAAACGTCGATCATTTTAGAAGAAACATGACGCGGCCTAATAACCCAGAAAATTTTAACGTCACAAACATAAGATTGTCCGCCCCCGGTAGCTAAGTGGTCAGCGCCATAGAAAGACAATCCTCAGGGCCCGGATTCAATTCCCGGCTGGGTCGGAGACTTTCTCCGCTCAGGGACTGGGTGTTGTGTTGTCCTAAACATCATAATTTCATCCCCATCGACGCGCAAGTCACCGATGTGGCGTCAAATGGAAAGACTTGCACCCGGCGAACGGTCTTCCCGACAGGGAGGCCCTAGTCACACGAAATTTACATTTAACATAACAATAAAATATAAGAATTAACATACGGATTGCTATATGAATAAAATTTAACAATATCAAAATTACAAAATATTGTAATCTCTGAAAATATCATAGACATTGAAGAGCCAAAGAAATTGGTACACCTGACTAATATCGTGTAGGGCCCCCGCGAGCACGCAGAAGTGCCGCAACACGACGTGGCATGGACTGGGTAATGTCTGAAGTAGTCCTGGAGGGAAATGACACCATGAATCCTGCAGGGCTGACCATAAAACCGTAAGAGTTCGAGGGGGTGGAGATCTCTTCAGAACAGCACGTTGCCGGGCATCCCAGATATGCTCAGTAATGTTCACGTGTGGGGAGTTTGGTGGCCAGCGTAAGCGTTTGAACAGAAGAGTGCTCCTGGAGCCTCTCTGTAGCAATTCTGAATGTGTAGCGTGCCGCATTGTCCTGCTGGAATTGCCCAAGTCCGTCGGAATGCACAATGGACAAGAATGGATGCAGATGATCAGACAGGATGCTTACGTACTGTGTCACCTGTCAGAGTCGTATCTAGACGTATTAGGGATTCCATATCACTCCAACTGTACACGCCCCACTCCATTACAGAGCCTCCACCAGCTCGAACAGTGCCCTGCTGACACGCAGGGTCCATGGATTTTTGAGGTTCTCTTCATACCCGTACATGTCTATCAGCTCGTTACAATTTGAAACGAGACTCGTCGAACAACGCAAGATGTTTCGAGTTCTCAACAGTTCAATGCCGGTGTTGCCGCCCCAGGCGATGTGTAAAGCTTTATGTCGTGTAGTCATCAAGGTTACACGAGTGGGCTTTCGGATCCGATACCCCATATCGATGATGTTTCACTGAATGGTTCGTACGCTGACACTTGTTGATGGCCCAGCATTGATTTCTGCAGCATTTTGCTGAAAGGTTGCACTTCTGTCAAGCTGAACGATTCTCTGCAATCGTCGTTGGTTTCGTTCTTGCAGGATCTTTTTTCGGCCGCAGCGGAGATTTGAAGTTTTACCTAATGTTCACGGCACACTCGTGAAGTGGTAGTACGGGAAAATCTCCACTTCATCGCTACCTCGGAGGTGCTGTGTCCCGCCGCTCGTGCGCTGACAACAGCACCACGTTCAGACTTACTTAAATCTTGATATCCTGCCATTGTAGTAGCAGTAACCAATGTAACAACTGCGCCAGACACTTGCTGTCTTATACAGGGTGTTACAAAAAGGTACGGCCAAACTTTCAGGGAGCATTCCTCACACACAAAGAAAGAAAATATGTTATGTGGACATGTGTCCGGAAACGGTTACTTTCCAAGTTAGAGCTCATTTTATTACTTCTCTTCAAATCACATTAATCATGGAATGGAAACACACAGCAACAGAACGTACAAGCGTGACTTCAAACACTTTGTTACAGGAAATGTTCAAAATGTCCTCCGTTAGCGAGGATACATGCATCCACCCTCTATCGCATGGAATCCCTGATGCGCTGATGCAGCCCTGGAGAATGGCGTATTGTATCACAGCCGTCCACAATACGAGCACGAAGATTCTCTACATTTGGTACCGGGGTTGCGTAGACAAGAGCTTTCAAATGCCCCCATAAATGAAAGTCAAGAGGGTTGAGGTCAGGAGAGTGTGGAGGCCATGGAATTGGCCCGCCTCTACCAATCCATCGGTCACCGAATCTGTTGTTGAGAAGCGTACGAACACTTCGACTGAAATTTTCAGGAGCTCCATCGTGCATAAACCACATGTTGTGTCGTACTTGTAAAGGAACATGTTCTAGCAGCACAGGTAGAGTATCCCGTATGAAATCATGATAACGTGCTCCATTGAGCGTAGGTGGAAGAACATGGGGCCCAATCAAGACATCACCAACAATGCGTGCCCAAACGTTCACAGAAAATCTGTGTTGATGACGTGATTGCACAATTACGTGCGGATTTTCGTCAGCCCACACATGTTGATTGTGAAAAGCCTCATCCGTAAAGAGAACATTTGCACTGAAATGAGGATTGACACATTGCTGGATGAACCCTTCGCAGAAGTGTAGCCGTGGAGGCCAATCAGCTGCTGATAGTGCCTGCACACGCTGTACACGTTACGGAAACAACTGGTTCTCCCGTAACACTCTCCATACAGTGACGTTACCTTCTACAGCAGTAACTTCTCTGACGCTGACATTCGGGTTATCGTCAACTGCACGAAGAATTGCCTCGTCCATTGCAGGTGTCCTCGTCGTTCTAGGTCTTCCCCAGTCGCGAGTCTTAGGCTGGAATGTTCCGTGCTCCCTAAGACGCCGATCAATTGCTTCGAACGTCTTCCTGTCGGGACGCCTTCGTTCTGGAAATCTGTCTCGATACAAACGTAGCGCGCCACGGCTATTGCATCAAATGGGCATCTGCCAACTCCGCATTTGTAAACATTGCACTGACTGTAAAACCACGTTCGTGATGAACACTAACCTGTTGATGCTATGTACTGATGTGCTTGATGATAGTAGTGATAGCAATGAGTCGCATGTCAACACAAGCACCGAAGTCAACATTACCTTCCTTCGATTGGGCCAACTGGCGGTGAATCGAGGAAGTACAGTACATACTGACGAAACTAAAATGAGCTCTAACATGGAAATTAAGCGTTTCCGGACACATGTCCACATAACATCTTTTCTTTATTTGCGTGTGAGGAATGTTTCCTGAAAGTTTGACCGTACCTTTTTGTAACACCCTGTATAGGCGTTGCCGACCGCACCGCCGTGTTTTGCTTGTTTACATATCTCTGTATTTGAATACGTATACCTATACCAATTTCTTTGGCGCTTCAGTGTAGCATAGTGATATATATATAATAAATGCATGACACTTATTGAGAAACCAAGTTGTATTTTTACAATTAATGTAATTTCCTTGTATCCTCCAACTTAATAAGAAATATTCGTGCACTACATTCTACGGACATGTGTAGATAAGTGAAAAACAAAAATAATAGAAAAAGCAATAATCGGCTTTCGAACACCGGTCGCAAGTGTGTGAAGCCACGAAGGTAGTCACTGTGCCACCACCTCGTTGAAACTTATGGCGCACTAAATCTACGGATAAGCTGAAACACGTGTTCATTTATTTTGAACCGTCCTGCACTGGGTGAAGTCTCTGGGAAGTCACGCCATGATACTCACCGTGTTCTCTTCGTGAGAGAGGCGCCATGGGCGCTACATCTGTAAGATTTCTGTACAGGTCGCATCACAATTAGTAGCGGCTGATACTAAAGATTTGTATGCCGTGAATGTCACAGTTAGAGCTGAAAACTGACACGAGTGAAAGTGTACGAGAGAAAAAGAGGTGTGGGGGATCGGGGTGGGAGGCAAATTATAATTTGCTTGTGTGGAAAAATATTCTCGAACCGACCTCCTCAGTGTGTGTGTGTGTGTGTGTGTGTGTGTGTGTGTGTGTGTGTGTGTGTCTGTGTGTGTGTATCTGTCTGTCTTTCTGCTGGTGCGTATTTCACACTTCTCTCTCTTTTCGAGTTATTCACTTTGCTCGAGCTCTCTCGTTCACTCCCTTTCAATCGCTCTGTTTGTCCTCACACTCTTTCAATATATATCTCTCTCTGCCTCTGTACCCCTCCCACTCTCTTCCAATGTCTGTCTCATTCATTCTGCACTTTATTTCACTCAAATTTTCTCGATTCGGCTCCACTGTTTTTCAATCTTTCTTTCTCTTTTTCAATCTCTCTTCTCGTCCTCTCTTTGTCCTCAATTCTTCCCAAAGTCTCTCCCTTTCAGTCCCTCTCACCTCCATCTACCTCGACGCCCCCCCCCCCTCCCTACACACGAACACCGCGCGCTCGCGCGCGGGCACACTCACACACACACACACAAACACGCACACGCACACTCGGGGTTGCCATATGTCCGGATATTGCCAGATAAGCATCTGTTTACCTACGGATTTTACTAAGAAATGCTCAGTATTTGCCGATACTATTTTCAGACTAGCCGGGGTGAATTCGAATAATTGATTGTTCCGGTGTAGTGTGTTCGATCTCTTTCGATTCGCTTTGCGGTGCGCGGGTTGGTGCGCCATTTGGGATTCCGTGCGGGAAGTCGAGAGGGAGTCTCGGGCAGAGAGAGACGAGCGGGCCTGGGCGGAGCGACGCCGGAAGACCGCGCAAGTCGCGTCGGCAAGTGGTGTGTGAGTGTGGCAGTTGCATTGGGGCCGGCCGAGCAGCCGAACTGGAAGTGCTGCAGTAACTCCCTGTCGTTCGTTTTGTTTACGAGTTCAACCTTCCTCACGCTGTGGCTACGGGCTGGTGTTATTCTGGTCATTACCTTATTAG
Source organism: Schistocerca serialis cubense (assembly GCF_023864345.2). NCBI lineage: Eukaryota > Metazoa > Arthropoda > Insecta > Orthoptera > Acrididae > Schistocerca > Schistocerca serialis. The sequence goes on from NC_064646.1 coordinate 437,799,799, forward strand.
CGGCATTTGGATTAATATTGTTAAAGATGAGCTGTTAGTTTGGTGCATCTTCATCTGGTGGAGTTACAGCGAGACTTCTTTCTGTCGTATTCTGGCTTGCGCTGCTGAGCAGTGAGTGTTCCCACGTCGCGTGTCGAAATACTGACTTGTGCCCTGGTTGATTTACGTATGAATTGGAGTGCCCATGTGGGCGTGTTTGCTTAAATTGTTGATGAAGTGTTTCACAATACCCTTACTTGAGTGTTTTTAAATTGCATTTCAGTTCGTTACTGAACTTATGTCAGTTAAGGGACGCCCAAATTGTCACGCTAGTCAAGTAAAGTTTAAGTCTACTGTGACACCACTGTTTACCTGTTGACCTGCGACTTTGATGGATTCCTGTGGTAAAATTGAAATGGAGGCACTGTGGTGTTAACTTGTCTGAAATGAATGTGCTTGCCTTACAAAACAGTTCATTACTGATTCTGAGTAGTTTAATCAGTGGTAGGGCACTCTTTATTCTGGACCAGACTGTACTTGGCATTAACTGCATTGTCTTGGTAAATCGGTGTGCTACGTAAGATTATAACGCAAGCGCCATTGTGGGTAATATTTACCATTTAACTATATGAGTTGGTTCTGTGAATCATTGTGGCACGCAAGGTCACGTAAGACAGTGCTGTAGTGGGCAGATGTTGCCATACGTCTATGATATTATTTCCTGTAAGCCATTGTGCCCATTAGGTTATGTAGGGCTTAAATACAGTGACCAGTTTGGTAATTTTCTGTGTTTGGTAATAACATTTTACAAGCATTACAATTTTGGGAGAGGTTTAAATCTCATGTTTGCAGATTGTTTGACGTTAGATAACTTGGTGATGATTCCTGTCAAATCAGCTGATGTACATTTAAATTGAACATTTTATATGTCAATATGTTGATACCAGTACCTTGCATGAATTTTCTTGCGCAATAAATTAAAATTTATCCTCAATTTGTTGCTCAGCCTTCCACTCGAGCAGCCCCTGTATCCTGCTCCCAACCATATCAAACACCCTATTAGATCTAAGTATCGTAGCGATAGCTGTTTTTCTTCTTCTTATTTTTGCTGGTCTTCAGCCGTGTGTTCGGCATGTGATACTGGATTTGGCAATTTTAACGGTATAGGATGGCCGGATACACATTTTATCGGTCCCACTCCCACTCCCCCCCCCCCCCCCCCCCCCCTCGGGCCCGAATATGTATATTCGATCTACCTGCGTCTAGTGTAATCTACGTGGAAGTGTGAGAACGTTTCTAGAAATGTTTCCGAGTCTCGTAACTGAGGCGGGACGTAGGTAGCAGCCCGGTGTTAAGCTAACAGGATGTGAGAAAACGCCCGGAAACCAGATCTAGGCTGGCCGGCTCTCCGAACCTTGTCGGTAGTTCGCCGGGCGGATTCGGTCCGGGATCAGCGCCCCTAGCCGAGTAACGACGTTGCTCATCGTCGAAGCAATAGTTATGTACCGATAATGAATACTTTCGGTTAGGGTATTCGTGAAAGTAGAACTTCTGTTTTGATAATCGATTCGTCCTAGTACCGTTACGGTTTGACAACGGGAAAAGACCTTCGTCTTAGTAACTTCGATTAAACACGAAAGCAGGTCGGATTGTGTATGCAGTGGTACAAAGACTTTGTTTTCTCTACTTGAGTATTGGTCTACTGACATCCATGCAAACGATAGAGAACGCACTGTAGATGTTCTGATAAATTACAATAGAATGAACATAACGGGTCTGCCGGCCGGGGTGGCAGAGCGGTTCTAGGCGCTACAGCCTGGAAACGCGCGACCGCTACGGTCGCAGGTTCGAATCCTGCCTCGGGCATGGATGTGTGTACTGTCCTTAGGTTAGTTAGGTTTAAGTAGTTCTAAGTTCTAGGGGACTGATGACCTCAGCAGTTAAGTCCCATAGTGCTCAGAGCCATTTGAGCCATAACGGGTCTGAAAGTAAAATGCGTAAATTGTGATACTTACATCAGTGTAGCCTATAGTGCTGTCAATAATTTAGAAAAACACAATGATAGATCTGTCTTGGCAGCCAGTTACTGCACTTTTTTTTTGTATAGTGAACGTATAATATAATAAAGTAACGATCTTCTGCGGGTAACACGCGTCTCCGGCGCTTACTACGGACAGACATATGGCAGTAGTTTACCTCGGTGCCTAAGGTCTTACGGGTTGTTGGAAAGCTGCCAGTTTTGTCGAGTAAAGCGGTTTATAATCCTGTTGCACGCGAGTGGCGACAGTTAGATTCAGCGGAACTGCGACGGCAACACGCCGTTACTGCCGCAGCCCGACCACCGGCGCCTCTACGCCGCCTCTCAGCTCGTCTTCGACGTTCTACTGCCGTGCACTAAAGGCAATCTCCCTGGCTTTCCCTAAGTTTTTTTTAATTTAATTTCCATAGCCGCATTGTTCCAAGATATCTTACGCGGACTTTTTCTTACTGACCGGGGGCTGTCTCCCGGTCCCTAAGCCGTTGGAAAATAGGAAAACTCCGACCAGTGAAATTCGCACCTGCACAAAAATCTGTGAAATTTACGCCCAGTATTCCCGGGAGCTATCTGCTCAGTGAGTCACTTCCCAACTGCACCCTGAGGGTGTCGTGTACTTTCTGACATTGGCCTTGGCGGCCCGTAACAAATTAAAACATCACGCCAGATGCTTAAGTTTTCATGAAGGAACAGCGAAAATGTATTAAGCGATGAACTTTTCTCATTTCACCGTTCTCTGTGTGGGGAGCGTACGGGAGCCGCAAGGGAATTTTTTTGATAAGGTATGAAATTATGTGTAAAGATTGTCGGATGTTGCTAAGTACTCCCACTATCAAACACTGGACGAATACAGTCCGGCTATTTGCGTGTCGTCAGCTGCACTGCCTCAAAATACCGTACAGTTTCTAAGTGTAGAAAATATCTTATTATGTTGAAATTTTAACGTTAACATTGTACCTCTTAATGAGTGGATCATGACAGCAGTATAAATTCGGTCAATAGTTAAAGCCAAACTTTGCAAATGAAATTTTTGTTGCTGCTGGATACCGGTAGATAGGCAACCTGCAACTCGCACTGGATTCCGAGATAGTTGCGAGTGTAATACATGTGCTGGTCCACGGGTATGGGGCCGGTCGAAGTGGCCGAGCGGTTATAGGCGCTACAGTCTGGAACCGCGTGACCGCTACGGTCGCAGGTTCGAATCCTGCCTCGGGCATGCATGTGTGTGATGTCCTTAGGTTAGTTAGGTTTAAGTAGTTCTAAGTTCTAGGGGACTGAGGACCTCAGCAGTTAAGTCCCATAGTGCTCAGAGCCATTTGAACCATTTTTGAACGGGTGTGGACCACATGTTATTTTACAGGTACTTTAAAGCACGCTTTGTAAAGTAGAGGAGACAGTACTTTCAAATTCCGTGATTGTGATTCGATATGTACATTTCCCATTGTACACTATGTTATCAAAAGTATCTGGACACTTCTCTAAAAAGGCTAACAAGTTCTTGGCGCCCTCCATCGGTATTGCTGGAATTCAATATGGTGTTGATCCACCCTTAGACTTGGTGACAGCTTCCACTCTCGCAAGCATACGTTCAATCAGTGCTGGAAGGTTTCTTGGGGCCATTCTTCACGGAGTGCTGCACTGAGGAGAGGTATAGATGTCGTCGGTGAGGACTGGCACGAAGGCAGCGTTCCAAAACATCCCAAAGGTGTTCTATAGGATTCAGGTCAGGACTCTGTGCAGGCCAGTCCTTTACAGGGATGTAACTGTCGTGTGACTACTCCGCTACAGGCCGTGCATTAAGAATACGTGCTCGATCGTGTTGAAAGATGCAATCGCCATCCCCGAATTATTCTTCAACAGTGGGAAGCAAGAAGGTGCTTAAACATTAATATAGGCCTATGCTGTGATAGTGCCACGCAAAACAACAAGGCGTGCAAGCTCCCTCCACGAAAAACACGGCCACACCATAACACCACCTCCTCCGAATTTTACTGTTGGCACTACACACACTGGCAGATGTCCACCGGGCATTCGCCGTACCCACACCCTGCCATCGGATCGCCACACTGTGTGCCGTGATTCGTCACTCAACAGAATGTTTTTCCACTGTTCAATCGTCCAATGTTTACGCTCCTTAGACCAAGCTAGGCGTCGTTTGGCATTAACCGGTGGGATGCCGCGGCTGGACCATGAATTCCATGTTTTCTCACCTCCCGCCTAACCGTCATAGTACTTGCAGTGGATCCTGATGCAGTTTGGAATTCCTGTGTGATGGTTTGGATAGATGTCTGTTTATTACACATTACGATCCTCTTCAACTGTCGGCGGTTTCTGTCAGTCAACAGACTAGGTCGGCCTGTACACTTTGCCCGCATCTCGTGGTCGTGCGGTAGCGTTCTCGCTTCCCACGCCCGGGTTCCCGGGTTCGATTCTCGGCGGGGTCAGGGATTTTCTCTGCCTCGTGATGGCTGGGTGTTGTGTGATGTCCTTAGGTTAGTTAGGTTTAAGTAGTTCTAAGTTCTAGGGGACTGATGGCCATCGATGTTAAGTCCCATAGTGCTCAGAGCCATTTGAACCATTTTTGAACCTGTACACTTTCGCGCTGTACGTGTCCCTTCACGTTTCCACTTCACTATCACATGGGGAACAGTGGACCTAGGGATGTTTAAAAGTGTGAAAGTACAGGCGTATGACACAAGTGACACTCAATCACCTGGCCACGTATGAAGCCCGTGAGTTCAGCAGAGCGCCCCATTCTGCTCTCTCAAGATGTCGAATGACTACTGAGGTCGCTGATATGGTGTACCTGGCAGTAGGTTGCAGCACAACGCACCTAATATGAAAAAATTATATTTTTTGAGGTGTCCGGATACTTTTGATCACATAGTGTAGTTTCTGAAGATTAGGGCATTTCCGACAGAAAGTGAAATAAATTGTATTCACCTTCGAATGTAAAAATTTTGACGTTACAGTCCTTGTTCGAGCATCTCGAGTGCTCTTCACTAGTGCAACACGTAAGAGGACTCGGCTGTACGAGTACATGCGAGATAAGTTGCGGAGATCCTATAACTTTTTTGGGCACAATTTCATCGCAGCCGACAGGACACAAACCGCTGAATAACTACACTAGCAGCACTTCTGCATTCTTGCCAGCACGTCTTAATTAATTAAACGTGTGAGCTTTCTTGGAAATGTACTTACGGGTGACTGTGAAACAATTTTTATTCGTACGCGTTTGGACTACTGGGGCCAGCCGTCTAACAAGTACTCCACTCAGTCCACTTGGTCGGGGCCATGAAACATAACTGCTTTTCACTCAGACGGTAGTTTACTTCTGTCTCAGCAGAGTTTTGCCCGCCTTCACTATGCTCAAACGTCAAACCAAGATTGTATTTATCGCGAATCTCTCGCCCAGCACGAAGTCACACAGCGACTGGAAAAAAACGCATGCTACTCCTGTATATGAGAAAGGTGAAAAGAGGACCCGCAAAATTAGAAAAAAAGTTCAAATGTGTGTGAAATCTTATGGGACTTAACTGCTAAGGTCATCAGTCCCTAAGCTTACACACTACTTAACCCAAATTATCCTAAGGACAAACACACACACCCATGCCCGAGGGAGGACTCGTACCTCCGCCGGGACCAGCAGCACAGTCCACGACTGCAGCGCAATAGACCGCTCCGCTAATCCCGCGCGGCGCAAAATTAGAGAGCAATATCCTCGACATCGGTTTGCTGCAGAAGTCTATTAAATGTCCCACGTGCAGAAAGGCTTTTGTCTACAGATCAGAATGGATTTAGAAGGCATCGCTCGTCGAAACTCAGTTTGCCCTTGTTTCGTCGCACGATACCGTACGAACCATGGATGATCCGCAACTGGCACATTGTATATTCCTAGTATGCTGAAAAGCGTTCGACATGGCGCCCCATAGGAGTCTGTTAACGAAGTCCCGAGCGTACAGAGTACGTTACCAGAAATATGAAAGGCTCAAGGGCTTCTTAGGTAACAGAACCCAGTGTCTTGTCCTCGCTGACGAGTGTTCATGAGAGACAAGGATATCGTCAAGGGTGCCCTAGGGAAGAGTAATATCACCGCATTTATTCTTTATACAGAGTGTAACAGGGAAAAGTGAAAATATTTCTAATGTGATACGTTAATACATAAACACAGCTGTGTGTTAATTGTTTTTTACTGCGTTGAACAGTCTTTCCAGACACGTCACTAATTTTATGAACTAATATTTTCCGCACGGTAATTCTGCACTATTAAGTGGACTACTCCTGTTAGTATAGACTAACCGTTTTGCGTCCACACGTCCACACTTTAACACCCGACCTGTTGCCCTGGGAAAAATAAGAGTTAACGGCTTGCTTTCGCCACATGTATTCGCCGCATGTAACTTAAAAACATACGATTTGTAATGGCTATAATTATTAGTCTCAAATGAAGAAAATACTGCTGTAAGGTTGTTCAGTACACCGTCCTCAGTCATAAAGAGAAATGTCTTCATTTATACCCTGAGCCGTGGTAAAAATTGCTGTTCTGAAGAGCGCGCCACAGCGCGTTGTGTGAAGCAGTTGCCCTCCGTTTCTGGCGGTGGCGCCGCTGTGGCAATCGCAGCTTTGGCGTCTCCCTGTGGTGGGAAAGGGAGAAGGTAGCCTGTTCACGTGCATTTAAGGGGCGCTATAAGCTAGCCAGGTCAGTCTGCCAGTCTCGGCGAGTCTAGTCAGTTGGTCAGCCGGGTCAGTGTGGGGCAGTCAGTGTCTGTCTGTCGTCCGGAGTGCTACTATGTGTTAGGCCGCCAGTCTGTTCGAGTTGCTCGGGCAACGGTCATTGGCGGCTGGATCGATCGGTTGATCGGTCGCGCACTGAGACACAAGATGACTGGTTCGCGCTGAGCGTCGGCGCATGTGAGGTCGCCACGTGAGTCCAGAGGCCCGCGCCGTATATCGAGGGGTAGTGGCTTTGCGGCCGACACGAGAGCAACAGGAGTCAACCCACGACATCGGTCTGGCCGGCGCGAGCTGCGACGCCGTGAGACGGGAGATCGGCGCGCCTTCCTGCGTCCGTTGAAGCGGCTGGCAGCGGACGGTTAGGGAGAGCGTTTTGGGCGTGCTGCGCCAGGTCTTTGCGAGACATTGCAGTTTATTAAAAGTTAAGTGATTGGTGATACGTTGTTTCATTTACTTGTAAAAATTCTACTTTTATTCTTGGTCAGTCTCTCATCCCCAGTTTTCTCGTCTGTCTCTCGTCGGCATGTGTTAAGCACTTAGTGTCTGTCTGTCGGTCTACCGTACGTTCTCTATGTTTGTCGGATTCGGTGTCAACGAATTTATTGCTTAAGGTGTAAAAGGCCGAATTCCTGAAATATGTTTTTATCTTGCCTATCATCTTGCGAGGTGGTATATGTGTAAAGCAGAGCATGTTGGCACATTTTATGTAAAACTGCATTTCATGGATTTTATTTAATTGGTCATTTTAGTGTATAAAGTTGCCACCCTTCCACCGTAAGAGTTCTTTTAAAAACAAGTTGCACTCTCAGTGACAAATAAGTTTTAATGTGAGTGTTTTGTACCATTTCCATCCCTCTTACGGGGTGCATTTATGTGTTTGTATGAGTTGTTAAAATTTTTAGTTTAAAGTAATCTGGTGTGTTGCAGATTTGCACCAGTGTAGTCTTTCAGAGGTTGTTGAGGGCGGTCGTGACTACGGCCGTGTTGAAGGGGAGAGGCAAGGTTCTCAGCCCGAAAGCTTATAAAAAAAAAAATACGTTTTAGGAATAAAATTTTCATTTGTTGAAAAAACTTTTTTAATTTGTTTCTTCAGTTACCATTACAACTACTTCCACGCTCACATAGTGTGATTAAATGTGTCAATGTTCTTGATGATTCGCTAGTAAATAAAGTAAATTCTTAAGAAAAGGTTTTGAAGGCAAATTCACGATTCATACCCGTTACACTCTGTATACGTAAATGTCTGATGGACGGCGTGAGCAGCAGTGTACAGCTATTTGCTGATGACGCTGTGATAGGTGGAAGATATCGCCTTTGAATGACTGTAGTTGATACAGGTGAGTAGGAAACACATTCCTTTAATATTCGAATACAGTAATAGTGCTGTACTGCTTGTCACTGTAGCGTAGATTAAATATGTAGGCGTAACGTTGCAAAGCGATATGAAATGGAACAAGCTGCCGCGTGGGATTAGCCGAGCGGTCTCAGGCGCTGCAGTCATGGACTGTGCTGCTGGTCCCGGCGGAGGTTCCCTCGGGCATGGGTGTGTGTGTTTGTCGTTAGGATAATTTAGGTTAAGTAGTGTGTAAGATTAGGGACTGATGACATTAGCAGTTAAGTCCCATAAGATTTCAGACACATTTGAACATTTTTGTGGAACAAGCTGCCGGGGAACATCACCGCTGGCTTATTATTTACAGCCCCGCAGCGTTACAGCCCCGCAGCGTAAAGGCGAAAGTAGCAAGTAACGGGCGAGCTGAGGCGACGGTATGGGCTGAGGGAGGGTCCGCAGGGCGAGTGGCGGCGTGCGGGACGGCCAGCCGGCCAGCAGAGCGCTAGCTGGCCGCGAGGCTGGCTGGCTCCTCGCCTAGGCGTCCCCAGAACTTATGGCCGCCGCTGCCGGGAACAGGTTTGTCCACAGCAGAGAGCAGCTATTTAATTCGCTCGCGGATCGCGGCCGCGGGCCGTTTAACTGTACTCCCAGCTGCTATTGTAAATACAGGTGGCCTCTGCTTCTGTGATATGACGCGGCCCTCGACTGCCCAACTACGAGCCATCTGCTGCGCACGTCGTCCGAGCGCGAGGGGGAAAAACGTTATCGGTGTCGGGACGAAAGACGACGCTTCAGGCTCGGTCCACACCGGGACCGTACGATAAGCGATACGACACGTTGCAGTAAAGGGAGTGCAACTCGACGCCTATCGGTGTGACGTTTGTGTTCGCTCCCACTGCGACGATGTGCGCAATACGACAGACCACAAGACAGCACAAATCGCACTCTGTCACAGTTTCTGACGCAATCACCAGCTGTTCTGAGAGCACGATATTGTGGCTTTTTTTAATTTATTTTTTGGTCATCAGTCTACTGACTGGTTTTATGCGGCCCGCCACAAATTCCTTTCCTGTGCTAACCTCTTCATCTCGGAGTAGCACTTGCAACCTACGTCCTCAATTATTTGCTTGACGTATTCCAATCTCTGTCTTCCTCTACAGTTTTTGCCCTCTACAGGTCCCTCTAGTACCATGGAAATCATTCCCTCATGTCTTATCAGATGTCCTATCATCCTGTTCCTTCTCCTTATCAGTGTTTTCCACATATTCCTTTCCTCTCCGATTCTGTGTAGAACCTTCTCATTCCTTACCTTATCAGTCTACCTAATTTTCAACATTCTATAGCACCACATCTCAAATGCTTCGATCCTCTACTGTTCCGGTTTTCCCACAGTCCATGTTTCACTACCACACAATGCTGTACACCAGACGTACATCCTCAGAAATTTCTTCCTCAAATTAAGGCCGGTATTTGATATTAGCAGACTTCTCTTGGCCAGAAATGCCTTTTTTGCCATAGCGAGTCTGTTTTTGATGTCCTCCTTGCTCCGTCTGTCATTGGTTATTTTATTGCCTAGGTAGCAGAATTCCTTAACTTCATTGACTTCGTGACCATCAATCCTGATGTTAAGTTTCTCGCTGTTCTCATTTCTACTACTTCTCATTACCTTCGTCTTTCTCCGATTTACTCTCAAACCATACTGTGTACTCATTAGACTGTTCATTCCGTTCAGCAGATCATTTAATTCTTCTTCACTTTCACTCAGGATAGCAATGTCATCAGCGAATCGTATCATTGATATCCTTTCACCTTGTATTTTAATTCCACTCCTGAACCTTTCTTGTGGCTTATCATTATTTAAACCTCAAGAAACTGCTATAAATATCAAACGTTGTTCAGCTGTGGTGGCCGGCCGGGGTGGCCAAGCGGTTAAAGGCGCTACAGTCTGGATCCGCGCGACCGCTACGGTCGCAGGTTCGAATCCTGCCTTGGGCATGGATGTGTGTGATGTCCTTAGGTTAGTTAGGTTTAAGTAGTTCTAAGTTGTAGGGGACTGATGACCTTAGAAGTTAAGTCCCATAGTGCTCAGAGCCATTTGAACCTTTTTTTGTTTTCAGCTGCGGTTTTTCGTGAGCTCTCCCAACATGAACACAAATTCCATGAACTCTACTAATGATTCCAGACAATTTCAGCTCTTTTGGAGCAACTGAGATCAGCAACCCTGTCAAAGCAGGGCATAAACTTTCGATTGCTACTTAGACGCTACTCGTTGCAACGAGATAGTAACGTTAAAAATGTCACCATGAATACAAATTTTTGCGACACCATCTAGTGCGTTACTCTATTCAGTACGTATACAATGTTATTCCAGTACAGACTGAAAGTACCTTAAGAGCTGTGAGCACATTTTTACCTTTGGTGCTGTGAAACACATGTCTTTTACTGCAAAAGTGCTCGTAGCTACTTAAGGTATATGTTTAGAGCCCTTATTTACTAGACAATTTTTTTTTTGTTTGACCCATACTATCCCCTCGAAAAATATGGAAAGCAAAGAGCTTGCAGTAGAAGAGGTCCACTGTCAGCGGCATCAGAACGACTTTCATTTATAACTTTCGACTAGTTCGTTCCTGGACCAAGCTTCCTTACTTCAAATTAATACATTTACCTTCCTCCATCATCACCGGAAGTTTGTAACATCATCACTTAATCACTCTGTACAAATGTTACAGACCGATGAAGCTAGGGTAGTATTTCTACAACTGTTCAGTTTTGCAAAGCAGTGTATGATTCAGCTTGAGGAGTATTCAGAATAAACGTTGCTGGACTGGACGCGAGACCAGTCACCATCGATGAAAGAGCTTTGGGCGATGAACTGTGCGTGGGGGAAGACAGAAGTGTTCGAAGAAATGGAAGAAGTCTACGATGCCTCAGCTTTGACCAGCTGCTCATTAAGAAGTTACAGGAATCTAGCTTCCAGACACCTTTCTGTCTGTCATGATGTCTCCTGACATCACCGAGCACAGACTGAAGAAACATCCAGTCAGCATCATCAGCTAGCTGCGAACCTCCCAGATATTGTGTCTCTTGTATTTTCTCGACAATGGAAAGTCGTATACATCTCCTTCCTCCGTTGGAAACAATTTCGATATGTTAGCTATATTTCATAAACAGCAGTGTATGCTACAGAATGCACCCAACGTAAACAAGGTGGCGGTGACATTTTTCACTGCAAAATTACTAAACTGTGCGGTGTTGTACTTTACTGCATTGTGTCACAATAGGTACGCGCAGTGACGAAATAAAAAAAAGAAGAAAAACCTATACGATGTACAAAGATCATCTTTTCTAATCGAATGATTTCCTCCAAATCGAATGAGAAAGATTGTACAGCGGAGGACACGCGCAAAACCGAAAACAGTGGTTTTTAATTTTTTATGAGAAAAGTTAAAATTTTTCTGAGATACTAGATACAAAACGGATGCAGCTTTGCTTCATCTACATAAAACAAATTTTTAAGCACACCGGATGAAATTTCCTTCCGCGTACGCACAGGTCGCATGGAGAGACCAACATTCCGCGTCGTTGTCGTATCACTGTGGTCACACTGTGAACCATTTAAGTCGCTTCTGCTTCGCTTCTGTGTGCTCCGCCGATATCGGTTCGCCAGATACTGCGTTATTGAGTTACAATGCGATTTGTGAAAAAATGCCTCCGAAAACCACTCGCAGCGGGGAAAAATTGTCGTCATCGTGGCCCATTGTGGCAGCATGTAATTTTGACGATGACCTAACAGAAATTATGGAAGTGTTCGAATTTGAGATCGGACCAGCCTGTTACAATCTCTGTACAAAAGCGAATGAACAGCGTACGAGTGAGCAGAACAGAGGATGACAGAAACTGGCAGAGAGGCTCTCAGGTCCACTATGGCCGCGGAGAAGATGGAGGAGCACCTTCTGGATCTGGGAGTGTTGCTGTATGGTCCAGAGATCGCTGATTAGAGGTATGTTTAATTCTTTTTTTTAAAAAAAAGTAACACGAAACCTCTTTCTCGAAACCGTATTTTTTAAATTTGCAGGAAACATTTTTTTTTATCGGAGTTTCATGCTGGCATTCTAAGCTGAATTCTCTATCAGCGCACAGCGCAAGTAACCGTTTGGCGATATCTTCAAAAGTATATTTTCGGTGCACGTTTTCGTCTCGATTTTATGGGCGAAGAAAATGACAGTGTTGTTTCAACACGTCTCCATTTTGTTAGAACTTCATATTTGTTAATTGTGCTATGTACACTGATAGAAAATAGATTGAAAATGACAAACAAAATTACTTTGTTACAGGTCCAAGAGAAGTGTTTCGAGAATTCCCACCAATGACCAATATTCCAGCTGCAAGCGTTCCTTCCGCCTGATCGAGTGCTGGCAGAGAGCGTCCAATGCGGACACAAAAACGAGTTCTTACAGGAAGAAGTGTAAGTTATAAATCTGTATAGTCATATCGAGCGTTGATTTTTATATTAACTAAAAAAAACAAGAAAAAAATTTTCGTGCATCCAAAGAACGCTACTCCCAACATTAAAAGAAATGCGGAGGCGAAAAATGCGGACGAGCTTTCTAGATCAGCGCGTTCAAATGGCTGGTTTTCCAAACGTAGGATTTCGTCTCAGAAGTACAATTTAGGGGCGTTTGGTAAATACCCTTGTTAACAGGTGTGCGCTGATGCGGATGCCCTAGAGTAATGATAACGTTGTGGATGAAAGCCTGAGCAGACGGGGGTATTAGTGGGTGTTTCTCCACATATTCTGAACAATAATTATTTTGCGGTTAAACGTTTAAGGACAGAGTCAGTGTAATTATTTCTGCATTGCATTTTTAGCGTTCGATGATGGTAATTGTTGTGCAGGTTCATCATTATTCGTAGTATTATTACTATGGACAAGCGAGGATATTATTATGGACATGCGAGGATACACCATGCATCTTATGTGGGTAATCAGAAGCATATATGAAGACACTAAAACAATTATAAACAGTGGCACTTCAGAAACAGACAAGATAATACGAGTATTAAGTAAAGAAGTCAGAAAGGGATGTAGCATGTCAGCGGCTCTTTTTAACATCGTTATTGAAGACATGAAAAGACACTGGAGGAAGTAGGTCCATAGTGGTATACACTAAAAAACTTCATCTAAATGCTATGTTGTATGCAGATGATGCAGTTGAATTACGAAATACAGCGGTGGACTTACAGTGCTCTGCTTATAAATTGTAAGAGTTGGGAAGGAGATATTAAAATGTGAAATTATCTGCTGCTAATACAAAATTTATGGTCCACTAAGGAAAATTCCGTTAGAATTGTTATCAGAAACGAAGTACTTCAGCAAGTTTCCAGTTTAGTTATTTAGGCAATGTCACAAGTCTGGACATAGGCAAAGAAATAGAAAAGAAAACCAACAAATTGCAACATTTATCTGGAACTATAAACAAAACTTTGAAAAATAATTTAGCAAAGCCTCAAAACTGAAACTATATAAAACAATTGCAGTTCCTGTTCTACTTTATGGCAATGAATCCTGTATTGAGGCAAAGAGTGATATAAACAACATGCATTCAGTAGAAATGAGATTTTTAGTAAGAGTCAAAAGTTGCTCAAGGAGGGATCACACAGAAAATGATGACATTCGAGTAGGATTGTGAATTTATAATTTAAATGAGAAGATTCAAGAATAACGGAAAGAATGGAGACGATATTTGGAGCGGATAGTTGAAGACAACGAAGACAGAATTTCAGTCTGGCAGAAGAGATGCAGGGCGGTCGAGAAACAGATGGAGTCAAGTCAGAGCAGGCGTATTTCCTAAGCCTTCAAATGCAGAAGCAAAAGAGCATTATTATTATTCATTCGGGGGAGAGTTCTGCTACACTGCACACGACGTCATATACGACGTGAGTAATGTTGCGTGTAATATTACTGAACGTAACCATATTTCTGTTAAGTGTATGCAGTGAGATGACAAAAGTTATGCGATGGCAATATGCACATATGCAGATGGCGGGGGCATCGCCTATACAGGGCATAAAAGGGCAGTGCATTGGCAGAGCCGCCATTAGTACGCAGGTAGTTCACATGAAAGAGATTGCGATGTGGTTATGGCCGCATGAGGGGAATTAACAGACTTTGAACGCAGAGCTAGACGCATGGCACATTCCATTTCGGAAATTTTTAGGAAATTCAATATTCCGACATCGACAGTGTCAAGAGTGTGCCGAGAATAGCTAATTTTAGTCAATATCTCTCACCACGCAGAGGCCGAGGGCCTTCATTTCACGACCGAGAGCAGAGGCATTGGCATAGAGTTGTAAGTGCTAACAAACAAGCAACACTGCGTGAAATAACCGCAGAAATCAATGTGGGACGTACGACGAACGTGTCCGTTAAGACAGTGCGGCGAAATTCGGCTTTAATGGGCTGTGGCAGCAGACGACTGACGGAGTGCCTTTGCTAACAGCACGACATCGCCAGCAGCGCCTGCCCTGTGCTTGTGACCATGTCGGTTCGACCACAGACGTCTGGGAAACCGTGGCTTGGTCTGATGAACCTCGTTTTCAGTTGGTAAGATGTGACGGTAGGGTTCTATCCAAGTTGTCAGCAAGGATGGAAGCTGATGGCGACTCCATAATGGGGTAGCCTGTGCTAGTTGGGTCATCTGGTCCAACTCAATAGCTCATTGACTGGAAATCGTTATGTTCGGCTACTTGGAGGCCAGTTGCAGCCGTTCATGGTCTTCATGTCCCCAAACAACGATGGACATTCTGGACAGTTCGAGAGAATGATTTGGCCACGCAGATCGCCCGGCTTGAATCCCATCGCACATTTATGGGACATAATCGAGAGGTCAGTTCGTGCCCAAAATCGTGCGCTGGTAACACTTTCGCAGTGTTTATGAAGGGGACTCCCAACGACTTGTTCAGTCCATGCCACATCGATCTGCTGCAAAAGGAGGTCCGACACGATATTAGGAGGTATTCCATGACTTTCGTCGCTTCACTGTATGTACGAGTACATCACGGTGGACTTCTTACACGAAGAATAGTAGTACCTTAACAGGATTCAACATAATGGCGAATTAACGTGCTTGTCATAAACGAACATTGTTGCTAAGGTGGTACTTGATTTTCTTCCGGCGTATGAAATGTTCGGACAACTTACGGGAATGGTGCGCGATGACGTCTTCGGCAGCCACAGGCATTTCGACAGGTAAACATACAATTGTTTTTAAGCTACAAACGCAAGCAGAGGTAAATTGTACAAGGAAATTTAAAACCTTGGAATGGAAACTACTAGCTGCATCACGCAACAGAAAATGACAACGCCAAAAGTCATTAATAGTGAATATTAAATCCAAAAAATTAAAATTTGGGCTGAAGGATTCTAAACCTGATTTTTTGCTTTACTCGAGCTGTCACCTCACCCTTCGGCCGACCGGGCCCGCTTCGCGGACAAATTCCCATAAGGTGCGGCGACAGCTGTCGATGCAAACTGCCAGCCCTGGAATACCCAGTAGCGACAGGTGGGCTGAACATGCGCAGACAGAGCCAAGATCCGTGTCCTTGCCCTGCCAAGTGGACGCCCACCACGCAGTCCCGGAAGTCGCGGAGTGCTCCGTCAGTGTACACAGCCGCGAAGCTGCTCTCAGAAAAAGTAGTGCGTTCTGGCCGCTCCATTAGCGAGCAGAAGTGGGAGCCGCATGGAGGAAGGCGGGTGTGTCGTGTTGGTAAGGGCCGCACACCGGCTGAGGAGCTCATCTTCCGACGGACCGTCTGCTTCGGAAGACCGCGCCGCCAGTTGTACATCCTGACTTACTGCGTCATGGGAATCATAATACATGCCCTGGTTACTAAACGAATTGATTTGGCTGTTACTTTCTTTGGAAACTAAAATTCCTTAAAGCATCCTATGTTAATGACGAGTGAGTGTGGGCCAGACCTGATTTTGCCTCATCATTCGCAAATCTTTCAAATTACAGTACTTGTCATTAAAACTGCGACACTTTAAAGACGGCACGCAACTAACGTGAAACCTGGCGTGACGTGTACTACGTGCCTTAATTTGACAATACTAAGCATTTCAGCGCAATCGCACAAACTACACTGGTGCGCGAAACTTAAACACAAAAGTATCTTTCGCAAGACGTGTCACTGCCAGGTAACACAGCTCGATGAAACGAGAACGAACTGCTACAGTATACTACAGAAGGTAACTGAAATAAATACTAAATGAGAAAAAGAAATATGACACTTTTATTCCAAAATAATAATTGCTCCAAAGTCAGCGCGACTTAAGATTGTCCCGTAGACATTACAAAAGGTGGGATGTGACTCTTAATACGGTGTGTGATAACCACAGGCGGCAATACATGCTCTGCAAGGTTGGTCGGGAGCTCTTCTGGAAGGGCGTTGTACGTCTTCAGCGAGCACGGCTGACGACCCATGGATGGTCGTTGGTGCATGTGGCATGCTGTAATACGTTTCCCCAACGCATCCCATAACTGCTCGATGAGATTTAAGTCGGGGAAACGAGCAGACCAGTCCATTCGCCGAATAACGTCTCGTTCCAAGAACTCCTCCAACTGCATTGTTCTATGCGGTCGCCCATCGTTGTCCAGAAAAATGAATTTACGTTCCAATGAGAGGAAGAAGTACAGTTGGTTCAAATGGCTCTGAGCACTATGGGACTTCTTAGGTCATAAGTACCCTAGAACTTAGAACAACTTAAACCTATCTAACCTAAGGACATCACACACATCCATGCCCGAGACAGGATTCAAACCTGCGACCGCAGTGGTCGCGCAGTTCCAGACTGTAGCGCCTAGAACCGTTCGGCCACCCCGGCTGGCGAAGAAGTACAGTGCCTCAATAACGTTAACCAGCGAGTGCTGAAATATTTTGAGATCAGTACGCCCACGCAACACTATGCCCACCCCACACCACAACACGTGGCCCATGAAAATGCTCATTTTCGACGGTGTCTGACGTACTCTCATATGGAGAGAGGTGGGACAACGTAATCCACACAGAAACATTTTCTCTGGCGCAGGATCAGTTCTTGCAGATTGCAAAGGCCTACCAAAAGTCAGCAAGAGGGTGACGTCGAAAGCGCTCGTTTTATCTTCCCCAGTTTGCTTCGAAAAAAAATTCGCACACACAACGTTAATATTCATCTTCTTAGATACATATTGGCAAATAGAGGTATCTATTTCAGTTACTTTCAGTTTCTGAACACAATATTATCCACTGGAGTATTTTACCCATTCAGTTCTTACACACTTCCATTCCTCCTTTTAACAGAAAAACGCATTCATTTACGTCCAGAGGAATTAACAGAGATCAGTGACTACCTCCAAAAATCGTATGGAGGAACGGTTTACGTTTAGGACAAACCTGTGGCGTTCTTACAGTTGCTTTATTTCCTGCGTTAATCCTTAGCATTCCCGCTCCGCCGTACCATCAGGACGACTGCAAGTTCACATTCTTACCTGCAAAACAAAGATAAACATGGATCAGAAAATTATTCGACACATATCATTACAAATTTTTGAGAACATGTCCCTCTGGAATACAGTGGTTTATTTATTACTTAAAAATGAATGTGAACAGTCATAACCAAAACAAAGATAAAATAGTTTATTGTTGTTATGAATGTTTATATGTATACTACTGGCCATTAAAATTGCTACACAACGAAGATGACGAGCTAAGGACTCGAAATTTAACCGACAGGAAGAAGATGCCGTGATATGCAAATGATTAGCTTTTCAGAGCATTCACACAAGGTTGGCGCCGGTGGCAACACCAACCGATTTCTCATACACAAACAGCAGTTGACCGGCGTTGCCTGGTGGTACGTTGTTGTGATGTCTCGTGTAAGGAGGAGAAATGCTTACCATCACGTTTCCGACTTTGATAAAGATCGGATTGTAACCTATCGCGATTGCGGTTTATCGTATCGCGACATTGCTGCTCTCGTTGGTCGAGATCCAATGACTGTTAGCAGAATATGGAATCGGTGGGTTCAGAAGGGTAATACGGAGAGCCGTGCTGGATCCCAACGGCGTCGTATCACTAGCAGTCGAGATCACAGGCATCTTATCCGCATGGCTGTAACGGATCGTGCAGCCACGTCTCGATCCCTGAGTCAACAGATGGGGGCGTTTGCAAAACAACAACCATCTACACGAACAGTTCAAATGGTTCAAATGGCTCTGAGCACTATGGGACTTAACATCTGAGGTCATCAGTCCTCTAGAACTTAGAACTACTTAAACCTAACTAAGGACATCACACACATCCATGCCTGAGGCAGGATTCGAACCTGCGACCGTAGGGTCGCTCGGTTCCAGACTGCAGCGCCTAGAACCGCACGGCCACCACGGCCGGCACGAACAGTTCGACGACGTTTGCAGCAGCATGGACTGTCAGCTCGGAGACCATGGCTGCGGTTACCCTTGACGCTGCATCACAGACAGGAGCGCCTGCGATGGTGTACTCAAAGACGAACCTGGGTGCACGAATGGCAAAATGTCATCTTTTCGGATGAATCCAGGTTCTGCTTACAGCATCATGTTGGTTGCATCCGTGTTTGGCGACATCGCGGTGAACGCACATTGGAAGCGTGTATTCGTCATCGCCATACTGGCATATCATCCGGCGTGATGGTATGGGGCGCCGTTGGATACACATCTGGGTCACCTCTTGTTCGCATTGACGGCACTTTGAACAGTGGACGTTACATTTCAGATGTGTTACGACCCATGGCTCTACCCTTCATTCGATCCCTGCGAAACGCTACATTTCAGCAGGATAATGCACGACCGCATGTTGCAGGTAGTGTACGGGCCTTACTGGATACAGAAAATGTTCGACTGCTGCACTGGCCACCACATTCTCCAGATCTCTCACCAATTGAAAACGTCTGGTCAATGGTGACCGAGCAACTGGCTCGTCGCAATACACCAGTCAGTAATCTTGATGAACTGTGGTATCGTGTTGAAGCTGCATGGGCAGCTGTACCTGTACACGCCATCCAAGTTCTGTTTGACTCAATGCACAGGCATATCAAGGCCGTTATTACGGCCAGAGGTGGTTGTTCTGGGTACTGATTTCTCAGGATCTATGCACCCAAATTGCGTGAAAATGTAATCACATGTCAGTTCTGGTATAATATATTTGTCCAATGAATACCCGTTTATCATCTGCATTTCTTCTTGATGTAGCAATTTGAATGACCAGTAGTGTATATCTATAGACAGGGGGTTTCACTAAGTGTGTTTGCCTCTGTGAGTTACGAAGTGATAGGCGACGGAAATATTTATTGCGGTAGGTCACCATAAGAAATGTTACACTGACTACGGAGCTATGAACATAGTTTATTGTGTTATTACCCAAAGAGTTTCTGCAGAAAGAAACAGTTTTTGAAATGGAATATTAGTTGTTTCTATCATGCACTGGAATCAGTAACCAGCTCTGTATACATTAATTTAAATTATATTCCTATCACTTTTAGTTTGGAAGCTACAACCCTTGAAAGTTTCAGGGCCAGAGACTACACACGCTGCGCATAATGCAATGAGCTTTCTAAATGTGGTACGGCCGAGTTGTAACGTCGCCGGTGTCACGGAGCGAGAAGCTTCCTCGATGCGCTGTTAGACTGCCGACTGTCGCCGCACAAGGCCGTATACCCGACAGTTCGAGGCACACAAACAAACGGGACTCAATATACCACAGCTGCTAACATCAAATGAAGATGGCATACACGAACAACGTGTACCTGGACATGTTGCTCATGCTCGGCGAGTGCCGACGCGATGCGACTGAAGCAGCCATGGCGTAAGCCGCGAGATACCCTAGGCGAAGAGCTCCGGCCGCCATTACGTTCTTACGTGCCGAACGACTTCGGGAAACAGACAACTTGGTAATGCGCCGCTGTAACAGACGAAGAACTGCAAGAAGTGAGGAGACGGAGATGTTTGTTTTAGCTGCAGTACACCACGATCCTCATGTCAGCTTACGAGCCGTTGCTGCAGTCGCTGGTGTCAGCCTCACATCTGTGTGGCGTATAGTACACGGCAACAGGTTTCGCGTTACTGATTCCAGTGCATGATAGAAACAGCTGTTACTCCATTTAAAAATTGTATCTTTCTGCAGTAACTCTTTGGGTAATAACACAATAAACTATGTTCATAGCTCCGCAGACAGTGTCACGTTTCTTATGGTGGCCTGTTACTTCGTAACTTACAGAGGCAAACACATTTAGTGAAACACCCTGTATACATGTAAAGCACATATTCCCCGTTATGTAAAGCACAGAGCATTTTTTTGTGTATGTCTGTAACCTCCTCCCAAAACCCCTGGATCGATTTCATCCAAATCTGGCACAGAAACAGCAAGTCTTATGAGTATAAGCTCCGTGAAGTTTATAACCTCCTACCTCCAATAAGAGCAGAAGTACAGCAAACACTTGTTTGCCATATAGGCTGTCCTGAATGACAGGCATGTAGCATGGGAGTAGTATTAGCCTCTCTTCTCGATCTGCTTTGCAGGACAGTGTACGTATCAGGAGCATGAAACTGTTTTCCCAGCCTGAGACAGCTAGGCCGCCTGGAATGTTGTGTTCGAGTAGTATCAGTCTGCTTTATCTATCTGTTCTGCAGGGCAGCGTACATGTGTCGATGGTGACAGTTGGATGAAGTTTGATACAGATAATGGCTGGGTTGGAGGGAGAGAGGGTGCAGGAGAAGATGGACAGAAAGAGGGGAGGAGGAAGGGAGGGGCAGAGAGGAGGAGGTGAGGGGAGTGGAGAAGTATATAGAGAGGGGAAAGGAAGGAGGAAGGGGAGGAAGAGATAGATAGGGAGAAGCTGGCAGGAGGATATGAATCGGGTGATGTTCAGAGAAGAGAGGGGGAATTGACAGACAAGGCAAGGAGGTAGGAGGAGACAGAGAAAGGGGAAGGAAAAGACGTACAGAGAGAGGGGAGTATGGACAGAGGGAGGGGAGAGGAAGATATGATTGGCGAAATGGGGGCAGAGAGATGGACAAGAAGAGGTGGTGGAGGAGATTGACAGATAGAGGTAGGAGGATGAAGGGACACACAGACATAGGAGAAAGAGATTAACACTGGGAGGGATGAGAAAGGCATACATTAGCTAAGCTTGCGGGGAGAGAGTTAGTGTTGCAATATCATTCCTACGAAAAACTATGCTGTTGGAATTAATCATAATTTACTTAGCAGGATGACGTGTAATAATAGGTCGTAACAATGTTTTATAGACTGCCACTTCAGTGGGTACATTTTGGTTGCTTCCGATTCTTCCAACGAATCCCAGTTTCTTTTTCTGCAACTATTTTATAAATAGCTCTATGTTGTCTTCCCACTTAAGCTCGCAACAGGTACGTGTTACTCTGTACTTCAGAGCTATCACTGCTCCTGGTAATTTATCGCAAAGAATGTAGATTGTAGCGTAACGCAAATGGGTTTTCCCATCTTTTTATGAGCAATACGTTACGTTTATTAATAATGACAATACTGTGAGATATACCTGTATTTCGCTGTTTCCTGAGGAACCGTCGACCAACAGACTCGTCGGAGATTCGAGTTATCAGGTAGGTCATTTATACATAATATTAATAGTGACGGCCTTACAACACTTCAAAAATTGCTTTTCTCTCCTACGATTTCGTCCCGGTAATAATGAAATCTTGTGTCTCTTTTGTTCGGAAGTGCTGAATTCAGTCACAAAGTTGTTTCCATTCTGGGTAAGGTCGTATTCCGTTCCCGAGACAACAATGCGGAGCTGCATCGAATGCCTTCCGGAACTCAAAGAACACGGCATCAAGCTGGCGCCGGTATGTGGTGTCCTTTGAGTTTCACAAAATCGATTTTTGCAAAATCTATGCTGATTTTCGCAGAGAGAATTTTTTTTGCCCTGAATAGCGTCATAATATGCTAACAACAAACGTTTCATTTATTCATAATTCTATAACAAAATGATAAAACTGATATAGTTCTACAGTTGCAAACACCCTTGAAAGCGGGAAGCACCTGCACCTTCTTCATTCTACTGGAACATTTTAATGATCCGATCGCTTTGATAATTTGCAGATAGATGAGAAACACAATAAAATTCTTCTATAATAGGAAGATGATCTTTCGTTTAGTCTATGCAGGATCGCGCATACAGCGCAAGAGATCTAGGAACTTTTCATACGTTGAGAAATTTTCACAAGTGTTGCTGCTAAAAAAACATTTTTCTATACAAAATTTTGTACAGAAATTCAGGATTTACGTTTTTCAGCATCGCTAAATGTAATTCAATCAATATTTAGTCGCAGAAACTTTCCGCAAGTCCATAATTGCTGCGATAGTGTTACGCTATAGCTGCATTTCAGCATAAGGGAAGGATTTGGAATTTTCTATTGCCTTGGATTGGTGGTTTTATTCCACCTAGAATTATTCAATATTTTATCGTAATTTTATCTGCACTGGATGTTGTTGAAGCCGAGAATGATTTAAATTCGTTTAATACAAAGGAGCCGCGTGGGATTTGCCGAGCGGTCTAAGGCGCTGCAGTCATGGAATGTGCGGCTGGTCCTGGCGGAGTTTCGAGTCCTCCCTCGGGCATGGGTGTGTGTGTTTGTCCTTCGAATAATTTAGGTTAAGTAGTGTGTACGCTTAGGGACTGATGACCTTATCAGTTAAGTCCCATAAGATTTCACACACATTTGAACAATAATACAAAGGAAAGAATATCTGCTTTCGGTCACAAGAAGTCGCTTTTATTAAAAAACAAAACACACACACGTGATCCAGTTCGAAACGTGAAGGCTCGTGTTTAGATGTTTAATAAATTATTCCCTTAGACCGCTTTCGAGTGGTTCTACACGGTCCAGTCACGTTAATGTGACCACAAGCGAAGTTCGACGTCAGCGTGCAATAACCACTCACAGATGGCAGATGGGAGCACTAGCAGTGGATGGTATCTTAAACGTATCTGGGGGACTCGGAAACGCTGTATTCGTCGTGATGCGAAAACGAAACAGTTCATCTGACGTCCAAAAGGGGATGACTTTCCAGAACGGCCGAGTCTGTAAACTGATCGCGTGGTTAATGTATGCCACGCATGGGAAAATGGCGCTATCCAAAATCGGCACAGAGACAACTGTGGTGCCTTAGATGACAGGGGTTAACGACGGCTGCCGGCTGCGGTGGCCGCGCGGATCTAGGCGCTTCAGTAAAGAACCGCGGGACTGCTACGGTCGCAGGTTCGAATCCTGCCTCGGGCATGGATGTGTGTGATGTCCTTAGGTTAGTTAGGTTTAAGTAGTTCTAAGTTCTAGGGGATCGATGACCTCAGATGTTAAGTCCCATAGTGCTCAGAGCCATTTGAACCATTTTTTTAACGACGGCTGCGAAGAGGTGTACGGGCGAATAGACGTGCAGCTGTTGAGCAAAAGATGAGCCGAGGGGCTACCAGCAGTGTTTCCTCAACGGCCGTTCAACATTCAACAGTCGTTCTATGCAACCCTCAATGTTAGATCTGGCCTTCGAAAAGCACGCGCAAGATTTTCATATTCTCTCGCTCGCTACGCGTAAACTATTAGTCCTCTAGAAAAAATGAACAGGATCGTTTTTAAGAAGTATAATGTAGTTATTGTAATCGGATACGTTTTCGCCAGAGGTCACAGTCTTCGAGTAATTCAAAAAGAATTTACGCAAATGACCATCAAACGCACGGCCACTGCCACACTCTTCCCCCACCGGTCGGGGTTTCTAGTATGTTCACTGCATTTCCTCCCAAAAAATTTGCAAGTACACGAATTATTTCCCACATTCGAGCATTTTTCGTCTCCTTGGACGGCCTGACCATGAATTGTGAAACCGACTTTTGTACAGATTTTACTCAAAAATTTTGAGAATTTCAACAGCGTAAGATAAACAATTGTTAGTGCAACAAGAAACCAGCCAAGATTGCAAAATTTACTTTCTTCATTCACTCGATGACAAATCTCGGGCCGGGACCGATTTTCAAATTTCGTAACAGAGAGTCAAAATTGTATTTCCGAAAACGCGAAAACCATGTGAAAAATGTGCTAACGAACAGTTACAGCGCATACAGACAACTGTTCGTTTGCATATTTTTGACACGGTTTTTTCAGTTTCGGAAAAACCACTTTTACTCTCTTTTACGATGATTTGAAAATGGGTCCCGGACCGAAACTAGTCATCGAGTGAGTAAAAGAAATGAAATTTGTAACTAGCTGGTTTTTCATTGTACTGATTAACAGAAGCTGCTGAGCTACAATTATTCCAGCATGCTGCAAGTTCATAAACTCTTACATTGTTGTCTTCGTCAGGCCTTCCGACTACGAATCGATTTGATTACGGATCGATTGTCAACGTAATTAGTTTTAGCGTAACGTTTACAAAAGTGGCTTTCCTTTAATTACCTTCACTGGTGCTTTTAAATTAATAAAAGAACGAAATAGACGACTACGCTGGTGCTGTAATAACCGAATCAATACAGACCAAAAAAGGTCGAATATCGGGAATAGTCTCCTCCGAGCAGTCGGACATTTTAGTGCAGTTTTAGGAGGGAGTGCCGCGAGCAACATACTAGAAATCCTGACTGCTGACGGATGAGTGTGCGGGTAGAGGAAAACTTGCGTTTCAAGGTCACTTTTGTGTGTTTTTCTTGACTGACTCGAGAACCTAGGAATGCAGTGAACACACATCCCGCCGGAACAAAATTTAGCTACCTAAAATAAGGTCCTGTTCGTTTTTTTTCTGCATGAATAATACACTACTGGCCATTATTATTGCTACACCAAGAAGAAATGCAGATGATAAACGGGTATTCATTGGACAAATATATTATACTAGAACTGATATGTCATTACATTTCCACGCAATTTAGGTGCGTAAGTCCTGAGAAATCAGTACCCAGAACAACCACCTCTGGCCGTATTAACGGCCTCAATACGCCTGGGCATTGAGCCAAACTGAGCTTGGATGACGTGTACAGGTACAGCTGCCCATGCAGCTTCAACACGATACCACAGTTCATCAAGACTAGTGACTTGCGTATTGTGACGAGCCAGTTGCTCGGCCACCATTGACCAGACGTTTTCAATTGGTGAGAGATCTGGAGAATGTGCTGGCCAGGGCAGCAGCCGAACATTTTCTGTATCCAGAAAGGCCCGTACAGGACCTGCAACATGAGGTAGTGCATTATCCTGCTGAAATGTAGGGTTTCGCAGGGATCGAAAGAAGGGTAGAGCCACGGGTCGTACGTAACACATCTGAAATGTATCGTCCACTGTTCAAAGTGCCATCAATGCGAACAAGAGGTGACCGAGACGTGTAACCAATGGCACCCCATACCATCACGCTGGGTGATACGCCAGTATGGCGATGACGAATACACGCTTCCAATGTGCGTTCACCACGATGTCGCCAGACACGGATGCGACCATCATGATGCTGTAAACAGAACCTGCATTCATCCGAAAACATGACGTTTTGCCTTTCGTGCACCCAGGTTCGTCGTTGAGTACACCATCGCAGGAGCTCCTGTCTGTGATGCAGCGTCAAGGGTAACCACAGCCATGGTCTCCGAGCTGATAGTCCATGGAGCTGAAAACGTCGTCGAACTGTTCGTGCAGATGGTTGTTGTCTTGCAAACGTCCCCATCTGTTGACTCAGGGATCGAGACGCGGCTGTACGATCGGTTACAGCCATGCGGATTAGATGCCTGTCATCCCGACTGCCAGTCATACGAGGCCGTTGGGACCCAGCACGGCGTTCCGTATTACCCTCCTGAACCCACCGATTCCATATTCTGCTAACAGTCATTGGATC
The DNA here is from genome assembly GCF_023864345.2 of Schistocerca serialis cubense. Lineage (NCBI taxonomy): Eukaryota > Metazoa > Arthropoda > Insecta > Orthoptera > Acrididae > Schistocerca > Schistocerca serialis. The sequence continues at coordinate 437,825,787 of NC_064646.1, forward strand.
TCGACCAAAGCGAGCAGCAATGTCGCGATACGATAAACCGCAATTGCGATAGACTACAATCCGACCTTTATCAAAGCCGGAAACGTGATGGTAGGCATTTCTCCTCCTTACACGAGGCATCACAACAACGTTTCACCAGGTAATTGCTGTTTGTGTATGAGAGATCGGTTGGAAAGTTTCCTCATGTCAGCACGTTGTAGGTGTCGCTACCGGCGCCAGCCTTGTGTGAATGGTCTGAAAAGCTAGTCATTTGCAAATCACAGCATCTTCTTCCTGCCGGTTAAATTTCGGCACGATATCTTCGTGATGTAGCAATTTTAATGGCCAGTAGTGTAGTTTGCGCATAGCGAGAGAGAGAACATCAAAATGTCGCGCGTATAACATTGCCAGTTGCATAAAACGACATTGGCAGGGGCAGCTGAATCTCCTTGTATTTCGCAAACCGTCAGTGTTGATCTCAGATGGTAATTATTATCGAAGAATACTCAGTATTGCAACGAACACATAGTACGTGAAGGGCCTTTAAGCAGGTTCGCGTTCGCAGCTATGCAGATGGTACACAACTTTTTTTTTTGGTCTTCAGTTATTTATCTAAGTCGGCAAGAGAGTTGATACGCAGTTGGTGGATCAGATACACCGTTATTTGGTTTCAGTATCGGGAGTATGTATCATACACACACCAGTGATCCACGTGTTCGACCGAGCTCTGTGCGGCTGGTAGCACAGGAATGAAGTACGCGAGAGGGGAAAAAGCAATTGGGGAGCTGTCGTCTTCGTTTCTTTTTTGTAAACAGAGGCAGGGAGCAAGCAGCTCCTCCAGAACGGAGGCGGCTGCTGGTGCAGAAAAAGGCAGCGGCGAGTGTCTGGCCGAGGTGCGTGTTGGGCCGTGGGCCGGCAGCGCCTTGTCCGATGCTATCAGCGGGCCAGCGCTACGGCAGACGCCGCCCAAAGTGTAAAGCGCGGGTAATCTCTCGCGTCTGCAGCGCCACGCGCCCGACTCTGTTACCGCGCTGTCCGAGCAACATTCGCTGCCAGCACTGTTCCCTGGTCACGTGTGGCTGCCGTATGCTCAACCAACAGCACCAACAAGAACTTTCAACCTTCTCGGACGATGATGTAGGAGGTGGGGGCGTAATGGGTGGCTGCAGGGGTGGGGTGTCAAGTAGCATGACCCTCTCCCCTCCACCACGAAAAATATTGTATTGTATTGTATGTTAACCGGGGACCTAGAAACCGAAGAGGCTCCGCAGCCGCAGTGGTCCACAACCCCACGACGACTACCGCAGTCCACTTCACCTCTCCGCCACCCCACACCGAACCCAGGGTTATTGTGCGGTTCGGACCCCAGTGGACCCCCCAGGGAACGTCCCACACCAGGCGAGTGTAACCCCTATGTTTGTGTGGTAGAGTAATGGTGGTGTACGCGTACGTGGAGAACTTGTTTGCGCAGCAATCGCCGACATAGTGTAACTGAGGCGGAATAAGGGGAACCAGCCCGCATTCGCCGAGGCAGATAAAAAACCGCCTAAAAACCATCCACAGACTGGCCGGTTCACCGGACTTCGACACAAATCCGTCGGGCGGATTCGTGCCGGGGACCACGCGCACCTTCCCGCCCGGAAACAAAAAATATTACTGTGACATTTTTTGCATATCACAATTCCGAAGTTTCTCAGCTCATGATAGGAAAAACATACAAACTAAGTATCGACGTGAGAATCTGCATAACTTCCAGCTATTTTTAACAAACAATTTTTTTTAAAGTTGTTTGTCTGAGGCCTCACCCAAATTGGTGCGCTTGCCGCCAGAGCATCTGCAGAAGATACCCCACCCTCCTCTGGGTGCTTCAGCCTTTTCCGTCAGCAGTGTACGTGATTTCCTTTACACATACACCGCAGTTTCTCGGAACTCTTCCAACGTGTCTTACTCTTCCATTCGCCTTTCCTTACGTGAAAGTCCCATTTCATACCGCCTCTTACAGGGAATCCCTCGAGTGCGAGGTGCCATTTATTGTCTACCATGCAATCACACTATTGGCTATTAATGTCAGCAAGGAGCGTGACTGCCCGCATCTCGTGGTCGTGCGGTAGCATTCTCGCTTCCCACGCCCGGGTTCCCGGGTTCGATTCCCGGCGGGGTCAGGGATTTTCTCTGCCTCGTGATGGCTGGGTGTTGTGTGTTGTCCTTAGGTTAGTTAGGTTTAAGTAGTTCTAAGTTCTAGGGGACTTATGACCACAGCAGTTGAGTCCCATAGTGCTCAGAGCCATTTGAACCATTTTTGAAGGAGCGTGACTGGAGCTATCCAGTGGTCAGCGCAGCATGAGGTTACGGAGCGTAGTTGAACTGCTCACTAGACGAGTAACTCACAACAGTGCTACAGTGCTAGTGGTGTTGATACAAAGCACAGAAATGGCGACAATAAACAAAGCAAACACTGCATCTTATTTACAACAACAGTTCCCGAAGTTGACATTCCGCCAGAAGTTTCACTGTGTGGGAAAGAAGAGGCAGATGAAATACTAGCGCTCCTGCAACGTGAGTCAGTAGAATGCGTGGTATCGTATACGCTCGACTGTGCGGACAACTTACACGAGGAGTACATTGGCGACGATATGCGTGCGTATCAAGTGAAAGTGATACTGAAACAAGTGTAGAGCCAAGTAGTTCATCATACTTTTCGGACTTCTCCAGTGAAATTTAGTAAAGACAATAGTTCTCCAAAAATACTTCCCCAAAAATAGTTGCCCGCATCTCGTGGTCGTGCGGTAGCGTTCTCGCCTCCCACGCCCGGGTTCCCGGGTTCGATTCCCGGCGGGGTCAGGGATTTTCTCTGCCTCGTGATGACTGGGTGTTGTGTGGTGTCCTTAGGTTAGTTAGGTTCAAGTAGTTCTAAGTTCTAGGGGACTTATGACCACAGCAGTTGAGTCCCATAGTGCTCAGAGCCATTTGAACATTTTTTGAACCAAAAATAGTTATCTAAAACATTACGTACGTAAAAGATCATCCGCTGCCTAGTTAAAAAAAAGTTATGAACATTTTGCTAATAAGTCCGCAGCAACATGACCATGCGGTGTGTAAGAAAAACTAAGGATATTCTAGGGAGGACAAGGCGCACTTGTTACAAAAACTCGTGTTTGTGCGTTTCAAGGATGCTAGGTACAATTTACAGGAAGTGCACGATAATGACCTACTACTTAATGCATATCAAATTGCGCGCAACATAGATTACAGCGATTTTAAGGGAAGCAGCGGCTGGCTGCATAACTTCACACAGTGATACAGAATTGGGTGACGTAAGATAACGAAATTTCAAACAAAGCGTCAACTTGACGATGCATAGCAAACTGCGGAATCGGCTGGAAAATTTGTAGATGAGGTAAACAAACTTATCCCATCATTCAGTAAAGAATTTGTTTTCAACTTCGACCAATCGGGATTTGAAAAGGAAATGAATATGAAAGGAACACTGGAACTTAGAGGTACCAGGGGAGTTGTACGAAAATCAACTAACATCAATGTCTTACCGTATTCGTATACAATTATTCCGACTGCTAATCTGGAAGGTAAATTGGCTGGACAGCACTACGAAAGAAAATATATCAACCTGTTAGTTTAATTTAATTACTCCCTTTGCTTCAACAGTAGAACTGCTGTATCATTTATTGCTTGTATCTGACAGTCACTTTAAAAAGTGCAACGGATAGCTTCCTTTTCATTTAATACGTTAGTAAACGAGACAGAATACTACATCTAATTTCATTAAAGGGGGTTTCATTTTATTCCTCCAAAACTGCATTAAGGATGGGGTATGGGGTTGCAATATAAAAGTCGCGACTCATTTTTGAACATATGGTACAAATAATTTATTGAACGATTCGGTTGGACATGGACCAATACCATCATCAAGCGCAATGTATACTCAGCAGAGAGAATGTGCAGTATAGAGGTAAAATATATCGCACTTTGAACAACATGTGGTTGCAGATCCTGCTATGCATACAAAGAAATACTGCAATACAACTTTGGTAAAATCCACAGAAATTTAGTGGGTAACACTAGTGACCCACGACGCTGAAGGAATATGCACTTGTTGGATAATTAGTGAAGAACGGACTGAATCTGATCACGTCCCACAAACCGCGAAAATCCAGTAAGTACACAGAATCTTAAAAATAATTCAGCCATGTAACTATTCATTCCATTCCGCAGACTGACATCTGTCCACTGATTAATACTACACGCTCAACCCGGAACACACGTGTTTAAGAACACCCTGGTTCACACAATAAAAATCGTTTATTTACACAAAAAAATTTACAATCAGTTTGGAACATATTAGGGTAACAATCATGCACTGAAGACTCATACATTTACTTAAACTAATAAGGAATAGATTTATATCTACCATTCGTCACTTGGGCACGTGGTTGCTCAAAGCCACCGACCCTGAAGCTCCCAAAACGCATGAACAATCTAAAATTTAACCTAGCACTTCTCGCAATCGCGCTTAATAAATGTATCCTACATATTGAGAACAATTTAGGCGTACTACCCATCTGGGAAAATAGACTTTCTTTGCTCTATTCCACACTCACACACTAAGAATTTCCTACCAAAAACTCACGAAAAACAGCATGAACACCCCTGACTACCAAAGAAGCTGAAATAAAAATAATTAAAAATTCAAACAATACATAATTCAAATATCACCATCTGTGGACTGTCCTCAGACACATCCATACTCACCAAGTCACAACAGAGGTTTTAACTGCTTCCTCTAACCCTGTGATGGAGGTATCCACCATATGTGCATACAGTAGTTACCCGCCAAACAGACTCTATGTACCTGACCCAGATAGACTTGTCTGCCTTCCAGCTTACAGGGAAACTATTGGTAAAACTGCAGTATGAAACAACTACTGTCTGCTCTTATCAAAACTCATATTCACTCATATCAATCACTCACAGATGGTAAGCAACAGAGCAAAGGTATGACCACTCTGTTATATATGTATAAGTCCAGGATCTGATTCCAAAGCTGTGGATCCATTCCAACGAAATTTGACACATTCCTCACAAGTACCAGCAGCTTCCAAGCTCCAACAGGAGTGGAGATACATGCAAAAATATAGTTTTTCCAGCTCCTGGCACATAGGCTGCCCTGCACAGCAAGTATGTTCTGTGGGTCTGCCAAATCAACCTGCATGACAGAACTACTTTATCGATTTGCAGTGTAAAACCCCTGCTGTGTAGCTTGCCCTACACGACAAGTTTGTTGTTGAAGTAGTAGTAGTTGTAGTCGCCTGCTTTATTGAATTATATTTCAGGGTCTATACACGTGGACAGGAATGACTGGGGATGGACATAGGGAGGGGGAGGAGAAAATGGACAGACAGAGTGGAGCAAGGGAGATTCATGAGGCAGGTGGAAGTTGCAGAGGGGTAGTGGGCGGGAGGAAAGGGTAGAGATGGAGGTGGAGATGTAAAGAGAGAGAGGGTGGAGGATATGGTCAGAGGGAGGCAGATATAGCGAGAGAGAGGAAGTAGGACAAAGAGAGGGAGAGGGGAAGAGACAGCGAACAGGAGGAGACAGACAGACGGAGGTGGCAGGATGAAGTGGACACAGAGAGAGGAAAGAGAGGGTGTGTCCGTACGTGTCGAACGCATTTGCGGACAAAGCCGCCGGGAGAAGCAACACACTTCCATTCGAGAGATGTGGTACAGAAAAACGACAGAGACAACAAAATTAGCAGAAAGATTTATGAGATGGACATGATTGTTCCTTCTGAACTAGACCGTTACTCAACAAAACAAATTAGTCCTCCGTAGTTATCAAGATTAAGCATATTTTCCACGGATTTCCTGGCTATACCGTATGTTCAGCAAAGTTATTGAATGTACCCAACTGTGATTTATCAACAGGTCTCGTAATGTCGTTGTCTTAGGGGCAAAGAATAAAGTCTTCCGTCTTGTTAGTCCCGTAGAGGCGCTGCTTTCAACGCTACGAGAAAATTTTCAACACTGTACGAAAGGGGTACGAATACGGTACGAGGCAGCTTGTTAACGCCTACAGGTCCGGGGCACCGTCATCTCCGGCGAGTGCTGTGGTCAGCTCGCGGCCAATTGAGTGCGACACTCAATTCCTGCAGCCAGCGACAGTCAAAATACGCCTCACGTCTCGCCTTTACGACTCCACCCAACACAGGCGCAATCCCTCCGGGATGTTCACCGCAACCGCGTCGTAACTCAGCTGGACAAAAGAAAGTGTATTGTCGCGACCACTGACCCGCGGCTGAGGTGACGGCTTTATTGACAAATCTCTCTCTCTCTCTCTCTCTCTCTCTCCCCCTCTCTCTCTTGCAGTTTCGTGCTCTCGCTTCTTGTCCTTCCTCGACTTGGCTTCCACAAATAAATTGGTCAGTGAGCTGTCACATGTGGTGGACAGTAAATTCTCATTCCGGGCGCTACGAGGCGCAAACATTTGCATTGGCAACTTGTTAGCAGAAGAAACACATACATCACAAAATGAGCGGAGAAAAGAGTGGCTCGTAGAGGGGAGTGGGGGAAGGGAGTCAGCACGGCCCAGGGGGACAGAGGCGGCGGTACTCATAATAGTAACAAAAGTACAGCTGCGCGAGCACGTGCTAGCACTGAATGAAATACAGTGGCGACCGTCTCATACGGCAGCAAGAGCGGACAACACGCACGACGGGGGCAGAAAAAGCGAAACACCAGGAGTGCAGTGGGAAAATACAGGCTGGCAGACAAATACTGACACAGACGTCAGGAGTGTGTCCCTGAGACCAAGAGAGATACGGTCCAGAAACCTACCTCCTAATGGCCAATGGCCCTCCATATGGCTGAAAGATGCTCATTCAACTATCTCTCATCCTCAGAAATGAAAAATACAGGATCGGCAAAACAAAACTTGTCCTGAAAATACAAGGTGTTCAGAAAATTGCTGTGCGGTTACAGCATGTTAGAAATTACCTCCGTAGGTGGCTATACAAGACTTAACTCCATTAATTTTATTGGCAAACACTTTCCGCAGATCTGATTGCGATATGATTCCGCCTATGCAGTTATTTCAGTTTTTAAGCCACAAAGCGTGCCTAGGCGATTGCGGTACAGTACAGATTTTGCTGTTCCCAAAAGAAAAATGCCTGCTGGAGTGAGCCCGTTGAGCGAGGAGCCCACAAGATTTCTAAGATGACGCGTTCCCCAAAAAACTCTTCCAGAACGCGCGTAGTGTTGTTAACTGTGGGCGCGATTGCTAAAACCTCGGTAATGCGCCGGCTGATTATTACTACCCACAAGTCAGTTTTCCAGTCGTGCATTGGCGTTTCAAACTCAGCACGGCATCTAATACTCTCTCTCAAAATTTATCAGTAAGTCGACGAACCGCACTATGTCGTTTCTGGGAATTCTTCAGTAAATGCCTCCTGCACTCGGTCTACGTATTTTCAACAAGAAAAATACGTTATTCACTTGAAAGAACCGTAATTTAAAATATAAACACTACACATCGCATTCACTAGGTTTCATGAAGAGAAACAAACAGTTAAATGTTACGGAATGATGCTGTTGTTGTGGTCTTCAGTCCTGAGACTGGTTTGATGCAGTTCTCCATGCTACTCTATCCTGTGCAACCTTCTTCATCTCCCAGTACCTACTGCAGCCTACATCCTTCTGAATCTGCTTAATGTATTCATCTCTTGGTCTCCCTCTACGATTTTTACCCTCCACGCTGCCCTCCAATACTAAATTGGTGATCCCTCGATGTCTCAGAACATGTCCTACCAACCGATCCCTTCTTCTAGTCAAGTTGTGCCACAAGCTCCTCTTCTCCCCAATGCTATTCAATACCTCCTCATTAGTTATGTGATCAACCCATCTAATCTTCAGCATTCTTCGGTAGCACCACATTTCGAAAGCTTCTATTCTCTTCTTGTCTAAGCTATTTATCGTCCACGTTTCACTTCGATACATGGCTACATTCCATACAAATACTTTGAGAAACGACTTCCTGACACTTAAATCAATACTCGATGTTAACAAATTTCTCTTCATCAGAAACGGAATGATAGAACGAATTAAAAAAACAATCGCTTGTCTATGTATGTAGATTCTAGCCTAATCTACATACATATGTAGCCCAACGCACAGAAACTTTCCGAATGCAATTTGTTTCATGTACCGTAAGACAGGTAACTCAACTTAAATGGGCGCGGATGATGTAAATTGGGTTGCCTGCCTTAAGTTACATTAAACATTTTTCGGGCCATTTCTATTGTCATAAATAGCTCAGATTTCAGTCAAGCTTGTTGAATTCAAGAAAGTCTTCGATGTAGTCAACCATTGCCGCGTAAAACAAGAAATACGAACGTGTGGAGTATGACAACAAGTATGCCATTACATGGAAGACTTAGCCGGCCGCGGTGGTCTAGCGGTTCTAGGCGCTCAGTCCGGAACCGCGCGACTGCTACGGTCGCAGGTTCGAATCCTTCCTCGGGCATGGATGTGTGTGATGTCCTTAGGTTAGTTAGGTTTAAGTAGTTCTAAGTTCTAGGGGACTGATGACCACAGATGTTGGGTCCCATAGTGCTCAGAGCCATTTGAACATGGAAGACTTCCTAGCAAATAGACCTCTGTGTGCCATTGTTGATGAGGAGTTTGCTCACGATGTACATAAATGAGACGTCTGCAGAGGTTTCTGTGCCTACGATGCTGTTCGCATACGAAACTTGTGTACAGGACGACTATGTCGCTAGAAACTTAAGGTGAAATGAAGAAAAACTTGCAGATGGTCAGCGCCAGGTACAAAGGTTGGCTGCTCACTCCAAATATAAATAAATATTATGTAATATGCGCAGATAGACGAAATGGTGCGCTTTCATTTGACGTTGCACATTTTGTTGGTTTGGAAAAAGCCTCTGGAAGAAATCGGTGGTATAAACTTTAACATGGCTGGAAGAAGCCTGGAGTTAACGGAAAGTCAGACGAATAATAAGCAATCCGTATGTCCAAAACCGAGTAAAAGCGAGAGCAGGAGATGAGGTGACAGAAGAAATTAAAAATTGTACGGTTTAGATAAGGCTGCTAGCTTTCTCTTACACTGTTTAATAATATCTATTTAGATGCCTCTAACATAATAGTAGTATGACAATAGGAGAAAGAATAATAAAATGTCTAAGTATTGCTGAAGATGTGTTATAATACGTGGAAATGAGGAGGCAATTAACAACATGTTTAGGGAACTAGACATCCCTGTGACGAATATCGAATGAAAAGGAATGTGAGGACAGAAAAACAACGCTTTTACAAGACAAGCAAGGAAAATAAAAAGAAAAATTTGTGATGAGTTAGTGTAATAACTTGATATCTTTAGGCATCTAAGACGCAAAATGAACAGTAACATAACTGGCATTGAAGAAATAAGCAGAAGTATCACTGTTTCAAAGATAGAGTTTTATAAAAAGAGGAGTATTTTTTGCGGTCAGTTAAATATAGAATAAAGAAAAGGACTGGTGAAGTGTTTTGTGTGAGGTGCTGTCCTCTACGGCGCCGAAACATAGACATTGCTGTGGGGAGAGGAGAAGTGCTTAGAGTGTTTTGAAATGTCGATCAGGAGGCGAATGGAAGGTGTGAAATGGACCGATAAACTATGTAATGAGTTTGTGTTGCACTGGAATGAGGAAATACAGAAACTGGAAACAATTACGAGGCGGAAAAGAAATTGATTAGGACAGAGAACGAAAAGATAGAACCTGCAATTAAAGAAAAACAACTATTGGCAACAAGACCAAAGAAATAGGAGGATACCAGCTAATTGACGAACAAGACATCGTCCTCCTCCTCCTCATCATCATCATACCATCATTTTTCCTGTAAACGATATAAACCTTCGGTGACGATGATGATGATGATGTTTGGTTTGTAGGGCGCTCAACTGTGCGGTCATCAGCGCTCCTACAATGTTCCAGTTTGTACACAGTCCAATTTTTACACAATCCAATCTAGCAACTGTCACGAATGATGATGATGATGATGATGAAATGAGGAGGGCAACACAAACACCCAGTCCCCGGGCAGAGAAAAACCTTCGATACGATGCGTCTTGAAACAACAAACACTGTGGCTGCCCTGATTACGAAAGCATTTACCATATCAGCACTAATACTATGCACCCAGTCGAATTCCCTTAGCTCCTACATGATGCACTCACAACTCTACAAAACAATGATCTGACCACGATTGACACTTGCGGCGAGCTGAGGACATTGCTTAGGACTGTTCCCGGTGAAATAAAATAAAACAAATGGCGTGTGACGAGGGCCTCTCGTCGGGTAGACCGCTCGCCTCGTGCAAGTCTTTCGATTTGACGCCACTTCGGCGACTGGCGCGTCGATTGGGATGAAATGATGATGATTAGGACAACACAAGACCCAGTCCCTGAGCGGAGAAAAATCTCCTACAAAGCCGGGAATCGAACCCAGGCCCTTAGGAATACATTCGGTCGCGCTGACCACTTTTTTTTTAATCCCATTTTGTTCGCTTTTGTTCGTTGCATCTGCTCGGGGCGGACGTCGTAAGACATCCGTTTAAGTTCCTTATTGATCGATTAACTCAGTTTTTTTTATTACAGAGGGCAGCTAACCATCTGGCCGAACACGCTGAGCTACCGTACCGGTTGTGAAATACAACAGAGCGACGGGCAAGCTTGTCTAGCATCGGCGCCTATGTTACACCATGCATTTCTAACGATGTTTGCAAATTTTTGTCAAACTCCACTATAAACAACTGTCGCCCTTCTCTCTGATAAGGTTTGAAACTAATATGAGAGTCACCTGACGGAAAGCAAACAGCCGAGTTTCCGCACTATCCGAAATGGATCTGCCAGATACAGTTTTCGCCATTTATAACTGAAATCAATGACCGATTTTAACAAATGAACGACCTCTCGTATTTCTGCTACACATGTACAGTTAATCTAATTTCTCCAAAATTCCCAGTATCAACTGTTACAGTTTAGGCTGGCAACATTGAAACAATGGAAGGGCGCCGTTGTTGTTCACCGCTAGCGTTAGTACTCAAAATGGGAGAATTCGCTATAGAAAAGGCGTACTGTGTCACGGAATACACCAAAACATCATCGCTAAAAGACATCCGAAGCTTAATGTTTTCCGCGCCATAACCAACCGCGCAGTCCTCTTAGTTTCGCAGAATCGTTAGAGGCATAAATTATCTCGGTGTACCGTCTCTTCGGTTATTGCCTCTGTTGGCAGAAGAGGCACGCGACTACTTTGCAGCAGGATGAAGCCTCGCTGCATTTGCATAACCTCGTCGAGCGTCTTCCACAGTGCTGGATTAGCCGTGCTGGGTCAAATGGTGTGCCACCCACGTTGTGACCCCCCCCCCTTTCCCCAGGTAGCTTGATCTTACACCAGTGGATTTTTCTTCTGTGAAGTACGTGGTTCATGCACCCCCATATTCTCAGAACTTATCGGCAACTAAGACAAAGGATGGTCGTGGCGGTTAACTCAATTGACTGGGTACACTGGAACGGGTCCGGTAGGCATGCAGCATCGGATAGACATCTGCCGTGTCACAAATGGTGCCCACTTTGAACACCTGTGAATGCGTACAGGAACTGTGAGTTTGTATGTGTATTTCTGAAATGAAGTCGTTACTGTACTCACAGGAATAATTTATTTTTGTCCCACTCATTTTCAATCAAGCTGTAAATACTCTCAAACAGAAAATCATTCGAATCTGCTTGATAAGGATATTGTTTCTTAGATGCAGATTGTAAATTCACTAGCTTAATCTCGAAAGATGTATTTGATATTTTTTTGTATTTTCAATGGAACATTATCCGTGAAACAAAATATTACTTCATTTGACGTATCAATTGGTGGTTAATTAGTTAGTTATTTAGTTTCATGATCTATGGATCATTTTGTACGATGAATCTTAATGATAAGGAACGAGTGTTTTACCTTCACATTGCAGATTAGTACATATGGTCACGTTCGGAACATTTCTAATCTTTTACATATATACATATGTGAGTTACAAATTCCCACCCACCACCTTCTACACTTTACAATAATGGAACTTCTTCTAATGAATAGAAGGGGTCGTCAAGGAGAAACATTCTCAGTTTGTTTTCAAATTTTACTTTGATACCGAGCGAGATGGTGCAAAAGTTAGCACAATGGACTCGTTTTCGGGAGGACGACGGTTCAAACCCGCCTCCGTCCAACCTGATTTAGGTTTTCCTTAAATCGCGCCAGGAAAATGCCGGAACGGTTGCTTTGAAAGTACACGGCCAATTATCTTCCCCGTCCTTCCTTAATTTTAATCCCCTCTACTTTGATGTCTGTCAGACATTTCATACTACTGGGGATAAGTGAACAAATATCTTAGTCGCAGCATTGTTTAGCCCTTTCTCTGCTCTTCATGTGCAGTAATGTAACGTTTTTCCTTTTGGCATTGTAATTATGTACATCATTGTTCCTTTTGAACTGTTGTGGGTTATTTACAACAAACTTCAAGAGGGGATTATTATACTGTGAGAAAGTAGTCAGATGTCCAACTCTAACCAGGTTTCCAGAATGAGATTTTCACTCTGCAGCGGAGTGTGCACTGATATGAAACTGTCTGACAGATTAAAATCCTGACAGATTAAAACTGTGTAAATCTGTCAGCTGCAGAGTGAAAATCTCATTCTGGAAACATCCCCTAGGCTGTGGCTAAGCCATGACTCTGCAATATCCTTTCTTCCAGGAGTGCTAGTTCTGCAAGGTTCGCAGAAGAGCTTCTGTGAAGTTTGGAAGGTAGGAGACGACGTACTGGCAGAATTGAAGCTGTGAGGACGGGTTGTGAGTCATGGTTGGGTAGCCCAGTTGGTAGAGCACTTTCCCGTGAAAGGCAAAGGTCCCGAGTTCGGGTCTCGGTCCGGCACACAGTTTTAATATGTCAGAAAGTTTATTTAAACAGGTGTCTGCAAGATGACCATGGGTGAGTACCACGTATTATACCTACTGCACGTTTGTCAGGTAGCTTTCTTTCTTAAAGATGATTTACCCTATAAAATTATTCCATATGACATTATTGAATGAAACTATGCAAAATATGTCAATGATCAGCGCTGATTCTAAGTGTAAATTTGGCTGAAATAAGTTGTTTTAGGAGTTTCAAAATGTACTTTTTCGAGGTTAAATTCTCTTCAATATGGACACCTAAAAATTTGGAAGTTTCCACCCTATTTCTTTTCTCCCCACCCCGTGTTACAGTCATTGGTGTCGTATTCCCTCATGTACAGAATTGAATATGTTATGTCTTTTTTAAAATGGAGTGTGAGAGCATTCGTAGCAAACCCGGCGAATGACACTTTTAAGAATATTGTTTACCGTTTCTTCAATTTCTTTGTGTATGCTTGAACTGATTACAATACTAGCGTCATATAATATGAGATGGAAGTTCGTTTACGTATATGAGGAAAAAGAGTGGACCTAAGATTGAGCCTCGGGGAACCCCCATACGTGATTTATCCCCAGTCAGATTAATGTCTCGAGACTACACTGCTTGAATTACTAAATATAGGTTCCTTCATTCTTTTGGTCAGATATGACATTATCCATTGGTTGGCTCTACAATGAGTCCCACAAAACTTCAATTTAACTAAGGGGATACGGTTATTCACACAGTCAAATGCCTTAGATAGGTCGCAGCAAATTTCAACCCGCACTATTTTATTATTTATTGCTTTTAACATTTGGTGAATGAATATGTGAAAGGCCTTCTCCGTAGAGCAACTCTTCCGAAACACAGACAGTGATTTGTTGAGGGTATTATTGTTGTTGAGATGGAGGTACTATTCTAAAATACATCATCTTCATAAAGATTATGGAGATGACGTCAGTATGCAACCAAATGCTGCTGAAGATTTGAGCATCGTAATAAATAGTATTTTAGAATTTGTCTGAAGTTGGTTGTCGCCACCAGTCAGTTGACATATGTTGATTTCAATACAGTAAATACACTACATGATGAAAAGTATCCGGATACCTGGCTGAAAATGACTCGTAAGTTCGTGGTGCCCTCCATCGGTAATGCTGGAATTCAATATGGTATATCGGTGTCGGTCGGTGAGGCCTGGCACGAAGTCGGCGTTCCAAAACATCCCAAAGGTGTTCCATAGGATTCAGGTCAGGTCTCTGCGCAGGCCAGTCCATTACAGGGATGTAATTGTCGTGTAACCACTCCAACACAGGTCGTGCATTATGAACAGGTGCTCGATGGTGTTGAAAGATGCAATCGCCATCCCTGAATTGCTCTTCAACAGTGGGAAGCAACAAGGTGCTTACAACATCAATGTCGGCCAGTGCTGTGATGGGGCCACGCAAAACAACACGGGGTGCAAGCCCCCTCCATGAAAAACACGCCATAACACCACCGTCTGCGAATTTTACTGCTGGCACTACACACGCTGGCAGATGACGTCCACGGACCATTCTCCATACCCACACCCTGCCATCGGATCGCCACATTGTATACCGTGATTCGTCACTACACACCACACCCTGCCATCGGATCGCCACATTGTATACCGTGATTCGTCACTACACACAACGTTTTTCCATTGTTCAATCGTCCAATGTTTACGTTCCATACAGCAAGCGAGGCGTCGTTTGGCATTTAGCGGCGTGATGTGTGGCTTATGAGCAGCCGCTCGAGCATGAATTCCAAGTTTTCTCACCTCCCGTCTAACCGACATAGTAGTTGCAGTGGACCCTGATGCAGTTTGGAATTCCTGTGTGATGGTTTGGATAGAAGTCTGCTTATTACACATTACGACCCTCTTCAAATGTCGGCGGTTTCTGTCAGTCAGCAGACGAGGTCGGCCTATACACTTTTGTGCAGTACGTTTCCCTTCACGTTTCCACCTTACTATTACATCGGAAACAATGGACCTGGGGATGTTTAGGAGATTGAAAATCTCGCGTACAGACGTATGACACAAATGTCACCCAATCACTCGACCCCGTTCGAAGTCCGTGAGTTGCGCGGAGCACCCCATTCTGCTCTCTCACGATGTACGAGGGTAAGCCAAATGAAAACCTTAAATTTGTAATAACAAATCGAAATTTCGCGCCCTTATCCTGTAAGTTGGGATGTTTGCTACAAAGAGCGTGCAGAATGCCCTGTAGGTGTCAGCATAGTGCAGATGCAAGTGGTGTGACTTCAGTAGAAGATGCTCCTCGTCCAGGTCAGGCACAACGAATTGTGACTCCACAGAACATTGCAGCAGTTGAAGCCATAGTGAAGGAAAACCACCGAGTGCCACTGAATGACATCGCAGCATGTCTACAGATTAGTCATGGGTTAGCACACCACACTGTGCATGATGTGCTCCAGTTTCACAAAGTGTCTGCAAGATGGGTACCACGGCAGCTGACTTCTGAAATGAGAGAACTACGTGTTGATGCTTATGAAGAACTTCTTCGGCGCTTTGAACGAGAAGGTGATGGCTGCCTTGCAAGAATCGTTACTGGGGACGAAACCTGGGTTCACTTCCACCAACCGGAAACGAAGAGAGCAAGGAATGGCGTCATTCCTCGTCACCAAAACCAAAGAAGTTTCGAACAGAACCATCAGCAGGGAAGGTTATGCTGATTCTCGTTTGGGACAAAAAGGGCGTCATTTTAGAGCATCACATGCCTAGGGGAACCACTGTCACCAGTGCATCATACACAGATCTCCTAAAAAATCATCTGCGGCCTGCAATCAAATCAAAGCGACGTGGATTGCTGTCAGCAGGTGTCCTTTTGCAACATGACAATGCAAGGCCCCACACTGCCAGTACAACAGTTGTAACAAGCACAGATCTGCATTTTTGAGTGTCTTCCTCATCCACCATACTCACCAGAGCTTGCCCCAAGTGATTTCCATATGTTTGGAGGACTCAAAGACGCAATGAGAGGAAAGAAGTTCCCTTCTGATGAAGAGGTACGCCACGCGGTGCATGAGTGGTTGCGCGGACTACCAAAAGAATCTTTTCCTAAAGGAATTTATACACTTTGTATGCGCTGGAGGACTTGCATTGAGCGTGGGGGAGATAATGGTGAAAAGTGATACAGCTTTGTAGCACTTCTGTACAATAAATAATCTCTAAAAAAATATTTAAGGTTTTCATTTGACTCACTCTTGTATAAAGACTACTGGGGTCGCTGATATGGAGTACCTGTCATTAGGTGGCAGCACAGTGCACTTAATATGAATAACGTATGTTTTTGGTGATGTCCGGATACTTTTGATCACATAGTGTATATCGTTTGTGGTTTAAGTACTGAACACTGCTTTTATGGCTGTTTGACTTCGTTAGGAACATTCACTTCGTGTGTCCGATGGAATGAGAGGAGGAGAAGAGGGAGACTGCATCACGCGCAGTCGACGCGTGCTGCGAAGTGCTGCACGCCGAGTGTGGTTGGCTTAGCGCCAGCAAACAAAGGGTCGTGTGAACTGGGACTCGCGGCTTTCCTTCTTCCCTGCACGCGCAGCCGGGCGAGACGACCACGACCAGCCAATACTCACTCCTCCCCCCGCCCCCCCTTCCCTCATACCCACGGTGTCGTAGCGCGTCCACGCGGGCCCATCCGAGCGGGCCACATATTAATTTACCTTTCTAATTTGCCCAAATAAAAAGTACCGAGATTAACGGAAGAAAACGACCGAAAAAGCTGTCAGCCGGGCTGCAGCGGCTGCCGGCGGGATGGAGGGAGGTGGCTAGCAATGTGGCCACATATGGCAGCTGCGGTCGGGCCCATTCTCCCACCGGCGTCCTTTTTATTTTTCCCCCCATTCTCCTCCCACCCCACCACTCCAGCCGCCGCCTTTGTCCTCTTTTTGTCCGCGTATGTTTATAGACATTTATCAATACGTTTGACAAGTTGATTATTAATTGCTGATAGGTTTTGTTCTACAGATATTTTCCAGTTATTAACTTTATCACGACTGGGAATCTTATTATACAATGACGAGGCGCTTTATCACGTCCCAATAATAGCAGCGGCGCCGCAGCCAGCTAAGCATGGCACGGCACCGCAGCGCAGCGCGGCGCGGCGCGGCGTCTGCTTTCTCTCCGGCGGGCAGCGTCTATCCTTCATGAACCCTACCTACCTCCCCCCCCCCCTCCTCTCACCACAGAACCTCTTCAAATTCCTTGCGCAGGGCGACCAACCTCGGCAAACGCGAGGCGGAAATGTTTAAACACTCAATGCTCAATGGCGGGTAAATATTTGCGCGTCTTGAGTGGCGACCGAGAAGGGACGGAGACAAAAAAAAACTCGCCCTTCTATGCTCCAGTATCCAGGCAGTCTTTCATGAATAGAGAAATGGTTTGCAGATGTACGCTATCGTAGATCAGACTGCCGTTTTCTACATTTCATGGGTTAGGTATTGAGCCTGTTCCGTCTTCACAAATTAACGTCTCATCCTCATGCCGATTCGTAAACTAAGGCTAGTGTGGGAAGCGTTTACTGTCCTTTTCTTTAGAACAGAAAAGAAAAAATCATACAATTTCCATATCTACTTGTCGTTTAGGGATGAGAAGCGTTGCAGCACTGGTAGATTATGCACTGGGAAAGTAAATGACAAACTATATCGACTGTCATGCTTCTGCGCCAGTGCGTTTTTCGACATACAGCTTGCCCCTTTCTATTTCGTGATCGCTTCGAGATATCGAACCGAGTCTTTCGGCAGGTAGAAGGGCACGCAGTTTTATTATACCAGGCGAGATATTCAAGCAAGCACGTTTGTTTCTATAATAGAAAGATACACTTCCCAGCGGCACTGGAAAGCTCTTGAAAAGACTAGTACAGTGATGTAACGTTTGTTAATATTGGCTGGCTTGTGTGGCCGAGCGGTTCTAGACGCTTCAATCTGGAACCGCGCAACCACTACGGTCTCAGGTTCAAATCCCGCTTCGGGCATGGATGTGTGTGTTGTCCTTAGGTTAGTTAGGTTTAAGTAGTTCTAAGTTCTAGGAGACTGATGATCTCAGAGCCATTTGAAACGTTTGTTAATGTTGGCACTGAAAATTTCCACAAAAATACAGGGCGTACACTATTAAAACCGACAAACTGTAGGGACGGCCTCTTGACTGGAAATGGAGGAAAAAAGGTCCCATGAACAAGCGTCCGGAAATATGCGGTTGCCACGATAGATGGCGCTGACGAACGAAACTTCCTTGTACCGTGTGTTCCTTGTGTGTTGCAGGCTGTGTGGCTGATGCAGCGTACTGGAAGCGACAGACTGGTCTGGTATTCATGTGTTTGTGTACGGCTAAGCAAATGGAAACGGTCGAGAGACAGTACAGGTGTACCAAAACAAGTACCATCACAGGCACTAACGACATCACATAATGTTCGTCTGTCTGATCACACAAGCGCCACAAAAGAACTTGAAATGTGTGATGTGGTTGGTATCCGTGAGGGTACTTATTTTTTATTGTCGTGCTGCCTCTCGAACGTTTCCATCTGCTTCGCCGTACACAACGCTGATGACCTCGATGTTGAGCGCCCATAACCCCCCCCCCCCCCCCCCCCCCCGTACATAAACACCATCTCAGCTATATCTATTTCCAGACATGAGTACCAGACCAGTCTGCTGTTTACAGTACGCTACGTCAATGACATAGCCTGCGAGCACACAAGACTCATAGGCACGAGGTCAGTGGAACTGTCATTCATTATCACCATCTACCGTGTCACTGATGCGTCTCCGGAAACGTGTTCATAGGATATTTTTGGACATCCTTTTCTTCCATTGCCAGTCAGGAATCTGTCCATGCAGCTCGTTGTGGTGTGAACGCTGCAGAGTGCGGCTCTCATGCGAGACTCCGTCGTTGTGTGCAGCAAGGAGACAGGCCCATGTCTGTTCACCATCAACAATTTCGTCCAAATGTATGGTATACGCGGCACTTGCCCAGAAATGAAAGCGACAGAAGTGGGAACTCGAAACGGCCAAGCATTCAGAAAAAGTAGCACTTTTGGTGCGGGTCGGGCATGCTATGAGACATATATGTTAACGAAGTTCCTAGGCAGCGGTTACGAAGCGCAAGGAGTGCAGAAAGGCATTCCAAGAGCCCTGGGGTCGAGTACCTTGGTGAAACTTACACTGCAAATAAAATCGAGATACGCTGAGTATACTGTATCTGACGTGATGAAACACTGAACAGGAGACCAAATTCCTTCTGTTAATTGAGTCCCGGCAAGAATAAAGAAATCCACAATTATACAACGAGATTTTTCCAAGATGAATGATTGCCATTGTCCATTATTAACGTTCTTGCCCCCAAATGTACTCCACAAGTGGAACCTTGCGATGTATGTTTTATCGTCGGCGAAAGAATTTTATCAAAAAGTTCAAAATTGCTGTTTTCTCGTCGACAGAGAAAAAGAAATCACATCTCGAAAAGACCGCATAACATAACATCATACATCACCAACTATATCCTCGCCGGTATTTTGCTAAATGATGCGTTACGCGTGGTTTGCTGCCAAACTGTGTGATTAGAGAAAACCTTTTACGAACGTAAACCAAGTTCGTTTTTGTGTAGAAACTTTAAATCATTTAATTCTACAAATGCAGCGTTTATGACGTGTGCAAGATGCCGAAAAAATTACTACCTCTCCTGCTTTTACGATGAATACTATCCCAGCACTTGGAAATCATCAATCGTAAAACAATAAATGCATCTAACTTTATGTACTAACTTCACGTGTGCGTCTTGCAATCCCTACCCGGAAATTTATTTGCTGTCTCACATTTTCCTTTACCTTTCGTTTTCGTGCCTTTTATGAAAACGTTAATAGAAACAATACACTGAGCATTATTTCAACTTATTTACAGCGTAAATAAAACGTAAATTTAAGGTGAAAAGGAAGTTTCTACATAGGTTTGCAAAAACAGACATAATGTCTGATGGGACATCCGCAATCAGTGGTTTTACAATGTTACTTATAATCCGTCTTGATTGTATAAAATGTTTATTCACATGACCGGTTTCGGTTCCTCTAGAACCATCTTCAGATTTGCAATTTTGGTTACAGGAGTAACCCATCCACGTCCGCAGCTCGTGGTCGTGCGGTAGCGTTGTCGCTTCCCACGCCCGGGTTCCCGGGTTCGATTCCCGGCGGGGTCAGGGATTTTCTCTGCCTCGTGATGACTGGGTGTTGTGTGATGTCCTTAGGTTAGTTGGGTTTAAGTAGTTCTAAGTTCTAGGGGACTGATGACCATAGATGTTAAGTCCCATAGTGCTCAGAGCCATTTGAACCATTTGAGTAACCCATCCACACACAAAAATCTTCACATGTGACGCAGATCTGAAGATGGTTCTAGAGGAACCGAAACGGGTCATGTGAATAAACATTTTATGCAATCAAGACGGATTATAAGTAACATTTCTCCGTAGAACCTCGAATGTACGAGCTGCGGATTACCGCTCTGAAGTGTTACGGCTGCACCAACCGCTGCCTTGGATCGCCCGACACAAAAATGCTACTCGTATTTTTTTTTTTTTTTTTCAAACCTGAAGTGCCCACTTCTGTTGTTTTCAGTTTCTGAGCAAGCCCTGTATATATCTTAAATTTGGGCGAGATGAGTGACGGCGAGCAGGCGTGGTTCCCTAGTCAGATAAAACGTATTTCCTCTTGGCGCTGCTTTATACAACTCAGACATATTGTATCAGCTACGACTAATGTAAGTGGAACGATATTCTAGCTTCTAGCGGATCAGAACGGGCTTACCAAAACAGTTACAAATCTGTGTACTCACGTTTAAGAACACACCTCTCGTGGAAACAAGTACGCATTCTACAAGCATCGGTACAATGGTGACTCCTGACATGAGAACAACACTTAGCGGTGTTTACACCGCAGTACCCATCTGGTCACATTGCCTTTCAATTTTAATTTATTTCTAGGATATTTTTACGCAGTTTTAACGCCAACCTTAACGATCGTTGTTTCACGGTACTGCCTTTACAAGAGCATTCGTTAGTGTCGTTAAGGAAATATAGCATTTCTCTATAAAAAACCATACTTACTTCGATATTTCGTTTGATGAAGGAGTTAAGATTACGAGTCTCTCTGTGTGCTATCATTTATTGAAAATCTCGTTTCCTTACAATAAATTAAAGTAATTGCGCCTGCTTGTAAATCCAGTAACTTGCACCGACAATTACGACTTAAGCTGCGAGATACTTAGCTTCCGATACAGGTTGGTACACGGGCCTCGCAGAATTGCACGGATAAATAGCAGTTTCCTGCATTTTTACTTGCCCTGTGTGCAACGACAAGTACATAACATGACATGACATAATATGACAGTAACATCGCAGAAGCCCGCCCGGTTAGCCGAGCGGTCTAACACACGGCTTTCCGGAGTGAGAAGGAGCTCCTGGTCCCCGGCACGAATCCACCCGGCGGACTTGTGTCGAGGTCCGGTGAGCCGGCCGGTTTGTGGAAGGTTTTTAGGCGGTTTCCCATCAGCATCGGCGAATGGGGACTGGTTCTCCAAGTACGCGTTCACCACCATTACTCTACCACGCAAAAATAGGGGTTACACTCGTCTGTTGTGAGACGTTCCCTGGGGGCCCCACCGGGGGCCAAACGGCACAATAACCTGGGTTCGGTGTGGGGCGGCGGAGGGGCGCAGTGGACTGCGGTAGTCGTCGTGGGGCTGTGGACCACTGCGGCAGCGGTGGGTACGAAGCCTCTCCGTTGTTTCTAGTTCCCCGGTTCACATACAATACAATACAACATGGCAGATTCACGAAAAGACCCAGAAAATGACATGAAAGTGTTTTAGGATGCCAAGAACTCGAAGTGATACTGCAGAGGAATATTCACACAGCAACAGAGTGTAGTTCAAAGTACACGGTGGTGAGGAAAAACAAAGCGACCTTATCCTGAGCCCACAATCATTCAACAATTTCACAATTATGACGCAAGCAGACCATTGCCAGAGAGAGAGAGAGGCAGCGACAGGTGAGAGAAAAACTGCTAGGATGAAATGCGAATCAAACTCTGAACGTTTCAATTTACAGCCCAGCACTTATCCACACCTCCACACCTCTAACGAGACAGACAACTGGCTGACCTTTGTCAGAGACAACGTGGAAAGTATGATGCAGTGGGAGGGACAAAATACTCTTAACAGCTGCAGCGTCTGACATTTCAGCACGCAGAATGAAAAGTGGTCGGCACATTGCCGACATTCTAGAGGCGGCCTTATTACCTCCGCGGGCATTCACCGAGGAGCTTGGTCATTGTCCTCAATCTGATCTCCTGTGTCTTTAACCCTCCAAGTCGAGGTTGCAAATAGTGAATCAAATTTACATCTTCATCAAAATCTTCATGTGTACTCCAGAAGTGTGTGGCAGAGAGTACACCCATGCCACTCTTAGTGAGCTAGAATTTCTCCAGCTGTGGTCGAGATGTTTGTCACAGGAAGCAGTATCATTCATGGAAACGACGTGGCCCCACGAGCTTCTGTAGTTGAAACGTTCCGCGCTGCGCGAAGCTTCTCATGTGACGGCTACCACTCCAGTATGTTGAGCATTCCAGCGAGACTCTCACGTGAATGAACGAAAGCGTGACGAATCGTGCAGCTCTTCTATTTTCTATCTTATCGCAAAGGTGGAAGACTACGGAACAAAACTCAACAACTGGTCGAAATGACGTTTCGTCAACTGCACCTTTCTTGGGATTCTTCTAAACCGTGTTACGAAACGCCTAAAATGGTCACACAGTAGTACCAGTTACAGGTTCCATATCTAACGCCATCCAGGGGCAACAAAATTCCTATTTCATACTGGGTGTCCCAGGTGGAATGCGCAATATTGAGCAAGAAACGTCTAATAAACATGGGCTCTGCCACGCATACCTTGTCATCGATGATCTCTTCTTCAATTATGATACTGTCAAACAAGTCCTTTCTACTGCAAGCTCTTTGCTTTTCCTGTTCTGATACCTTAAGAGCAACGAGCGGGGTGGCCGCGCGGTTAGAGGCGCCCTGCCACTGATTGCGAAGCCACTTCTGCTGGAGGTTGGAGTCCTCTCTCGGATGTGCTTGTTGTTCTTAACATAAGTTAGTTTAATTAGTGTATAGGTCTAGGGAGCGATGACCTCAGCAGTTTGGTCCCTTAGGAATTCACACACATTTGACAGTAGAAAGGAGATGACGCACAGTACCGAAGGTGAACAAGTGGTCACAGCTCTTAAGGTATGCATTTTAGTACCCGTATTTACCAGCCTTTTTTGCTTGGAATTGTCGTTTGTCGTATCCCTGAATGTTCAAGATTCATCCTGGCACATCCTGTTTAATTACTGACCGAATTTAAAAATTTAAAATGACGTCACAATCTACTCATTAAGTGGTATAATCTTACGTTAACGGTTTAGACAACAAGTTGAGTATTAGAGACAGAAACAGCGTAACTTACGGGACGCAGATTGACCAGACTATACAGGGCGTAACCATAAGTTACAGCCAGACTTCCAGGAAACACTCCTCACACATAGAGGAATACAAAGTGTCATATGGACGTGAGTCTGGAAACTCTTTATTTCCATTTCAGAGCTCATTGTTTTCTTCTCTTCATAATCACACTAATAATAGGAAACACACAAGAACAGAATGTAAAATGGTTCAAATGGCTCTGAGCACTATGGGACTTAACATCTGTGGTCATCAGTATCCTAGAACTTAGAACTACTTAAACCTAACTAACCTAAGGACATCACACACATCCATGCCCGAGGCAGGATTCAAACCTGCGAGCGTAGCGGTCACGCGATTCCAGACCGAAGCACTTAGAACCGCACGGCCACACCAGCCGGCAACAGAATGTACCATCATCATATTAATGCGTTTTCCTACGTACGTTTGGTTTGAATTTTGTTTCACGGAACGAAGGTAAGATTGACGTGTGACTCACTTCACTGCTTGTGTTGACATGCGACTAACTTAATTGCGATATTAGCATCAAACATGAACCGTCAACTGCCGGCCAGGGTGGCTGAGCGGTTCTAGGCGCTACAGTCTGGAACCAAGTGACCGCTACGGTCGCAGGTTCGAATCCTGCCTCGGGCATGGGTGTGTGTGATGTCCTTAGGTTAGTTAGGTTTAAGTAGTTCTAAGTTCTAGGTGACTGATCACCTCAGAAGTTAAGTCCCATAGTGCTGAGAGCCATGAACCGTCAACTGTTTACCGTTCATCATGGACTTGGTTTCCGCCTCCACGCTCGCTAGACTTCTGTTTGTGGGGACATTTGAAAGCTCTTGTCTACAGAAGTCTCTGTGCAAGATGTTCAGAGTCCTCGTGCCCATACTGTGGAAGGCTGTGAAACACAATTTTGGTCGGTGTTCTCTTACACCATGCCTTGGATCCACACGTTCAGTTTACCGTGGAAGTTCGTCAGGATGTTTATTTGAACACTGTCACTAACTAAGCGTTGCCCTTTCTTCTACGTGTTCACGGGGAATATGCTGCGGACACTCTTGCCTTATCGTACGTTGAATGGTCCGCTAAATCACCCAATCTTAACCGCGAAATAAATCTCTGGGATTGTTTACCACAGTAAGTGAAACGTAGCTCTCAGTCTGGTAGCTATAGGTGATGTAATCATCAACGAATCACTTCTGCATACCTGAAGAAACTTGAGTACTCCCTTACTCTCGCAATTGAAACAGATTATGGAGGCCTGAAGTGACGTTACACGATACTTGTGTTATGTTGCACGTTGATTAATTTTTTTGTTTGATGTGCTTGTAACGGTACCACACGTCCAAACTCATGACACTTGTAACAATTAGAACAGTATCATTGTTAGATGTGCAAAACCAGCTTCGGTGCGCGTATACCATATATTTTTAAGAGCTGTTCACGGGTGCTGACTAACCAATCCCCCCCCCCCCCCCCCTGGAGAATCCTAGAATCCATGGCTTTTTTTTTTGACATCTGTCACACTTCTTGTAGGCAGTCGACTTCATTTCCTGTTTCCCTCTGGGATCAACCACCGTACCTTATTTAGCCACTTATTATCACCCATTCGGTCTAAATGGCCAAACCGTAGCTAACCGTTTCTTCTCAACAGCTTCTATTCTGTTCTCTTGCACTACCATAACTTTTTCGTGTATTGCTTTCTGATTTCGTCTAAGCCTGATTTAATCTCATGCAGTCGGTTTCCATGAGATAATAAGATATACTGTCAATCCATGTATGCAGATAAATAGTTGGATGTTTCTGCTGGCCGCCAGGATCAGTGACATTCGACGCGGAGTCATTCAAAGTAGAGATTAAGGTTGATTGGTTCATTCGGGGGCAGGGACGAAACAGGAATGTCATCGGTCCCATCGGATTAGGGAAGGAAGTCTGCCGTGCCCTTTCACAGGAATCATCCTGGCATTTACCTGAAGCGATTTAGGAAATTCATGGAAAACCTAAATGGGGATAGGCGGACGCGCGTTTGGACCGTCGTCCTCCCGAATACGAGTCCAGTGTGCTAAGCACTGCACCACCTCACTCTGTGGAGATTAAGGCCTACTCAAAATGGTCGCCATCGCAAAGACAGCCAATGTCCCCGTCAGGTATTGTAGTATTCACGCTAGGTGGAACGTCATCACGGCGTCATTTTGGTTAGTCAGTAGCGAACGGTGAAAGTGAGGTTGCGAGATACCATCAGTGATACAAAAAGAGTCAAAATCTGGTATTTTATTTTAGAAACTAGCAATAATAAAGTTTATTAATGGACAAGTAAACTTGACACTGGATGGTCCCCATAAAGCTTGTATGGTAAAGTGCTAAGATCTGAACCAACAGGAAAACTGCTGTCAAAAGTGTGGGATCTTAGATACCATCTTCAACGGCGTTTCACAGTTGGCAACGAAAACGCACGTTTCGAGCGGAAAACCAGCGGATGCAATGATGTGCACCCGCTGGGGCCACACCTGCGACAGCTCCAACTGCGAGCCCCCTCTGTCACCACGATGCGGGATGGCTGGCGGCATCTACACGATCAAGTCTCAGTAATGGGAGTTACGCACTCCTCAAGTCTTACTAGTTTGCTTCTTGTAATAACTGGACGTCATTGCTGTTTGTATTTTTGTAAAGTTTCTTAGCAACGTTCGGAGAAACCTGCAAGTTAAATTAAACTTCTGTTTACTGTATTTACATTTTCGCTAATCATTTATGCTCTTGTGCAGCTTCTATATGACGACAACTTCTGAACCTCTCTGTAGCCCACTTCTCCTTATCATTGTGTACGAAGTAGTATAAAAGAACAATATTTCAGAACATCGACATTTACTTGCTAACGAAAATATATGCAAGGTTACTGATTAGCACTTCTTCTGTTTCAGAAGATGATTATGTGAAAGACATACAGGAAACAGTCACAAACCAGTGGACAGAGCGTCTGTCCAAGTCTTAATTCACATTACAGGTGCTCAATATGAGCAGTATTTGTGACAAGATAATGACGGAAGAGCACGTGCGCGCAGTTCATTGAAGTCACAATTATTGTGACGTTGGATGGTGCAAAGACAGCATTTCGATTTGGAAGTCTGTTCACTGGGTTGCCTATCTGCAGGCGCTAACTAATTCGATGCTTCTGTAAGGAGCGCATGATTTGTCTTGCATGTTTCAACACGTTCACCCTCTAGTGGTGCACCATAAAATTACGCCACGGCGCGTATTACGAATCGAAATTTCAGGGATGCTCTATGCGCTTATGTGTGTAGTTTTTAGGTTCCCATAACTGAGATCATAAAAACTGAACCTTTGTAGAACTTTTGTTGTTTATCTGTCAGTCTGATTGGTAAGATCCCTGAGTCTACAACGGGTAGAAGTATCAAATTGAAATTTATATCACATACTAAGGTCCCTTGACGGTGTAAACAAATTTAAGCTTCTAAGTCAATGCAATCATAAAACAAGGCCATGTTTTGATACTCGCAAAACGTATAGGATACTTCCGGTTGACCTAGAATTATGAAATTTGGCGAGAAGCAAGGGTTTACAGAACAACTAAAGGGAACAAGACCGAAAATTGTTACTTTATAATTATATGACATTAAAAATATTTATTTTGCCATTAAAACTTACAGTAGTAATCCACCAGGAGCCGGCCGAGCGGTTCTAGGCGCTTCAGTCTGGAACCGCGCGACTGCTACGGTCGCAGGTTCGAATCCTGCCTCGGTTAGTTAGGTTTAAGTAGTTCTAAGTTCTAGGGGACTGATGACCTCAGCTGTTAAGTCCCATAGTGCTCAGAACCATTTGAACCATTCCATAGAACAATTCGACGTACGGACGGCTGTATCGTTTTCTTCTCTGATGACTTCCGTAAAATCTTACCAGTAACCGCGACAGGGACAAGATCAGGTGAGAGAAACCCATCTGCAATTGCCAACAAGCGTTGCATATTCATATCACGCCAAAATTAATAAAATAAATAAAAAATTGCAATAGCAAACTTGAAATTACACAAAAAATTGCACTTAAAATTAATCGTCGGAAGTCTTGGGATTCCCAGCGGGGATATCTTGGGACTATCGATATCGATAACAGGCAAAAATCTTCGAGATTTTCGATTACCGGGATGGATGGTCTGTCTGTGTACATAACTGAGCTCGTACGGAGCGCGAGCCCTTCTCGCACCTGCCCGGTTTTTTCTGCAGTCGTCTCCTGAAAACTCGGGCGTACCTATGAGTACGCCTACATGTACAAACACATCAAGGAATATTTAGAATGGAATACATAGCGCCCGTTTGTCTTGTCCATCGTTTTTTCCGTTCCAAGTACGAAAAATGATTTAAATGGCTCTCAGCACTATGGGACTTAACATCAGTCCCCTAGAACTACTTAAGCCTAACGAACCTAAGGACATCACACATATCCATGTCCGAGGCAGGATTCGAACCTGCGTCCGTAGCGGTCTCGCGGATCGAGACTGAAGCGCCTAAAACGTTCGGCCACTGCGGCCGGCTTTCCATGTACGAAATAATACAAAAAACACAGTGTAATCTTTCTCCTTCAATAAAGCCGACTTCTATTAATAAAGGGAGGAGGAGGAGGAAGTTAGTGTTTAACGTCCCGTCGACAACGAGGTCATTAGAGACGGAGCACAAGCTTGATTTAGGGAAGGATGGGGAAGGAAATCGGCCTTGCCCTTTCAAAGGAACTATCCCGGCATTTGCCTGAAGTGACCTAGGGAAATCACGGAAAACCTAAATCAGGATGGCCGGACGCGGGATTGAACCTTCTATTAATAATAAAAAAAAAATTAATAACAATGCTTCGTCAATATATGTTCTTATTTATATGCATCGTAGGCTTTTTCTCTGTTGAGCTGTTGTAAAACCTAAATAATTTTTCGCTTTCACGTATCCGACAGCTATACTGGAAGAACGTTGCGAAAATGCTATCGAAGTCGTCATGCAAAATTAGCAATGAGATACGAAAACAAAGCAAAATAATAAAATGAAGACAAAGAAGACGCAAAACCACAAAATCAGCTACTTAACCATGAGTGCGGGTGATGAAAATAGGTTACGTTTTGATGTTAGCAGATGGCGACACTTCCCCCCGCCCCGTTCCCCCTTTCCATTCGCCGTTCAAGCCAAGACGGCCCTCCACGTGGAGTGCGAATATACATTTATACCACTGACGTACTGGCCTCCTGTCCTCCCTGCCATCACCTTGCGAGGCTGTCCTTACCCTGGCAGCACAGTGAAGGGTAGGCGACCCACACAAACTAGGAGCGTATTTTCGCAGTGTTCCCGCCCTATCTCCGCCGTGTCACACTCCGGCCGCAGCGCAGTGTCCGCGATACCGTGTTGGCGATCCGCGACACCCGCCCACCGCATCTTTACTTTTTTTTTTTTACACTGTTTTTGTATATGCTGTGTGTCTCTGCCGGCTGCCGGCTAGAGTGCGTTGCGTTGTAGGGCGGGCGACCCCAGTGAACCGCGAGATATTCCGGACGCCGTGATAAGGCCGGCCGTGTTCTCCACGGCGCGCTGCAGAGAGGGAGAGCCGATTTATTGGCGGCTCGTCGCTCGTTTCGGGGCGTTAAGCAGATAGCGGGCGGCCCGAGGCTGGGCTGAGACCACCACAGGCCCGGCGCAGCGGCTGCCCGGCCCGCCTCGGGATGCCGCTGCGGCGGCCGCCCAGGATACAACTCCACACGGGGCGCATTTTATTCCCAGCTAAAGCAGGTGGCATGTTCACATTCATCAGCCAGAACATTATGACCAGCGACCTACTATCGATATAACCGCGTCTGTTAGTCAGCCGGCCGGTGTGGCCGAGCGGTTCTAGGCGCTTCAGTCTGGAACCGCGCGACATCTACGGTCGCAGGTTCGAATCCTGCTTTGGGCATGGATGTGTGTGATGTCCGCAAGTTAGTTAGGTTTAAGTAGTTCTAGGGGACTAATGATCTCAGACTAAGTCCCATAGTGCTCAGAGCCATTTGAACCATTTGAACTGTTAGTCAGACACATACACTGTAGGTGTAATATCAGTGAGCGATCTGTCCGTATGTGAAACCACGTTCAGTCGTCGTGCCGTTGGGCGGCTACCCCTCATTACCGATGTCGGAAGTCGTCGGCTAGTTAGATTGATGAAACAAGACAGGCAACGAACTGTAGCGGAACCAACATCAGACATTAATGCTGGACAGAGGACAAGTGTGTCTGAACTCACAGTGCGCCGTACACTCCCAACAATGGGCCTCCGAAGTCGACGACCCGTGCATTTTCCAATGTTAACACCGCGACATCGGCAACTACGACTGAAATGGCCACGTGACGATCAGCACTGGACGTTGGCGCAGTGGCAGAGCGTTGCATGCTCTGATGAATCCGGATACCTCCTCCATCATGATGATCTGAGGGCGCGAATTCGTCATCTTCCAGAGGAACTGCTCCTTCACAGTTGTACTGTGGGACAGAAGCAAGCTGTTGGCTTGCTCTGGGAAACATTCACGTGGGCACCCATGAATCCAATGGAGCTCGTGCGAGAAGCTATCAGGGCCAAGCAGTATCGTACACTGGTTGCAGATCGCATACACCCCCTCACGACATCATGTTTCCGAACGGCAGTGGCACTTTTCAACAAGATAACGGCCATGACACATGGTCACGAGGGTGATGGGAGTAGTTCGAAAAACACAGTGGCGACCTCCAACTGATGTGCTGATCGAACTTATCTGGAATGTGATTGAACGTGGCGTCAGAGTTTATCGCCCTTCACCCGGAAATTTGCGAGATTTATGTGACTTGTGTGTGGACTTCCAGCGACCTGCCAAGACCTCGTAAGTAGGCTGTTTAGGTTTTTATGTTGGTAACGTCACGTAGGGCTCTGTGTGAAAATCACTGGCTGTGTGCAGTCTGTGGCTGGTCGGCATTGTTGGATTATTCGCTATGGTAGTGTTGGGCAGTTGGATGTGAACAGTGCGTAGCGTTGCGCAGTTGGAGGTGAGCCGCCAGCAGTGGTTGTTGTGATATGTATATATGAACACTATTAAGGTAAATACATTGTTTGTTCTCCATCAAAATCTTTCATTTGCTAACTATGCCTACCGTAGTTAGTGCCTTCAGTAGTTGGAATCTTTTATTTAGCTGGCAGTATTGGCGCTCGCTGTACTGCAGTAGTTCGAGTAACGAAGATTTTTGTGAGGTAAGTGAATCATGACAGGTATAGGTTATTGTTAGTCAGGGCCATTCTTTTGTAGGGATTATAGAAAGTCAGATTGCGTTGCACTAAAAATATTGTGTGTCAGTTTAGTGTTGATCAGAATAAGTAAAGAGAGAAATGTCTTAGTACGTTCAGTTTTGCTCAACTCTTTGAAAATCAAATAATGTAGAGGTTTTCCAGCACTGTCATTTATAAATTTTTCTAAGGTGATGTTTCAACCTCATTGCTTCCATGTCACGACACGTTGCCGATTTTATCCGTGCCAAAAGTGGACACACCGGCTATTAGGGAGGTCGTCATCTTGATGTGGTTGATCAGTGTATACTCTCTAGTCAAGCACCAAAAGCGGAGGAGGAAACGAATGAAACTTCACTGGTTGAGGCGATGTGTGACGTTACTTCAGTGATTACAAAATCGGGAAACTTACGAAGAACTTGGCACTATGAACCGTCTTATCAGTATGGAGTTGCGCTCCCTCTCTGGCTTCGATGCATGCACTTATTTGTTTAGAAACTCGTTGGTTGTTGTGGCGTCTTCATCATCATTATTCATGCCCATTACGGTTGGAGGAAGGCAACGGCAAACCACCTACATTAGGACCTTGTCTAGTACGGCGGTGCAGGTCTCCCGCATCGTTCCCCTACGCTCTATCAAAGAGTACGGGACTTCATCATCATCATCCTCTCCAGACTCATGCTGTTCCATAACTGTTGCAACATGTCTTTGTTATCTTGGGTACTGCGATTTGGACGCGGTTGACGTCCGAGCTGCTTCCACAAGTGTTCTATCGCGAACAGATCTGAGAATCTTGCTGGCCACTGGAGTACCTCACCATCACAGTACACAAGGACAGTGTCGTGTGTAGAGGACTGTCCCTTTGAATAATGACAACATGATATTATAACGTGAGGGGTAACACATCAGGAGGCAGGAGGTCCGTGAGCTTCCGTTGTGCAGTCAGAGTTCCCTCAACCACTGCCAGTCCCGACCCGAAGTCATACCGGATGGTTCCCCACACAATCACGCCAGGAGTGACACAGCTGCGCCTCTCTCAAACTTTGCAAGAATGGGAAGCCGGTCGCTGTGGCCGAGCGGTTCTAGGCGCTTCAGCCCGGAACCGCGCAGCTGCTACGGTAGCAGGTCCGAATCGTGCCTCGGGCATGCATGTGTATGATGTCCTTACGTTAGTTAGGTTTAAGTACGAGGCGCATTCAAGTTCTAAGGCCTCCGATTTTTTTTCTCCGGACTGGAAAGAGATAAAAACATGCGCATTGTTTTAAAATGAGGCGGCATTCATTGTCAATACGTCCCAGAGATGGCAGCACCGTACGGCAGATGGAATTTTACCGCCAGCGGCGAGAATGAGAACTGTTTTAAATACTTAAAATGGCGACGTTTTCCTTACTTGAACAGCGTGCAATCATTCGTTTTCTGAATTTGCGTGGTGTGAAACCAATTGAAA
Organism: Schistocerca serialis cubense; assembly: GCF_023864345.2. Taxonomy (NCBI): domain Eukaryota; kingdom Metazoa; phylum Arthropoda; class Insecta; order Orthoptera; family Acrididae; genus Schistocerca; species Schistocerca serialis. Next base: position 437,858,013 of record NC_064646.1, read on the forward strand.
TTCATCTACAGTTGAGGGAGACATGTGGTGATGGAGTTATGGATGTGTCGAAAGTGCGTTCGTGGGTGCGACAGTTTAATGAAGGCAGAACATCGTGTGACAACAAACCGAAACAACCTTGGGCTCGCACAAGCCGGTCTGAGGACATGATCGAGAAAATGGAGGGAATTGTTTTGGGGGATCTCCGAATGACTGTTGAGCAGATCGCCTCCAGAGTTGGCATTTCTGTGGGTCCTGTGCACACAATCCTGCATGACGACCTGAAAATGCGAAAAGTGTCATCCAGGTGGGTGCCACGAATGCTGACGGACGACCACACGGCTGCCCGTGTGGCATGTTGCCAAGCAATGTTGACGCGCAACGACAGCATGAATGGGACTTTCTTTTCGTCGGTTGTGACAATGGATGAGACGTGGATGCCATTTTTCAATCCACAAACAAAGCGCCAGTCAGCTCAATGGAAGCACACAGATTCATCGCCACCAAAAAAATTTCAGGTAACCGCCAGTGCTGAAAAAATGATGGCGTCCATGTTCTGCGACAGCAAGGGCGTAATCCTTACCCATTGCGTTCCAAAGGGCACTCCGGTAACAGGTGTATCCTACGAAAATGTTTTGAAGAACAAATTCCTTCCTGCACTGCAACAAAAACGTCCGGGAAGGGCTGCACGTGTGCTGTTTCACCAAGACAACGCACCCGCACATCGAGCTAACGTTACGCAACAGTTTCTTCGTGATAACAACTTTGAAGTGATTTCTCATGCTCCCTACTCACCTGACCTGGCTCCTAGTGACTTTTGGCTTTTTCCAACAATGAAAGACACTCTCCGTGGCCGCACATTCACCAGCCGTGCTGCTATTGCCTCAGCGATTTTCCAGTGGTCAAAACAGACTCCTAAAGAAGCCTTCGCCGCTGCCATGGAATCATGGCGTCAGCGTTGTGAAAAATGTGTACGTCTGCAGGGCGATTACGTCGAGAAGTAACGCCAGTTTCATCGATTTCGCGTGAGTAGTTAATTAGAAAAAAAATCGGAGGCCTTAGAACTTGAATGCACCTCGTAGTTCTAAATCTAGGGGACTGAAGACCTCAGATGTTGTCCCACAGTGCTTAGACCCATTTGAACTATTAGAACAAGAATGGGACCTCTCCCCAGGTCGCCCCCATGCTCGCCGACTATAGTGATCCGCGATAGTGCAGAACCACGATTCATTGCCGAACACAGTACGACGCAGTTCCTCAGCAGTGCGTGCTTCTGATTACGGCATTATTCCAAACATAGCCCATTGTGGTGTGGTGTTCACGCCAACCTAGGCTCAGCAAGATAATTCCCTAGTTCGGGAAACCATTACTACTTGTCAGATGGCAGGTGCAGATGTTGAGTGGTTAGATATGCTTGCTGCAAGGTACGGCGATCCTGTCCAGTGATGGTCAGACGTGGTCGACCGGGACCTTGATGACGAATTGCACGCTTGCCCTCTCATGTTTCTGTGCAGTCAAATATCGGGCCAACGTAACATCCGAATGCCCCACAAATCTGGGTACCGCAGGATTCGACAAGCCGGTTAAATGGAGATCCACAATAAGGTCCCTATCAAACTCTCTCAGATACTCATTACACGGTCTCGGACGAGTACGCGACATCCACGTTCGAATTCCGAAATTTTTGAGAAAATACACTACTGGCCATTAAAATTGCTTCACCACAAAGATGAAGTGCTACAGACGCGAAATTTAACCGACAGGAAGAAGATGCTGTGCTATGCAAATGATTAGCTTTTCAGAGTATTCACACAAGGTTGGCGCCGGTGGCGACACCTACAACGTGCTGACATGAAAAAAGTTTCCAACCGATTTCTCATACACAAACAGCATTTGACTGGCGTTGCTGATGAAATGTTATTGTGATGCCTCGTGTAAGGAGGAGAAATGCATACCATCACGTTTCCGACTTTGATAAAGGTCGGATTGCAGCCTATCGGTATTGCGGTTTATTGTATCGCGATATTGCTGCTTGCGTTGGTCGAGATCCAATGACTGTTAGCAGAAAATGGAATCGGTGGGTTCAGGAGGGTAATGCGATACTCCGTGCTGGATCCCAACGGCCTCGTATTACTAGCAGTCGAGATGACAGGCATCTTATCCAAATGGCTGTAACGGATCGTGCAGCCAAGTCTCAATCCCTGAGTCAACAGATGGGAACGTTTGCAAGACAACAACCATCTGCACGAACGGTTCGATGACGTTTGCAGGAGCACGGACTATCTCCTCAGAGACCTTGGCTGCGGTTACCCTTGACGCTGCATCACAGACAGGAGCGGCTGCGATGGTGTACTCAACGACGAACGTGATTGCACGAATGGCAAAACGTCCTGTCTTTTTATATATCCAGGTTCTGTTTACAGCATCATGATGCTCGCATTTGTGTTTGGCGACATCGCGGTGAAGTCACACATTGGAAGCGTGTATACGTCATCGCCATACTGGCGTATCACCCAGCGTGATGGTATGGAGTGCCATTGGTTACTCGTCTCGGTCACCTCTTGTTCGCATTGACGGCACTTTGAACAGTGGACGTTACATTTCAGATGTGTTACGACCCGTGGCTCTACCCTTCATTCGATCCCTGCGAAACCCTACATTTCAGCAGGATAATGCACGATTGCATGTTGCAGGTCCTGTACAGGCCTTTCTGGATACAGAAAATGTTCGACTGCTGCCCTGGCCAGCTCATATTCCAGATCTCTCACCAACTGGAAACGTCTGGTCAATGGTGGCCGAGCAACTGGCTCGTCACAATACGCCAGTCACTACGCTTTATGAACCGCGGTATCGTGTCGAAGCTGCATGGGCAGCTGTACCTGTACACGCCATCCAAGCTCTGTTTGACTCAATGCCCAGGCTTATCAAGGCCGTTATTGCGGCCAGAGGTGGTTGTTCTGGGTACTGATTTCCCAGGATCTATGCACTCAAATTGCGTGAAAATGTAATCACATGTCAGTTCTAGTATAATATATTTTGTCCAATGAATACCCGTTTATCATATGCATTTCTTCTTGGTGTAGTAATTTTAATGGTCAGTAGTGTAGTTCTGGCTTTACAGCCATCATACTCGGCTACAAGAAGTTCTTCCTAGAGCAGTTGAGAAGGCAGAAGTAGTGTATTTAAAGGTGCTGAGGAAGGCAGAATGAGGCAACTGGTACCCTACTTTTCAGTCAGTCTTTTAAATGAACAGGAAAGTATTCTCATGTTATTGTCCTCCGATAGATGCATTTTTCCGCTGGTGCATTTTGCACGAGTACATACGAAAATATTACATTAATAATATCTGCATTGTGAAAAAAAGACACTGTGCGAGAAATTTTATTGGATTGTGAAGTGAAGTAAGCGAGCGTATCGTATTCTTCACTAGACAACAGGAGTGTACCACTGACCAGTACCATTGCAGGCGACAAGTGAACGTCAAACTGACACGACGTGTACTTCTGCGTTGGATATGCAAATGTTTCAGCGCCTCCTGTCACGAAATTCCAGTGGAGTGCTCAGTGCGGTCGGCCGTAACACGCGCGGGTAGACGCGTCCTATTGCGACTGGGAACAGCTAGAGAGGGCCCGCGAGCTCGGTGCTGACCTTTGGGAGCGCAGCGCACGGCTGGGCCGGGACGGTCCCCGTGTAGCGGCAAATGAGCGGCTCACCCCGGCCACCCCGAGCGGTCACGTAGCGGCCGCAACTTAATGGGACGTGTGCTGCGCGTATTGTTCGCCCGCCGCCTCTTACTGCCGACTCCAATCCGCCGCTGCCCGCGGGACTTCCGGACGGCGAATATTGTTCCGCGTGGCGGCGCCTTTGTGCCGCTGCCAGATGGACGCGCTCGCCGCCTCCATATAATAGCGGCCGCGCTGCCTGCCTTCCCATCCCACCACTACTTTTGTTTCGGACGAGGTGAGCTGTTTTATTGCTTAGTGCCGCGCATACCGCACCTACGCTTGTTAGCAATAATTTCCTCCGAGTCGGCATACATCCTACTACAATAAAATATCTTAGGTATGTGGGAGATATAAAGAGCGGCCATAGTCTCCCAATAAGAAAGGAATACCTTATAAAAAGAATAGAATTAAGTCATACAGATAGCGGTACCAAAGTTACTTAACCGCCACCGTTATTCGAGCAGCATAAGTCACGGAGCTCTGCGTTTAGCTTGGCATGGGTGTGAAGGCGATTAGAGAGCACAGCATCGCCGCGCGGGATCAGCCGAGCGGTCTAGGGCGCTGCAGTCATGGACTGTGCCGCTGGTCCCGGCGGAGGTTCGAGTCCTCCCTCGGAGCATGTGTGTGTGTGTGTTTGTCCTTAGGATAATTTAGGTTAAGTAGTGTGTAAGCTTAGGGACTGATGACCTTAGCAGTTAAGTCCCATAAGGTTTCACATACATTTGAACATTTTTTTGAGCACAGCATCACTTGGGCAAGGAAGGGTCTGTGTGTGAGGGACGAGGGTGGGGGTCGTTCGCCGTCCGAGAACCGCACCAGCACTCGTCTCGATATCCTATAAGAGGGAGTAAAAGAACAACGAAACTGGTGGAAAAGAGCAACTAAACTGTTTATTGTTCCAAAAGTAGTCCCCATATCTGTTATCCCACTGTGAGATAAGACGATCAGCGCGTTCACAAGCAAAATGTTTGCGATTGCCTACGGAACCACGACTGTATCGAGGCGTGCGCCTCTTCTTCCGAAGCAAATCGACGGCCACGAATACGGCGCCAAAAATACGGAAATCGCACGGGGAGAGATGGGGACTGCATGCAGGATGTGTGAGGGCTTCCCAGTGAAACTTCTGAAGCGTAACCGGAAAAACAAGCACGCCAGCTCCCTGGAAAACATAATCATCTTTTTGTTTTTACTGTAATGGTCTGCTGCTCGTTGATTTTCTGGAACACAAGGTCGCAATTAATACACAGCGGTACGTGGGCACTTTGCAAAATTTCAAGCGTGCCATTCAGTCCAGACACCCAGGCAGTGTTGAATGACGGGATCCTTCTGTAGCAGGAAAATAGCCACCCATGTGGCCGGCCGCTGTGTCCGAGCGGTTCTAGGCGCTTCACTCCGGGACCGCGCTGCTACTACCGTCGCAGGTTCGAATTCTGCCTCGGGCATGGAAGTATGTTATGTCCTTCGGTTAGTTAGGTTTAAGTAGTTGTAAGTTCTAGGTGACTGATCACCTCAGATCCTGAGTCCCATAGTGCTTGGAGCCATTTGAACCACCTATCCGTTGCCAGGGTTTTCATTTCACTGTCTCTTACGGAATGATGTTCAAGTTCGTGCTACTCACAACTCCACCATCCACCATAGCCGGTCCCAATCTCGGTTGAGAAAGCTCATTAAAAAATCTTGGTTTACTTGGCTCCGATCGTAGTGTATCGTTAGGGACCCTTTCCAGGCATACGTAACACGATTTTTTGCCTAAATAAACTTAATGCTGTACAGAAACTGTTTCATCCATACGTGGGTCAACTCAGCAAGGGCACACATCGCCCCGAAGACCTTGTCACGGAGAGGAGAGGAGAGGTGAGGAGAGGAGAGGAGAGGAGAGGAGAGAGGAGAATCAGCAGAGGCAGTGCAGTCTCATTGCCACCTTTGCTGAAAATATCTTAAACTTATGACACGGAACACGCTGAGGTATTCCCCGCAACCGACTCTTGCGCCGCCAGTCGCGCAATGGATTCGCAAGTCCTACGTAGCCAACAGCACGAAGGTGTGCCAGGGAGAGCGAACCTGTTGGACTGCTCTGTACTTACTGCACACCAACATCACGCTGCGCGGGACCGCCTGGGACTGGGAGAAGTCTCCCTGACAACAGCGTTCTGCCCAGGGACGTAGTTTTGCTGTCCCCCATTTGCATATAACAAGTGTCGCGCCAGCATTATTTCAAACGACACAAAGCCAGCCAATTAGCGGAAGCCTGAACAAATGCCCATCATAAATAGTGTGCTGCTGTGTCCCACGGCCGCATAATGTGCGCGGAACAAACGTAGCAGATGATAGTGGAATAGCAAAACTGTGAAGACGAGGTGGAGAAGAAAGGCAGCGTAGTAACAAGGAGGGAGAGAAGCAGAATTAACGAGGAAAACGCTTGTTATAACAATCTATGCAAAGTCCGACTATCTGAATGCCTCTCTCTAAAATTTATTACGCGGACGGAAAGGCTACAAGTGGGCAATGACTATAAATTATAACTAGCGTGCCCTATCGAAGTAGTGTTCGCCTTGCTGTAGGGCATCCAGCTGCGTCGTTATCAGCTTACTGTCCTGTGCGATCAGAGACGAGTGTGGTTATTTACAGTATGTGAAATAAATCTATGTAAATAAAGCTGAAAGTAGAGAAAGAAAGCAATAAACAACACACTCTCCCGTACTCTGCATCAAAGTGCATCGGTGCCCAAAGATCAGTTCTGTGGCCAGTTTATTGCTCGTACGCAACTGAAATTCGAAACTACCACCACCTCCCGCATACCTTGGCAACCGTCTCACCAGCTGCTCATGTCAACTATTCCACCAGGCTCATCTCGACAACTTGGCTTCCTGGTGTAGGCAGCGGTACGTGTCTGTTAAAGCTCCGAGAACGCAGGCATTAATTACAGAAAAGACCACCCGTCCGGACGACCTTTACCTCACACACGTAATCCGCGGTCGCCCATTACAACATTTTGGGGAAGCACTCGATCAAGAGCTGTCTTGCAATCAGCACAAAGCAACTATCCACAAGAAAGGAAGCAACAAACTATTAATCGTCCGAACATCAGGAATACGAGGTGTGGCTAGAAAAAAACCGGACTAGTACTGGTGAAACAATAAAACGAATGCAATAAAGCTGAAAGTCGCGTGGCCTGTCACGTGACTCTCGCTCCGCCTACTGCTCGAGTTTCATCTGCCTCCTGCACTCAGTCTGCCCGTGGCGTCTGTTTTAAGTAGTTGACGTTTTGTCTGTGCGTCGGAAAATGTTGAGTGTACAGAAAGAACAGCATGTTAACATCAAATTTTGTTTCAAACTAGGAAAATCTGCAAGTGAAACGTTTGTAATGTTACAACAAGTGTACGGCGATGATTGTTTATCGCGAACACAAGCGTTTGAGTGGTTTAAACGATTTAAAGATGGCCGCGAAGACACCAGTGATGACACTCGCACTGGCAGACCACTGTCAGCAAAAATTGATGCAAACATTGAAAAAATCGGTAAACTTGTTCGACAAGATCGCCGTTTAACAATCAGAGCAGTGTCTGAGTTAACAGGAGTTGACAAGGAAAGTGTTAGGCAGATTCTTCATGAAAGTTTCAACATGAACAAAGTGTGTTCAAAAATGGTTCCAAAGTGTCTCACAGTTGAACAGAAGGAACGCCGAAGAATGATTTGTTCTGACATCCTGGAAAACATTGAAAGTGATCCCATCTTCTTACAAAATGTTATTACTTGCGATGAATCGTGGTTTTTTACTTACGATCCCGAAACTAAACGCCAATCGATGCATTGGAAAACTCCTGGTTCTCCACGACAAAAAAAAGCACGAATGTCAAAATCGAAATTCAAGGCAATGATGATTGTTTTTTTTTGACATCAAAGGGATTGTGCACATTGATTGGGTACCAGAGGGACAAACAGTGAATCAGCATTACTACATTAGCGTCCTGGCTGCCCTACGTGAGCGAGTACGGAGAAAACGGAACGATTTGTGGAGAAAAAAGTCATGGATCCTTCACCAAGACAATGCCCCAGCTCACAGTGCGTTGTCAGTGAAGACGTTTTTGGCAAAACACAACATTCCCATCTTAGATCATCCACCCTACTCACCTGATTTGGCCCCCTGTGACTTTTTTCTTTTCCCTAAAGTCAAGTCAGCTTTGAAAGGAACTAGATTTGAGACTGTTGAAGCAGTAAAAGAAAATGCGACGGAAGTAATGTATGGACTTACCGAAAATGATCTGCAGCATTGCTATGAACAGTGGAAAATTCGTATGGAGCGGTGTAGAGACCGAGGAGGAGAGTACATTGAAGGAGATAACATGAAATTGTAAATAACTGTAAATGAATGTTTTTTACAGCATCAGTCCGTTTTTTTTGCAGCCGCACCTCGTAAATCCAATGACCATCATCCATTCATACAAGACGCTCATTTAACCCACCCTCATTTAAGCAAATGGCGCATGGACCATCTCCCTGCCAGGTTTCATTGCTCCCTGCAAACTCCGGAAAGACATACTCCACCTCACACTATCCGCCAATATACGATACAAGAGGGCAAAAGATAAAGTACCGTCACCTACTCGAACATTTACAAAAATTTCGCATACCAAATTTTCTTAATCTCGGGTTCCAACACCTTCCTTACACTGTTTTCGCAAGTAAAATCTTCTATCCACAAATAAGCACCGATTTAGAAAGCATCGCTTGTGCGAAAGCCAGCTTGCACTTTTCTCACATGACAACCTGCCAATCGTGGATGAAGGGCAACAGGCAGACGCCGTATTCCTAGGTCTCCTGAAATAATTTGACACGGTTCCCTACAGCAGACCGTTAGCGGAGATTCCCAGGTATGTGAGTGGTTCGACGACTTGTTAATTAATACAACGCCGCGTGTTGTCCACGAGGGCAACTGCTCATCAGACACAACATGTCATTCTTAACGGTTCAAAATCTGCAGATGTAGAGGTAATTTCGGGAGTACCGCAGGGAAGCGTGATAGGACCTTTATTGTTTACAATATACATAAATGACTTAGTTGACAACATCGGTAGCTCCGTGAGGCTATTTGCAGATGACACGGTTGTCTACAAGAAAGTAGCAACATCAGAAGACTCGTACGTACTCCAGGAGGACCTGCAGAGGATTAATGCGTGGTGCGACAGCTGGCAGCTTTCCCTAAACGTAGATAAATGTAATATAATGCGCATACATAGGGGCAGAAATCCATTCCAGTACGATTATGCCATAGGTGGTAAATCATTGGAAGCGGTAACGACCGTAAAATACTTAGGAGTTACTATCCGGAGCGATCTGAAGTGGAATGATCACATAAAACAAATAGTGGGAAAAGCAGGCGCCAGGTTGAGATTCATAGGAAGAATTCTAAGAAAATGTGACTCATCGACGAAAGAAGTAGCTTACAAAACGCTTGTTCGTCCGATTCTTGAGTATTGCTCATCAGTATGGGACCCTTACCAGGTTGGATTAATAGAAGAGATAGACATGATCCAGCGAAAAGCAGCGCGATTCGTCATGGGGACATTTAGTCAGCGCGAGAGCGTTACGGACATGCTGAACAAGCTCCAGTGGCGGACACTTCAAGAAAGGCGTTACGCAATACGGAGAGGTTTATTATCGAAATTACGAGAGAGCACATTCCGGGAAGAGATGGGCAACATATTACTACCGCCCACATATATCTCGCGTAATGATCACAACGAAAAGATCCGAGAAATTAGAGCAAATACGGAGACTTACAAGCAGTCGTTCTTTCCACGCACAATTCGTGAATGGAACAGGGAAGGGGGGATCAGATAGTGGTACAATAAGTACCCTCCGCCACACACCGTAAGGTGGCTCGCGGAGTATAGATGTAGATAAATAGTAGATAGTCCGGTGTGGCCAAACCAAGTGTGATAGGACCGCTGCAGTTCCGAATATACATAAATGATGTGATGGACAGGGTGAGCGCCAGTCTTTTGCTGATGACGCTGTACTTTAAAGGAAAGTCCTAATCGACGTGACTGTATCAAGCAGCTCACCGCTAAGATTGTACTCGAACGTTACAGGATTCTTTTTGCTACTCGTCTACATTAACTTACATTTTTCCACATCTACAGCAAGGTGTCTCCCACGGTATCAAATAGAAATGCTCTTCTAATCATTCTAGGCATCACATAGAAATGCTCTTTTAGCCATCCTGTATCCTCGTACAGTCACTTAAAGATTTAAAGCCTTAAGTGACTGAAGGAGGATACAGGGTGAATAGAAGAGCGTTTCCATTCGATACCACGAGCCACAATGTAGGAAAAACAATCCCGTATTAGCGGTTGTGCTGCTCGACACAGTCGCTTCCATTAAATATCTGGTCGCAACGCTGCAAAGCTGTGTGAAATGGAACGAGCACGTCAAACTTAGCGACGTGGCACAGTGGTTAGCACACTGGACTCGCATTCGGGAGGACAACGGTTCAAACCTGACTTGGGCCATCCTCATTTAGGTTTTCTGTGATTCTCCTGAATCGTTTCAGGCAAATGCTGGGATGGTTCCTTTGAAAGGGCACGGCCCGCTTCCTTTCCCACCCTTCCCTATTCCGAGGTTGCGCTCCGTCTCTAATGACCTCGTTGTCGATGGGACGTTAATCTCCTCCTCCTCCTCCTCCTCCACGAGTCCGTAACAGTACTGGGGAGGGCGAATGGTCGACATGGATTTATTTCAAGAACTTTGGCAAAGTATAGGTGATCTACAAAGGAGCCACACAGAACACTACTGTGACCCATTTTTTAATTGTGTTCGAGTGTTTTGCATCCCCACCAGACAGGTTTGAATGAACGCATCGAAGCAGTTTAAAGGCTTGGTGCTAGATTTGTTACCGGTCAAGTTCGAACGACACACATTACGGAGATACTACGTGAACTCAAATGGGAATTCCAAGAAGGAAAACTACGTCTATTTCGCGGAACACTATCGAGAAAATTTGAAAGAACCGGAATCGGCGGCTGACGGCAAAACGATTCGACTGCTACCAACGTGCTTGTCGCCTAAGAAACGCGAAGGCAAGATAATGGAAACTGGTAACCGTGCAGAGGCATATAAACAGCCGTTTTTCAAATCAAAATGGTTCAAATGGCTCTGAGCACTATGGGACTTAACATCTGAGGTCATCAGTCCCCTAGAACTTAGAACTACTTAAACCTAACTAACCTAAGGACATCACACACATCCATGCCCGAGGCAGGATTCGAACCTGCGACCGTAGCGGTCGCGCGGTTCCGGACTGAAGCGCCTAGAACCGCTCGGCCACACCGGCCGGCTAGCCGTTTTTCCCCTCGCACAATTTGCGAGTGGAACGGGAAAGGATATGATTAGTAGTGGTGAAAGCTACCCTCCCCCATGCACCATACGGTGGCATGCGGAATATGGATGTAAACGTATGTAAAACGGCACGAACTCCCATCTTCATTTCCCTGTCATCAACCCGTGGCCATTTAATCCCATCGAAATTTAAGATTCAGAATACAGCAAGATTCCGATTATCATTGTGCGACCTGACTGTCATCTATCAGTTTTCAAAAAACAGCACACACAATAATCTCAGCAGTATGACCTCTTATACTTAAAAAAAAAAAGTATAGCAAAGATGTAAAGTATCAACATTCGCTAAAATGGCACACCAGCGGTCTGATGAAAATGGCAGATTTTAACCATTACACATGATGAATCCTGCAGGAGCATCATACATTGTTGAGAAAACGAAAGTGTTAAGAAAATGCGGTGTTAAGAATGTATCATTACTTGACGTTGGGTGCAGTGAAGGCATTTCATCAGAATAAGTACTGTCAGAGTGCCGATTATTTGTACATAGTTCGGCAACTTTTGAAGTAAAGAATAAGAACCAATATCTTAGTTTAGAATGCACTATTATGCGCGTCACTTACGTTCTGCTGTCTGGAGACGATGCAACACACGCAACTCAAAGTCGCTTTGGAACTTAAAGTAGTGAGGAATCCGTTAATGAAACAAAAATCTACTTGTGGATACGTAGATGTTGAAAAAATCCACTAGTGGTTAAAAAGCGATGCCTATGAACCGGGATTTGAGCAGCTAAGAGGCTTGTACAGGGTGTTACAAAAAGGTACGGCCAAACTTTCAGGAAACATTCCTCACACACAAAGAAAGAAAATATGTTATGTGGACATGTGTCCGGAAACGCTTACTTTCCATGTTAGAGCTCATTTTATTACTTCTCCTCAAATCACATTAATCATGGAATGGAAACACACAGCAACAGAACGTACCAGCGTGACTTCAAACACTTTGTTACAGGAAATGTTCAAAATGTCCTCCGTTAGCGATGATACATGCATCCACCCTCCGTCGCATGGAATCCCTGATGCGCTGATGCAGCCCTGGAGAATGGCGTATTGCATGACAGCCGTTCACAATACGAGCACGAAGGATCTCTACATTTGGTACCGGGGTTGCGTAGACAAGAGCTTTCAAATGCCCCCATAAATGAAAGTCAACAGGGTTGAGGTCAGGAGAGCGTGGAGGCTATGGAATTGGTCCGCCTCTACCAATCCATCGGTCACCGAATCTGTTGTTGAGAAGCGTACGAACACTTCGACTGAAATGTGCAGGAGCTCCATCGTGCATGAACCACATGTTGTGTCGTACTTGTAAAGGCACATGTTCTAGCAGCACAGGTAGACTATCGCGTATGAAATCATGATAACGTGCTCCATTGAGCGTAGGTGGAAGAAACTAAAATGAGCTCTAACATGGAAATTAAGCGTTTCCGAACACATGTTCACATAACATCTTTTCTTCATTTGTGTGTGAGGAATGTTTCCTGAAAGTTTGGCCGTACCTTTTTGTAACACACTGTATATAGTAGTGAACAAAGTGTGCTAAGTGGGTGGGGGGGAAGAGCAAAGAGCGTTGAGACAATCTTAGAAACCATCATCAAGCACACCGATGCACTGAAATGCGTTGTTCTTTTGTCAGAGTGTGGAGGGCAAAATTCGTTTGACTATGAAAAAAGAAGCGAAGAACAGAAACGGAAAAAAGTAGTTCTATTTTCTTGAAGTGAACTGAAAGCAAGTGATACAGGTTGTTTTAAGTGTAGTTCTCTAAACAAATCGTCAGTTTCCAGTTTTTAAACGTCATTTGTAGCATGTCTAGCAGATTCCTAGAAAAATGTGTTCTTCGGATTATTTTTCGGTTCTCCGTGTAGTCTCGGAGTGACACGGATAAGCGGTCGCTTGCTATAATTTTTCTTTTAATGAGAAGAAGACATTATGATCCTTTTTTTAAGTCACCTTCCAAGTATAGGAGCGCTGTTAAATACAAAACATTTGTAACATATTAAGAAAGTCGTCGGTAGCTTAGAAAAAAAAAAAAAAAATGCGTCATGTAGAAGTCTTGCGATTGTGATGTCGCCGTCTTGAATTTTCCGAGTACCAACTTTTTCTAATTTTATTTAACTTACGTATTTATTACCAAGTAGAAATGTTGTTCAACAAATGATAAATAATATTTTTAGTAACAGTAATATTTTTATTTATCCATCGCACGAAAATGCCAGAATTTACGCTAAATTAAAATTTTGTGCAAAAATGGCTAATATCAAACATAAAATATGTAACTTTTTATTTCTAAATATTGATCAGTATTACTGACGCATACAATTTTTTTCATTTAACAATAAGGCGTTTCCAATGTCTATCAAATTTTAATTTAATTTCACATCAACAGTAATTAAAAACAAATAGATATTATTTTTATTGAAAAGGGATGATGCAATATTTGCTAATATTTCTTAACAAAATATGGAATGTAAATAAATGCAAAAACCTCCATCCAGGAAGATTCGAACCGCACTCACCTACCGACATTTACAGTAGTACGAGGGCTGAATGAAAAGTAATGCCTCCACCTTCGTTAATTGCGGTTGGATGAGAATATTTTAATAAATCAAACGCAGAAATAATAACTCGAATGTGATCTTTAGTTACTAATATTCACTTTTCCACATAATCACCAGCCAGTTGGATACATTTCTGCCAACGATGAACAAGTCTTCTGAAGCCGTCACGGAAGAAGTCGACACTCTGTTTCCCTAACCACAGTCTCTCAGTTCTCTCAACGTCTTCATCAGAAGCATAATGATGTCCCCACAGATTATCTTTCGTTACAGGGAACGTCGGCCGAAGTGGCCGAGCGGTTCTAGGCGCTGCAGTCTGGAATCGCGCGACCGCTACGGTCGCAGGTGCGAATCCTGCCTCGGGCATGTATGTGTGTGATGTCCTTAGGTTAGTTAGGTTTAACTAGTTCTAACTTCTAGGGGACTGATGACCTCTCAGAAGTTAAGTCCCATAGTGCTCAGAGCCATTTGAACCATTACCGGGAACAAATGGAAGTCAGATGGTGCTAAATCTGGACAATATAGAAGATGCTGTGCAGTGGTGAGATTCAGCCTCTGAAGTTCTGCTATGGTGGCACGTGAAGTGTGTGATTTGCCAAGAAAAGCAATAATGTGACGCACACGTTCTTGTGAAATGGCGACTGTGCTTGCAGTTTCTCTCTGAATGATATGACGATCGTCCTGAATCAATCTGTCAACATTTTGCTTGTGAAACTCGGTGGTTGCTGTCTCAGGACGTCCAACGTCACGCAGGTCAGATGTCCCCTCCTCAACATCTTTAAACTTACTCGCCCAACGACGTACAGTACTCACATCAGCACAATCACCAAAAGTACTTTCATTCTCTGATGAATCTCCTTTGGGGTGAAACCTATTGCTGTCAAGAATTCAGTGACTGCACGTTGCTTAAATCGTACTGACCGACCGTCTCTGCAGGGTTCCATACTTTACACTGTAACGACACAACCGTTCAATGCTAAGGCTTCCCGCCAACCGGAGGTGTAGAGAAGAGAAGAGACTACGGAACAAGCCAGTATCTGCCGCATACCAATGCTGCCAGCTGTTGAAGAGTTATGAAAGTGGAGGCATAACTTTTCAGTCAACCCTTGTAATTTACAAAAAATTTACGGTTAATAACGCTCGGACATCTTATAATCATCAAAGGCGATTTTTCTAGCTTTTTTGAAAATCGCGTCAAACTACTTTAGGGTATTGATGTTCGGGGAATCACCTTGAAATGCTACATGTACGAAGAAAGCCAAGCCAAGTCAAGTGGTCCAATCCGTGAGGTCTTGTCGTACACTATTAAGAGCTGAGTGAAGAGCGGCAACTTGGCCAATTACAGTATGCTCTACATAAAGAGTGAACGTAAACAAAGGGACACGAATAGATGTCACACTTGCCGTCGTTCAAACACACACACACACACACACACACACACACACACACACAGACAGACACAAACACACACAAACAGACACACACACAAACACACACACAGATTCTGGTTAAGACAAACTGTGAAGAGCGTTGGCAAGATTCTGAAGGACACTTTCTCGGCGGTTGTAAGTGGAAACGCGAGGGACAAAGGTCCCCGTCTCTGCGAGATTAATCTTGACATGGCTGTCGACACAAACTGTAATTTACACCGCGGAACTTGCGCCCCTTGCGGGGGTCGCGATATAAAACTCGACATGCGGCTCTGCTGGCTTGGAGCCTGGCTGGCTCTCCACGCAGTGATAATGTCAGCAAAGTTCGTCCTTCAGTGGAAATAGGCGCAACCCTGCGAGGTTTTAACATTACGTTCGTAATGGGTGATGAAAGATGCACGAACGGTTCAAGGTTTCTGTTGCCCCATAGACAGCGTAGTTGCTAGAAGGCGGATCTGCGTTTGACGTCCCACTGACGTCGAGGTCATGAGAACAGAGCACAAGCATATTTGGTTGCTCTATTCCTGTGTCTGTTACAGTTTTACAACTGGAGTAAGTTTCAAACAACCAGTAACAAACCTACACTTTTCAGTTAGCTCTGTTTGTTTTCATGGGTCGATTTGTACCAGCGTAGGCACACATACTCTGCATCTACATGGATACTCTTCAAATCACACTGAAGTGCCTGGCAGAACGCCTGTCAGATATTTTGAATGTGATCTATGTAATAATAGTCCTGCTTACCATGCGATGATAAGTTTGCGAGGTGGGTCATTGCGCTTAAGATGAAGCGCAAATAGTTGAGTTGTATCTGGGTTAGGACGAAGTTGAAATAAACATTGAACTCTCCCAACGGGTCTTTTTGGAGTCAAAGCTGACTATCATCTCTGTTAATATTTAAGGGCTTTCACCTACGGATTCAGGTTACCTTATCAACAAGGTTGAGGTTACGGATATGAAAGTAGCTAGGATCATTGCAGGTACTAGTAGATGGGAACAATGGCAGGAGGGTGTCCACAATGAGGAAATCAAAGAAAAACTGGGAATGAACTCTATAGATGTAGCAGTCAGGGCGAACAGGCTTAGATGGCGGGGTCATGTTACCCGCAGGGGAGAAGCAAGGTTACCCAAGAGACTCATGGGTTCAGCAGTAGAGGGTAGGAGGAGTCGGGGTAGACCAAGGAGAAGGTACCTGGATTCGGTTAAGAATGATTTTGAAGCAATAGGCTTAACATCAGAAGAGGCGCCAATGTTAGCACTGGAGGAATTTTATATGGGGGACTACGCTACAGACTGAACGCTGAAAGGTATAATCAGTCTTAAATGATGATGATGATTTCACCTACGGTAATAATAAATAGACGGTACCTTTTCTCTTGCTTGTTGCCCGAATGGAAGAGGATAGAAAATTCTCTTACGCATTAAGTACCCTCCGCACTGCAGTGTGCAGTGTATTACAGGGTGTGTAGCGTAGCAGCGATTGGTGAACGTTTCTGCAGAGGGACAGCATCGTCGGGACTGCGAGACGTGCGCTGGGAACGGCGAGCTGCAGTGACACCAGCGCCGCCACCGCCCGTCATCTAAATGCTAATGGGCGAGCCGATACGGCGCGCCGATGGAGCCTCGGCTCGGGATCGGAGTCTGGGGCCCCAGGTTCGTAGCTCGCGGTCGAGTGCCGCCTCGAGGGACGCGATGCGCGCTTCGCACCCCACGAAGCACCACCGCGGTGGTTAGAATCTGTTCTGGCGTGGCGAGTACTGTACACTCTTTAGTCAGTTACTGGGATAAGCACACAACTTTTACGAATATATGAAATGAAGAAAGAATTCCACATTTGACAGGAGAATCAAAATACAATGTATGTCTTTTATACGTAACTTACTTGTATCCAAAAAATTGGCAGAGCGAGGTGGCGCAGTGGCTAGCACAATGGACTCGCATTCGGGAGGATGACGGTTCAAACCCGCGTCCGGCCATCCTGACGTAGGTTTTCCGTGATTTCCATAAATTGCTCCATGCAAACGCTAGGATGGTTCCGTGAAAGGATCTGGCTGACTTCCTTCCCAATCCTTCCCTAATCCGACGGGACAGATGACCTCACTGTTTGGTCCCTTTCCCCATATCAACCACCCAGCAAAGAACTGAGAAGGTATTTGGATACATATAGATTTATATTTCTCGCCTCACAACTGTAAAACGTAAATAATTTATTAATAACGTCCTATGTCCCACACCGTCAACGGCCTTGCCGTAGTGTATACACCGGTTCCCGGGAGATTACCGAAGTTAAGCGCTGTCGGGCGTGGCCGGCACTTGGATGGGTGACCATCCGGGCCGCCATGCGCTGTTGCCATTTTTCGGGGCGCACTTAGCCTCGTGATGCCAACTGAGGAGCTACTCGACCGAATGTAGCGGCTCCGGTCAAAGAAAACCATCTTAACGACCGGGAGAGCGGTGTGCTGACCACACGCCCCTCGTATCTGCATCCTCACCTGAGGATGACACGGCGGTCGGATGGTCCCGATGGGCCACTTGTGGCCTGAAGACGGAGTGCGTGTCCCACAGCAGGAAACTGACCGCTTCTGAGTGCCAATGAGAAAGTTTTTGTTACGGATCTTATTAATACAGTGGTCGCTACAGTCTGGAACAGCGCGACCGCTACGGTCGCAGGTTCGAATCGTGTCTCGGGCATGGATGTGTGTGATGTCCTTAGGTTAGTTTGGTTTAAGTAGTTCTCAGTTCTAGGGGATTGATGACCTCAGCAGTTAAGTTCCATAGTGTTCAGAGCAGTTTTTGAACCATTTTTAATACAGTGGCAGTACGTTTTATTTGTAATAATACTACTCAGAAACACGGGAGAAATTTTTAACTAGTCGGACTGCAGTTAACAGAAACCATCTCTAATTTATCTTAAATTTTTCTTACAAGACAATAATAAAATTAATTTCGTGGAAAAATCTCCCGGGATTGAGCTATGTTTCTTACACGATCCATTCCTGGGATGAGATGCTGCAAAGTTTACTGTAAAACTGCCTGTGTTGTTGAGAAAGAAAGTGAAAAATTGTCAACAGGTCTTTCTGATTTGCAGTTCATAAACATGGCTGGTGAAGTACTGCATGACATACATCTGGTGTGGTCTGTACTCTTTTGAATACTCACACATTTTTCCATTCTTGTGTTTCAGAGTAAGAATTTTGAATTGCTATTTGAGACGGATGAGTATGAGACACTTTGGTGATACTGCATTTGGAGATCTGACCTGTGAACATTCGCCGGCCGGTGTGGCCGTGCGGTTTTAGGCGCTTCAGTTTGGAACCGCGTGACCGCTACGGTCGCAGGTTCGAATCCTGCCTCGGGCATGGATGTGTGTGATGTCCTTAGGTTAGTTCGGTTTAAGTAGTTCTAAGTTCTAGGGGACTGATGACCACAGATGTTAAGTCCCATAGTGCTCAGAGCCATTTGTGAACATTCACAACAATATTCCAGCAGCATTTTTAAAATCAAAGTAGCCAGTTGTACGCATTGTAATAGGTTCTGGAATTCCTGAGGAAAGCTCTTCTTGACAAAAGACGATGTACCATCTAGTAATAGCCTAGTAAAGTCATCAGAAGATCAAAAACAACTTCAAAATTATTTAGCTAGAACATCCGTACGGTGCTAAAGATGACTATTGAATGTAAATAATGAAAAATATGATTTCATCTACATGAGTATTAAATGGATTCCGTCAAATTTCGATTACACGATACATCACACAAATCTAAAATCGTAAGTCATCTACCTATTTAGGGATTGGAATTACGAACAACTTAAATTGGAACGATCACATAGGGAATGTTATGCGGAAAGGGAACCAAAGGGTGCGATTCATTGGCAGGGCACTTAGAAGATGCAATAGGTCTAATAAAGAGACTGCCTACACTACACTTGTCCGTCCGCGCTCTTCTGGAGTACTGCTGCGTGATGTGGGATCCGCATCAGATATGACGTAGGGCACTGAAACAGTTCAAAGAGGCCAGCTCCTTTTTTACCATCGCGAAGTAGGGAAGAGAGTGTCACGGTTATGATACACGAGTTGGGGTGAGCATCATTAAAACAAAGGTATTTTTCGTTGTGACAGGATCTTTCCATGAAATTTCAATCACCAACTTTCTCCTCCGAATGCGAAAATATTTTGTTGACGCGCCCCTAGGTAGGCATAAATGATCATTGTAATAAAATAAGATAACTCACAACTCGCAAGGAAAGATTTACATATTCGTTACTTCCATGAACTGTTCGAGAGTGGAACGGTAGAGAAATAGCTTGTAGGTGTTTCGAAGAACCTTCAGCCAGGCACTTAATTGTGAATTGCAGAGTGGTGTAATATTACAGCAACAGCGATGTATGTGACAGAAGACATTCTAGAGACTCTTCGAAAATAAATCAGTGATATTTTTCCTACATATCGACTGATTTCGCCGGAAGTCTGTACTCTTAGATGTTATATCCTTGCGCCACATGTCTTGTGGAGTTTTTCCATGTACGTGAAACAAAGTAACGATATTTCCTTAAGAACAGTGAAATTTGGGGTTAAACAATAATCTTAAACCTCCAGAATGTGCCAAAGTTGTGGATATTGTTATGTTGGAGAGACTACTCTGTATGACGGCAACGTTGCGGACTCAGCGCAAGTGGTGGGGCAATGCCGGAGGATGCATGTGAACTCTAACTGGAATAAAATTATACACCTCGCAAACTGCGAGTTCATTTGGTCCAACCAGTTTCATTCAGTAAAAAAATGGTTAAATAACGCCAATACTGCACGGAGCTAAGGTCTCCGTCAAGTAGTCCGTCGTTGGGGATAACGTGAAGTACTGAACGTTGAATTTGTAGAGGAGAACTATCACGGTCACCAGCTTTCACGATCACAGCTCGAGTTTTTCCTGATACACGGAAAACTTTGCGAGTATCCCAGGTACGCGATAGTCCCCCAAAATACACTCATGCTCATAAATTAAGGATAATGCTGATACATGGTGAAACAACGCTTTGGTGGGCGGTTTGCGGGTTTAAATCACCTCGGGGTATAACCATGCGGTCGTCGCACGGTGGCGCTGGCAGCGGTCCACATATACAGAGGTGTGTGTTGGTGCTTGTCAGAGTTCGGTGTAGCGAGTAAGTGTACAGACGTTTTCAGGCGTGCTAATGGTCACTGTGTGTTGAAAATGGCTCAAAGAACACATATTGATGACGTTATGAGGGGTAGAATACTAGGGCGACTGGAGGCTGGTCAAACACAGCAGGTCGTAGCACGGGCCCTCCGTGTGCCACAAAGTGTGATCTCAAGATTATGGCAACGATGCCAGCAGACAGGAAACATGTCCAGGCGCTACAGTACGGGACGTTCACAGTGTACAACACCAAAAGAAGACCGATATCTCACCATCTGCGCTCACAGACGGCCACGGAGTACTGCAAGTAGCCTCGCTCGGGCCTTACCAGAGCCACTGGAACAGTTGTCTCCAGATACACAGTCTACAGACGACTGAACAGACATGGTTTATTCTCCCGGAGACCTGCAAGGTGCATTTCACTGACTCCTGGTCACAGGAGAGCCGTAAAGCCTGGTGTCAAGAACATACATGGACACTGGAACAGTGGTCCCAGGTTATGTTCACGGACGAGTCCAGGTATGGTGTGAACAGTGATTCTCGAAATCTGGCGTGAACCAGGAACCAGATACCAACCCCTTAATGTCCTTGAAAGGGACCTGTATGGAGGTCGTGGTTTGATGGTGTGGGGTTTGATTATGACTGGTGCACGTACACGCCTGCATGTCTTTGACAGAGGAACTGTAACAGGTCAGGTGTAGTGGGACGTCATTTTGCACCAGTATGTCCGCCTTTTCAGGAGTGCAGTGGGTCCCACCTTCCTCCTGATGGATGATAACGCACGGCCCCACTGAGCTGCCATCGTGGATGAATACGTTGAAACAGAAGATATCAGGCGAATGGAGTGGCCTGACTGTTCTCCAGATCTGAACCCCATCGAGCACGTCTGGGATGCTCTCGGTCGACATATCGCTGCACGTCTTCAAACCGCTACGACACCAGGAGCTCCGACAGAATGGGAGGCTATACCCCAGCAGCTGCTCGACCACCTGATCCAGAGTATGCCAACCCGTTGTGCGGCCTGTGTACGTGTGCATGGTGATCATATCCCATACTGATGTCTGGGTGCAAGCTCAGGAAACAGTGGCGTTTTGTAGCGCATTTATTCCGGGACGGTTTTCTCAACTTATCAACAATACCGTGGACTTACAGATCTGTGTCGTGTGTGTTCCCTGTGTGCCTATGCTATTAGCACCAGTTTTGTGTAGTGCCACGTTGTGTGGAACCACATTCTGCAATTATCCTTAATTTATGAGTGAGCCACTTCCCTTTTCCAGGCCGTGGGCACTTATGACCGAGACGTCTTTCAGCAACCTCCACACTCTTCTGCGACGGTCGCCAGACGTCAGACGAATAGAACATCCAGCGGTCGGGAGAATACGGAATGCCAGCACCGAAGCGGCGGACGCGCGCAGCTGGGAGTGGGGAGCGGCGCGGCGCGGTCTCTGGCAGGCGGTCAGCGACCGGCGCCGCTGCGACGAGCGACCACGCGGCGGCCGCCCGCCACACGTCTCCATTTGGCCGTAATTTTAATTAACATATTCACAAGCAAATTAATTACGGCCGGCTACCGGCTTCCCACGCTGTGATTGCGTTACAGTCCGGATGACGTCACGGCCTGGGCTCCGCGTGACGCCCGATTCGGGACGCGTGTCTTCACTGGCGACCGTGCCAGGATGCTGGCGGTAATTGTCGTAAGGCTTCTGAGGAGGGATGGCAAGTGGCCGTCGCCGGACGCAGACGTTTGTAAAACCTACTCCTTATATTTTAGGAGGTGCTATCCCACAGTTCAAATGGCTCTAAGCACTATGGGACAACATCCGAGGTCATCAGTCCCCTAGAACTTAGGACTACTTAAACCTGATTAACAGAAGGACATCACACACATTCATGCCCGAGGCAGGATTCGAACCTGTGTCCGTAGCAGCAGCGCGGTTCCGGACTGAAGCGCCTAGAACCGCTCGGTCACAATGGCCGGCTATCCCACAGTTACTAAATATTTGAAAAACGTCGTAATTCACTGCCAAGAGCTGCCGGTAGCAATTATTTTATTACACAGGGTGATTTTTTCCGCCGTGTACAAACTCTAGCATTTGATTGATGTGAGGATACGTCCTTAAATGCACGGTTTACATGCTAGAGACCATTTAGTCAATCACACTTTGTTACAGAGACTGCGGTCTAATACGCGCTGTACCATGCAGCCACAGCATGCATGGTTCCTTCCTAGAGGGTGGTCCTCATACGTCATACTTTAGCGCTCTCTGCTGCCTTGATGATTGGTAATGTTCTGTCTGATTCACTTCTCTTGCTGACTCACATTGTGAAGGGTGTGGTAAAGCGTTTTACACAATGGTTCCGTATTCGAATCGAGAGCCTGCCGGCGTGGTATTTGCTTACGGAGAGGCAAACGGCAACAGGTGGTGGGCAGCATGGTTGTATCAGGACACCCATCCCCGCCGGCAACCACTGCAGCATTCAATATTTGCAACAGAGTTTCGTCGGTTTTATGAGGCAGGGTCGTTTCAGGAAGCAAGAAATCGTGCCCGATATGTTCGGACACCAGACTCAGAAGAAAATGTAGATGGCGACCGCTGTGTCAGTGCAGGGTAAGCTAGACTATTGTGTGGAACATTCTCCATGAAAACTGTTACTACCCTTATCACTTTGCTGCACTCGATGGACAGTGTGTGTCAGGCGTTCAGACTGACCGGGTTGCCTCCAAACACGTCTCCGGCGATTGTCTGGTTGAAGGCATATGCGACTCTCATGGGTGAAGAGAACGTGATGCCAATCCTCAGCGGTCCATTCGGCATGTTGTTGGGCCCATCTGTACCGCCCAGCATGGTGAAGTGGTCGCAAAGATGGACCTCGTCATGGACGTCGGGAGTGATTCTGCCCATCATGCAGCCTATTGCGCACAGTTTGAGTCGTAACACGACGTCCTGTGGCTGCACGAAAAGCATTATTCAACATGGTGGCGTTGCTGTCAGGGTTCCTCCCAGCCATAATCCTTAGGTAGCCGCCAACCACTGCAGTAGTAGCCCTTGGGCAGCCTGAGCGAGGCATGTCATCGACAGTTCCTGTCTCTCTGTATCTCCTCCATGTCCGTACAACATCGTTTTGATTCACTCCGAGACCCGTGGACGCTTCCCTTGTTGCGAGCCCTTCCTGGCACAAAGTAACAATGCGGACGCGATCGAACCGCGGTATTGACCGTCTATGCATGGTCGTACTATGAACAACACGAGCCGTGTAGCTCCTACTTGGTGTTTGGAACTGATCGGCTATCGAACCCCCTACGTCTAATAGGCGCTGCTCATGCATGGTTGTTTACATGTTTGGGAGGGTTTAGCGACATCTCTGAACAGTCGAAGGGACTATGTCTGTGATAGAACATCCACAGCCAACGTCTATCTTCAAGAGTTCTGGGAACCGGGGTGACGCAAAACTTTTTTTAGATGAATTACAGTTACGAACAACATAAATTCGAAGGAACACACAGAAAATATCGTGAGAAAGGCTAACCAAAGACTGCGTTTTATCGACTTTCCACATCGGGAGCAGTTTTGTCACTGGTTTCTTCACCAGGCAACCACGATTCCGGGATTTGTGTCATCCATCCTATTCACAGATGAGGCCACCTTTACGCGGAGTGGTGTCTTCAACTTTCGTAACAGGTATCTGTGGGACAGTTTGCAGAACTCCCGTGATATGGTGACAGCGGTTCATCAGCATCGGAGCAGCCGGGATGTGTGGGCCGGGATAATTGGCGACCGTATTTTGGGACCAGTCTTCCTTCCACGTCGCCTAACAGGCCAGAACTTTCGGCATTTCTTGCGGGTGACTTTACCTCCCCTGCTGGAAGAAATGCCACTGATGATTCGAAGGGTTATGTGGCTGCTACATGTGGTGCTCCAACCCACCTCGCCGCTAGCGTCTGGACGCATCTCAATCGTGTCTTCCCTGGTCGACGGATCGGACGAGGGAGTCCAGTTGCATGGCCAGCTCGTTCACTGGATCTCAACCCGTGTCAATTACTATTGGTTTGCTTTGCAATTTCATTCATTTATTTTAATAAATAATTTTTGAAAACAAGCCAATGTGGCCGCAATCAGAATTTTAAGGCAAGTAACCGCAATCACGGCTGAAGGCCTTTAACGACCAGAATGGCAATTATTAAAAAAATTAGGAAACGTACATAAAATACAGACAGCAATTGATTTTGAAAACAACCCAATGTGGTCGCAATCAGAATTTTAAAGCAAGCAACCACAATCACGGCAAAAGTGTGGTGTATGCGTAATCCACTCCAGATGTCGAAACACTGGAGCAGCGTATGTATTCACACTGCCTTTGACCTTGTTTGGATGTAGCCTGGCCAATGCGAACGTTAAGTAACGGAACATGGTACGTCGCGTACATGCATGCGTTGAGGCGCTACGTACTGTAACTGTGGCTGCACGGTACAGCGCGTATTAAACCGCAGTCTCTGTAACAATGTATGATTGAATGCATCTTCGGACATAATTCATTGGACCATTTTTGTTCCGTCTCCTCTCGTTGATCAATCCCTGCTGTTTTGGGATGGCATTATGTGGGGCCGACGTACGCCGCTTGTGGTCATGGAAGACGCCGTAACGGCTGTATGGCACGTGAATCCCATCCTCCGACCGATAGTGCAACCATATCGGCAGCATATTGGCGAGGCATTCGTCTTCATGGACGACAATTCGTTCGCCAGTCGTGCACATCTTGTGAATGACTTCCTTCAGGATAACGACATCGCTCGACTAGAGGGACCAGACATGAACCCTATCGAATATGCCTGGGATAGAATGAAAAGGGCTGTTTACGGACTACTTGACTCACCACTCACCCTGAGGGATCTACGCCGAACCACCGTTGAGGTGTGGGACAATCTGGACTATCAGTGTCTTGATGAACTTGTGGATAGTATGCTACGACGAATACAGGCATGCATCAATGCAACAGGACGTGATACTGGGTATTAGATGTACCTTCGTGTACAGCAATCTGGACCAGCACCTCTGAAGGTCTCACTGTATGGTGGCACAACGTGCAATGTGCGGTTTTCATGAGCAATAAAAAGGACGGAAATGATGTTTATGTTGATATCTTTTCCAATTTTCTGTACAAGTTCCGGAACTCTCGGAACCGAGGTGATTCAAATCTTTCTTGATGTGTGTATTTAGTTGAATTTACAGCCTTTAGATTTGACTGATTTATCGTGTAACCGAAGTTTAACGAATTACTTTTAGCACTCCTGTGGATGACCTCACACTTTTCGTTATTTAGGGCCAACAGCCAATTTTCGCACTATGCAGGTATCTTTTCTAAATCGTTTTGCAATTTATTTTGCTCTTCTGATGACTTTATTAGTCGATAAACGACACCATTATCTGTAAACAACCTAAGAAGGCTGCTCAGATTGTCTTTCAGATCGTTTATATAGATAAGGAACAGCAAAGGGCCTATAACTCTATTTGATAGTGCAGTCGCCCAAGACGTATAAGTTTCACCCCAAGCTTCATGGTGTGTGTGTGTGTGTGTGTGTGTGTGTGTGTGTGTGTGGTTGGGTGCGCAGAGGGAGGGGGGCATCAATTACAAGTCGCGGACACATTGGTATTTCTGCAGGAGAATCTAACCAGTGCCCGCTACATTCCACATGTTGCTATCATCATATTACTGACAATTCTTCGACGGGTGACGTAATTTTTCAGCAGGAAAATGCAAGTCTTTATACGGCTGCTCTTCGTTGTGTACAACGACTACCCTGGCCAGTAAAATCACCAACCTCTGGCCAATTTGACTCGTATGGGGCTCGGTGAAGTGGAAGCTTTCTCGTTCTCCAGAGCCTGCAAGAACCAGGGCCGAGTTGCAAAAAAAGAGGTACTAGGTGCTTGCGACAATCTATCGCAGGATGCCATTCGTCACTGTTTGCATGTGACAATACACGCCTGCGTTGCCGCCAAAGAGGGGTACACTGTTTACTGATGCTACGACAGTGTTTAATTTGGTCTGAACTGTTGTCATACACCCCTACAATGGTCAGCTACCTATTACAGCCCTCGTCAATAAAACTGCCTTCTCCTTGAGGCTGTTGCATATTTTACAGCACTAGACAACCAGTTTCGGTCCACAGACCATCATAACATATCATAAAATATTTACAACAGCTTCCAAGGTGATATAAAGTCGATAGCGCCAAGTAGTATAAAACCCGTGATTGACAACAGTCATGAAACACAGTTTTTTATATTATTTTGCGCTTTTATTTTATATCCCTTTATAAACTGCCGTAAAATTTTTATGATACATGATGATGGTATGTAGGCCGAAACTTGCTGTATAGTAAACAAGTTCTCCGGAGCTGTTCTTGGCAGTGAATCATGACTTTTTCAATTTTTTCTCCCTGTGTGTGCGACTGTCTGTCATTTATCTGGAAGGACCTGCTTTTATAGTCACGGTTTCTGACTCACTGTAGTACAGTGTCTCTCGATACACAAGCTTTTGGTTCGAAGCTTGCCACTTGTAGAACATCGTCGTATTTCATCAGCAAACGGAAGAGAGGATCTCATAACCTACTGTAGGTCACCTCCACCAACAGTTTCCGAAGGACCGAGGAGTCTTGCATCACGCGGAAACGCACCAAATAAGTGTAATGAAGAATTCCTTCAAATGAAGCAGGCCGCGTGTGGTTGCCATAACTCGGAAACAGAATTTCCGAGTCTCTTTTGGTTTCGTCCGTGACATCTAGACGGCGACAGACGGCGCTCGCAAGTTGATGCCTGACTCACAACGGACTCCGTACAGCCCCGCGCTCCGGCCTAGTAACGAAATACGGGTTGGCGGTTAATGGATCTGTCTTTGGTCTTCGACTGAAGGCTTCGTGGCGAATAGAGCTGAGCACGTCAACCGAACGGAGAGGCAGCGTCAGATATAAAAGTAGCCTCGAGCATGTCCCAAAGGAGTCTTACAGTACCGCTATTGCTGACGACAGCTATTGCATTGGAAGCGGCCAAGTTTTGGGCAAAAGTAATAGGGTCATAGTAGCGTATAATTTATGTGTTTCTGATACGAGAATAAAATAAAAATAAAATAAAATAATATTCGTTGCACCATGTGAAAACAAGTTCAAGTCTTTCTGCATTCCTTATGACTATCCAATGACGACAGTTTCCTCTATACAACAGCATTGTCAGCGAACAATCATTGTGCTGTTGATCCGGTCTGATACAGGGAACATTAGAGGTACTACTATCCTTCTTTTGTCGAAGCCCAATGTTACTTTTCTTTCTGTAGAACGACTGCCATCCAGTACAACACACTGGGTTCTGTTAGTCAAATATCCCTGGAGCCAATCGCTTATTTGCGAAGACTCTCCGTACAGCCGTAACTTGCTTGGCAGTCGACGATGCGGTGCTATGTGGCAGGCCTTGTGGAAATTCAGGCTCACCTTGAGCTATTGTTTACGTGATGTGTATGAATAAAGTACGTTATGTGTCACATGAACACATTTTTACTGAATAACTGCTCATTCATTGAGAGAATCTTGCTTTCTTCAAAGCCCGATTCTTCAATAGTGTTTGTCAGTCTGTGCTCCAACACAATTGGTTTGGCAGAAGAGAGAAAAAGAGGTGGTGGTGGTGGTGGTGGTGTGTGTGTGTGTGTGTGTGTGTGTGTGTGTGTGTGTGTGTGTGTGTGACGTAGAGAGAGAGGGGGGGGGGGGGGAGGGAGAGAGAGAAAAAAAGCAGTGAAATTCGTCACAAGTTTTTTCGGAGACAGACTCAACAACTATAGAAAATATATCCGGAAACATTATCATTCGAAGGCAAGCCCCCATGAAACAGGTACGTATATGTCGCTAATGAGATTGGAGATAAAATTAGTATTATTCAGGATTATGCAGTGGTAATTTCGCTGGGTATGATCGGCAAAAGGAACAGGTAGAGGAAAATTTCGTATGTGGTCTGCACAGAACGTCCAACGGCTGAGAGACTGCTGACGTTAATGCAATTTGTTATTCGTGGATGGCCCAGCGGTTCTAGGCGCTACAGCCTGAAACCTCGCGACCGCTACGGTCACAGATTCGAATCCTGCCTCGGCCATGGATGTGTGTGATGCCCTTAGGTTAGTCAGGTTTAAGTAGTTCTAAGTTCTAGGGGACTGATGACCTCAGCAGTTAAGTCCCATAGTGCTCAGAGCCATTTGAACCATTTTTTTCGTGGAACGGCGGTTCTACTGAATCCTACCCCTGACTGACTGCCTGTAGTGCTTTGTTCTTGTCGGTGGTGCGCAGTTATTCGACGATCCTTTTCATACAGAGCAGTAGCGACGTAGCTGACAGAGAAGTAGCTCTCACTGTTCGTTAAGACGGCAAAGTGAGGGGGTGGGAGGAAACCGGACAGGTGCGAGTACGACTCGTGCTCTGGGAGTGTTCCGTACAAAATTAATTTTGTATGTAGGTACTTCATAAATAGGTTTTGATGAGTGGATTTGCGGGTATCAAAATGTGTGACATAAATGACCATATCTTTTGATTACAATAAGTATCCTTTAATTTACGTCTATGGTCACAAGCTTTTTGTTAACAGATTACCGGTTTCGGTCTGTAATGACCATCATCAGACTGTTTTTATGCTATTTATCCCATAAAAATTTTTTTTCTTACGTGCTGTTAGACACTGCTGTGATTTTATCTGCAGTTTTGTATCCTTTCTCTGGAATTTCGGTTCCTATATGCTGCTGGACACTTCTTACATGGAATTTTACATTTTAGATTCGAAGATAGAACACACACTCACACACACACACACACACACACACACACACACACACAAACAAACGCAACACACAATAATGACAGGATAAATGATTATCGATTACTACATTTTCGATGTTCGTGTAGCGAATCTTCAGCAGAAGGCACAAAGTTTTACTTTATTACTTTCAACACTAGTAGCATCACATTTTGCAGACAACATCCATATAAACCACTGAACGTACCTGCAAAATTATGTCATTGTATGTTCGACGAATAGTTAAGAAGATACAACTCTGAAATCGTTTAGTGCGTGAAAAACTAGCTCTTCTGACATCGGAGCTCAAATGACACAGAATATACTTGTCAAGTGTTCGATTTTTTAACGTATCGGGGTGACGGGTTACTAGTTCTTCCCTAGCAGGCGTGGCAACACATCAATTCAGAAAGAGAGAGACCAGTACACACACACACACACACACACACACACACACACACACACACAGAGAGAGAGAGAGAGAGAGAGAGAGAGAGAGAGAGGGGGGGGGGAGGAGGGCGGGGACATAGAGGGAGAGGGGGAGAGAGAGAGAGAGAGAGAGAGAGAGAGAGAGAGAGAGAGATGTTATGTCAAATTAAAATATAAATCTACACTCCTGGAAATGGAAAAAAGAACACATTGACACCGGTGTGTCAGACCCACCATACTTGCTCCGGACACTGCGAGAGGGCTGTACAAGCAATGATCACACGCACGGCACAGCGGACACACCAGGAACCGCGGTGTTGGCCGTCGAATGGCGCTAGCTGTGCAGCATTTGTGCACCGCCGCCGTCAGTGTCAGCCAGTTTGCCGTGGCATACGGAGCTCCATCGCAGTCTTTAACACTGGTAGCATGCCGCGACAGCGTGGACGTGAACCGTATGTGCACTTGACGGACTTTGAGCGAGGGCGTATAGTGGGCATGCGGGAGGCCGGGTGGACGTACCGCCGAATTGCTCAACACGTGGGGCGTGAGGTCTCCACAGTAGATCGATGTTGTCGCCAGTGGTCGGCGGAAGGTGCACGTGCCCGTCGACCTGGGACCGGACCGCAGCGACGCACGGATGCACGCCAAGACCGTAGGATCCTACGCAGTGCCGTAGGGGACCGCACCGCCACTTCCCAGCAAATTAGGGACACTGTTGCTCCTGGGGTATCGGCGAGGACCATTCGCAACCGTCTCCATGAAGCTGGGCTACGGTCCCGCACACCGTTAGGCCGTCTTCCGCTCACGCCCCAACATCGTGCAGCCCGCCTCCAGTGGTGTCGCGACAGGCGTGAATGGAGGGACGAATGGAGACGTGTCGTCTTCAGCGATGAGAGTCGCTTCTGCCTTGGTGCCAATGATGGTCGTATGCGTGTTTGGCGCCGTGCAGGTGAGCGCCACAATCAGGACTGCATACGACCGAGGCACACAGGGCCAACACCCGGCATCATGGTGTGGGGAACGATCTCCTACACTGGCCGTACACCACTGGTGATCGTCGAGGGGACACTGAATAGTGCACGGTACATCCAAACCGTCATCGAACCCATCGTTCTACCATTCCTAGACCGGCAAGGGAACTTGCTGTTCCAACAGGACAATGCACGTCCGCATGTATCCCGTGCCACCCAACGTGCTCTAGAAGGTGTAAGTCAACTACCCTGGCCAGCAACATCTCCGGATCTGTCCCCCATTGAGCATGTTTGGGACTGGATGAAGCGTCGTCTCACGCGGTCTGCACGTCCAGCACGAACGCTGGTCCAACTGAGGCGCCAGGTGGAAATGGCATGGCAAGCCGTTCCACAGGACTACATCCAGCATCTCTACGATCGTCTCCATGGGAGAATAGCAGCCTGCATTGCTGCGAAAGGTGGATATACACTGTACTAGTGCCGACATTGTGCATGCTCTGTTGGCTGTGTCTATGTGCCTGTGGTTCTGTCAGTGTGATCATGTGATGTATCTGACCCCAGGAATGTGTCAATAAAGTTTCCCCTTCCTGGGACAATGAATTCACGGTGTTCTTATTTCAATTTCCAGGAGTGTAGATGAAAAGAATGACACTGCTCTCGAATAACCCTAGTGACTAAATTTGGAGAAGCAGTATTCAAGGTTCCAGTATCTCCATCACACATCACAACTATGGAGCGTAACAAACAGGTAAGAGAAACAGGGACATATCCACAATCTCTTTCCCTTACTGGAAATGCGAATGAACCGCGGCAGGAAAACTGTAATACTGGAACTAGTGCAATGCACAGCGGCTTGGGAAGAACGAATGCAGACGTTTCTGTTCGGACAGTAACCTAGAGGTATTTTTCTCGGTGCTGATTGGATGCCGAAAGAAGGAGTACCGTCAAAGTGGCAACGCGCCAAAGCTGTATCAATAAATCTAAGCTGCCCGCAGAAGTGCCAAGACAAATGGCTGCGGAACTAAAAAATAACTCAGCGTTCCAGGCTTGGCGATTCATTTCAGCAGTTGCAACAGCTTTATAGCTTGTACTGGCCGCGATGCTGCGATGCGCGGGGAAATGAAATTCTCGCCATCCGCTTTGGAGTAACAATGGGTTGAGATAATTCGCAATTCTCACATCTCTTAAATGCTCCCAGTCGTAAACAGTTTTTCACCACCGAATGTTGTTGCGAAATCACACAGCAGCCCGATGAAATCGCTTCGATTCCAGTTCGCTAATTGAAACTGTGTGCTGATCCCTGCGCGTCAGGCCACTGGAACGGTTCCAGCTGCTGGGCGCTGGATAATGACTGCGGGCGTTTATAGCACTGAATCGTTGAGGTTTCAATACGCTAAGTGGCAGTTATAAACGGCAGCGTTAAGAGCGGAGCGGACGTAACGCTCTGGTTCTGCTTAAGCTATAGCTTGGTCTTTGGTAAGATTAGCACGTTTCTCCTATCTGGTCTGTAGTTAATTAATGCTTTATCTGCTAACAACCAAATTCACGTTTAGCTTTGCGTAATCAGGTGAAGCGAACCAAAACATGGTGACTACTGTCCGCTCAAGGACGAATGAATATCGCCTTGTGGCGTTGCGGAGCACAGACGAATGGGGAATCATTCCAGCGCAGGCACAGGTCACAGAGGACGAATGGGAAATCCACTGACTAAAGCAACTTTGCCAAAGGGTAGACTATCAAGACACGGCGTCTGTAAACCTACACTATGTGATAAACAGTATCTGGACACCTGGCTGAAAAAGACTTACAAGTTCGTGGCGCCCTCCATCGATAATGCTGGAATTCAGTATGGTGTTGGCCCACGATTAGCCTTGATGACAGCTTCCACTCTCGCAGTCATACATTCAATCCGGTGCTAGAAGGTTTCTTGGGGAATGGCAGCCCATTCTTCACGGAGTGCTGCACTGAGGAGAGTTATCGATGTCGGTGGGTGAGGCCTGGCACGAAGTCGGCGTTCCAAAACATCCCAAAGGTGTTCTATAGGATTCAAATCAGGACTCTGTGCAGGCCTGTCCATTACAGGGATGTTATTGTCGTGTAACCACTCCGCCTCAGGTCGTGCTTTATGAAAAGGTGTTCGATAGTGCTGAAAGATGCATTCGCCATTCCCGAATTGCTCTGCAACAGTGGGAAGCAAGAAGGTGCTTAAAACATCAATTCAGGCCAGTGCTTGTCATAGTGCCATGCAAAACAAAAAGAGTTGGAAACCCCCTCCGTGAAAAACACACCATAACACCACCGCCTCCGAATTTTAATGTTGGCGCTACACACGCTGGCAGATGATGTTCACCGGGCATTCGCCATACCCACACCCTGCCATCGCATCGCCACATTGTGTACCGTAATTGGTTACCTCACACAACGTTTTCCAATCTTCAGTCACCCAATGTTTACGCTCCTTACACCAAGCAGGGCGTCGTTTGGCATTTACCGGCGTGGTGTATGGCTTATGAGCAGCCATTCGACCGCGAAATCCAAGTTTCCTCGCCTCCCGCCTAACCGTCATAGTACTTGCAGTGGATCCTGATGCAGTTAGGAATTCCTGTGTGGTGGTCTGGATCGAGGTATGCCTATTACACATTACGTCCCTCTTCAACGGTCGGTGGTCTCTGTCAGTCAACAGACGACGTCGGCCTGTAAGCTTTTGTGCTGTACGTGTCCGCGCCGGCCGGTGTGACCGAGAGGTTCTAGGTTCTTTAGTCTGGAACCGCAAGACCGCTACGGTCGCAGGTTCAATCCTGCCTCGGGCACGGATGTGTGTGATGTCCTTAGGTTAGTTAGGTTTAAGTAGTTCTGTTCTAGGGGACTGCTGACCTCAGATGTTAAGTCCCATAGTGCTCAGAGCCATTTGAACTATTTTGCTGTATGTGTCCCTTCATGTTTCCACTTCACTATCATATCGGAAACAGTAAACCTAGGGATGTTTGGGAATGTGGAAATCTCGCGTACAGACGTACGGCACTAGTCACACCCAATCAGCTGACCACATTCGAAGTCCGTGAGTTCTGCGGAGCGCCCCATTCTGCTGTCACAATGTCTAATGACTACTGAGATGGCTGATATGGAGTAGCTGGCAGTAGGTGGCTGCACACTGCACCTAATATGAAAAACGTATGGTTTTGGAGGTGTCCGGATACTTTTGATCGCATAGTGTACATCTCGGAAATGGCGAAGCTGGTCGACTGGTGTGAGTATCGATCGAAACTGCTTGAAGAACAGTGAAACCATGAGCAGGCGACGAGTTGTTGGACGTCCGCGCCTTATCACAGATCGCGGCGGTCGGAGGTTTGCCCGTGCTGTAATGCAGGCTAGACGGCGTTCTGTAACAGGTCTGACAACAGAGTATAATATTTGTGCAAGCACACGAGCTATCGAGCACACCGTGTAAAACTCATTGCTGAAGATATGGGTCAGCAGCAGACAAGCCCTACGTGTTCCCATGGTGATATCGGTCGGTGTCACAAGGCCAGTGCCGTGCTACAGTTGTTTGAGAAGCACGATGGTGGGCTCACGTTGACGTCTCGACTATCAAATTCGCCACATCTGAACCCGGTGCACGCGTGCTTGTTTGTTTGTGTGTGAGTGAGTGTGTGTGAGTGAGTGTGTGGGGAGCGTTATTATGTTTTTCGAGGACTCAATCGAGTTGACATTCTATGTGGGCAATACTGTTCATCAGTTTTAAATGCATTAATTTTAGGTGTACCGGCCGTTTGTAAGAGCCCTGTCTTACACTGGTGTCCAAACCGCTGTTTCCCTGTCCTGTGTCGAATTCACGATATAATGATAGAAACTGTCAACAGACGTCGGTATGATCCTGCTCTGCACGGAAAACGGCATTCTGGTCAACGGAAAACCACGCCAACGATGAAGTCAGATCATCTATCAAACGGAGCAGTGTTTGCCAGGTAGTCCCACATTCGCAATCGCTGTGTCAAGCTGAGGAGAGCTCCGCCTACCATCCTCCAAGGAAGCCATGGGTCTGAAGATGGTGGTATAAATATAACCGAAACCGGTCACCTACGTTATTGAGACATAAGTGTTGTGATCAAGACTGAACTTTAGTTAAAATATAATACTCTATTAATCACTGTTTCCAAAATGTTTACCAAAATTGTACAGACGGTGCAGTATGACACAGAGAACACGTCTACCAGACTCTCTGTGGTGGAGGGCCAAGGTGTGAATGGAAGCCGGACAGTCACAAACTCAGTATAGTTTGATCACTTAACGTGAATAGTTCTGTTGTTTCTCGGATGGCGCGATAGTTTAGAGAGACCGAAAGTGTATCCCGGAGACCAGGGCAGAGCCGAGCACAAGTGACATCAGAAAGGGTGGACCGTTCTTTGGCCGTAAGGCTACGATGGTACCGCCTTTCTGCTGCGCAGCAACAACCCACCAGTCCAACGAAGTCATTGTAATGTTAACGCTAGAAACATTTTTGGAGAAAAACTAATGTATTCTGTGTGGAAAAAGTGACGACTGTTAAACAAGAAATTTCCCCAAGGATCGTGCTGTTAGCTAAATCATTCAAACTGTACCCTGATATTTCGCTATGAACAGCTGTCATTTGATTTGCAAATAAATAGGTGGAAGATCACAGGTATCGACCAAGAAAAGCAGTGGAACAAGAACAGAATTCCATGGCGCCTTCCACTTTTCACAACACTTGCATGCGATCAATTTAATTTTACAAGTAGAAATTTATCTCCCTTTTGAAAATTTATCGGTATCGGGTGCTCTACTAGAGCGGGTGTATGACGGCCTATCGTGAGTGATACAATCTGGTTACTGCTTGGAAACAGAAGGGTACATATTAAGAAAAGCTTTGAATTAAAAGTCCGCACGTAAACTTCATCCGTTGCCATGTTATCTGTTCATAATCATTCGTCAGGTTTGATGGATGTGCGGTAAATTTGCAGCCCGAAATACGGAAGTTATACCGAGACGACGAGTAAGTACAGGGGAAGCCACTAGCAATCTACACCATGTGTGCGAAGTGCACTTATTGTATATACTTCAGGCGAGATGTGTAGATACAGATACGACACGGGAGTACCAAACGAACAAAAACACAGCACATGGCCCGCAGGGCTTTCTCATTCCAGTAACTGCGCCGCCTATGGGGAAATTACCGACGATAGCGCTGGGTACTAGGTTTACAATCGTAATCTCGAGATAGATTTGAATAATCAGCTTATTACTGTGTAGCCTGACCGCCAGCGCAAGATATCAGCACATTAGGTTTTTATTTATGAAAAAGAGAGTTTTCACATCAGCTTTATACTGTGTTCATGTGTACGGGCTTTTGTTCCCTATGCCTATTTACGTCTCTATCATACGTAGGAAGCAACCATACAGCATGTTTCGAAGGACACAAGAACCTCCAATATCATATCTCCTCACCTCTCCCCCACTCTCCAACTTCCTATTACTCCATTCGCGAATGGGTACGTTACGATAGGCTCTTCGTGTGCTTCCGTGAAAGCTGGCATTTTATCCGGTCCTCCTTTTTACGCGCAATGCTTCTGTAAGAAGAGCGATAAAGGCATGCCTTGTGGAGCTGCATTAATGAATGTGTCATACAAAATTTACACCACAGCATTTTAAATAATTATTGATACTACTGGGACACCAGTGCAGGTTTTGAATTGAAAGATAATGCGTAGATAACATTATGTATAATTCAGGTATCAGAGAAACAGAGAGAATATAACCTACCATTCCATACGCTGTTTTCAGATTATGAGAAAGAATACAACAGAGAAAGACAATCTTAATTTGTACGCTATCCAAAAATATTACACAATATTTTTTCTTTAATAAACCCTTACATCAGCAAACGGGCATTGTATTTGAAGACAATAATATGAAAAGTAGGCCTATAAAAATAACGACATACTTTGAAACTGGATGTACTCGGTACTACAGAACCATCTACTCGTTACAATGTTCTTCGTTGGTCGTTAGTTTTGTTACCATTAGTGTCTGACAAAATACAGGCTGTTGTCGATGTTCTGTGATTGGAGAACAGACCTTACACATGCTATATGTCAGTTCATTATTCTCAAGTTAAACTGCCGACCTTGGTGACTTTTTGTACCTAAACTTGCATCAAACGAGAAAGTGCTCTTTGTAGTAGGCAGCGCAATGAAGAGCCATCAGAATCGCGTCGCTTATGGCACAATTATTTAAAATAAAATAGTGAAAAAGGCATGGTAGTGCATAAAACGATCAGCTCTGCTATCTCACGGAATCCACCGTAGTTACAATTGTCTCTTGTCATGAGGTGGTCTTACAAGTGTAATATATCAATATACCTATTGATAGCTACCAGAACTGTTTGCTAAGCCGTGGCGGGAGGTTAGCTGATTAACTATCCAGTAATATTCATTTACTGAGATTTCAAAGGTTATTTACTGTTTCGAGCAAAGTATTCTCGAATCTGTGACAGACAGTTACACTGCTAAACGTGCAAGTACAGAAAATGCTTTTGGAAAAATGTAGAATTTGTAAGCGGTCTCCTTCCTAGATGCTTAGGGACTGATAACCTTGCAGTTTAGTTCCTTTAAGCTACAAACCAATCAACCAACTAACCTAGATGCTTCATAACCCGTCCCTATTCTTCCAGTGAAACTCAGTCGGAAATATCTAACTGCTCCGAATGGAATGAACTGCATATTTGACATTTGTGGCAGATCCAAAATAGAGATCTCATTCTAGGCTCCGTGGCTATGTGCAATTGGAAGATAGGACTATGCTACTAAAAACCCTTCGACATTGAGATCATTAGAGGAGTGTTTCAAGGATGGAGGAGGAAGCTGGCCGTGTCCTTGTCAAAGGAACCAATCCGACATTTGCTTGGAGCGATTTAGGGAAATCACGGAAAACCTAACGCTGAATGGCTGTGGGCGCGTATTTGAACCGTTGTCCTACCGAACGCGAGCCCAGTGGACTGATATGCCACCAAGATTAACCTATTTCCTCTTAGTCCTTATTCATATTACTATGATAAAGGGCTTGGGAAATTGATTTGAGATTTGTGTACATACTCACATTTTAATGAACAGCCACAGCAGAAACAAGTGAACAGTCGAAAGGCTCGATGAAATGGCGGAGCCGCACTTGAAAGTGCTCTCATCCCAAGAGACTCTTCCGGCCACCTTGCTTATCAACTTTAGAGCATTTCTCCGATACTTTAACGAAGAGATTCAACGTCAATGTTAACAAGCTGTATATCACTCTACTGGGGTTTTCGAATGTCGCTAAATACAAAAGGAAACTTCCTTCAATTACTCGGTAGAGTATACGAGGTGTGACTACAACTTTGCTTCAAATGGTTCAAATGGCTCTGAGCACTATGGGACTTAACATCTGAGGTCATCAGTCCCCTAGAACTTAGAACTACTTCAACCTAACTAACCTAAGGACATCACACACATCCATGACCGAGGCAGGATTCGAACCTGCGACCGTAGCGGTCGCGCGGTTCCAGACTGAAGCGCCTAGAACCGCTCGGCCACCAGCGGCCGGCAAACTTTGCTGCCGCCGTTTTTTCCCCAACATTAGAGACTGTAATGAAACAAATTGGTTACACATGTCTCATTCAAAGTATTTTCCATCGCTGGCCACTACTTTCTCCCATCCTTCGAACAGTGTACGAATCCCGCGTCGAAAAAATTGTTCATCTTTTGAAACGATCCAAGAATCGATCCAATTTGTGACTTCTTCATGAGATCGGAAGTGTTGGTCAGCCAGGCCACGCGCCATTGATTTAAACAGGTGACAGTCAGAGGGAGCAATGTCTGTAGAATACGCCGGGTGGGGTAGGACTTCCCATTTTAACGTTTCCAAGTACGTTTTGATCTCTTTTGCAACGTGGGGTCGAGCGTTGTGCTGCAAAATCACTTTATCGTGCCTCTCGCTGTATTGCGGCCGTTTGTCTTTTAATGCTCTGCTCAGATGCATTAATTGCGTTCGATAACGAGCACCTGTGATTGTTTCACTTGGTTTTAACACCTCATAGTACACGACGCCGAGGTGGTCCCACCAAATGCAGAGCATGATCTTCGAGCCGTGAATATTCGGTTTGGTCGTCGACGTGGAAGCATGGCCGGGATATCCATATGATTTTTTGCGTTTAGGGTTATCGTAATGAACCCAATTTTCGTCCCCGGTCACAATGCTATACAGAAATCCCTTCCATTTTTGCCTCTGAAGCAACTATTCACAAACACATAAACGCCGTTCAACGTCTCTTGGTTTCAGATCACACGGGACCCGAGTTCCTTCTTTCTGAACCACGCCCATAGCCTTCAGACGTTTTGAAATGGCTCGCTGTGTCACTCCCACTAATCGTGACAATTCTTATTGAGTTTTACGCAAGTCTTCACTCAACAGTGTCTCCAACTCTGCATCTTCGAAAACATTCTCTCTTCCACCACTATGCCGGTCTACGACGTTAAAATCACCGTTCATGAAGCGTTCTTTCACTAACAGCGTCCTTACCATACGTACTTGAGAACATTCGATGAGACTGACCTGCTGTTTTCTTCATAGTGAAACAAAACAGTAACACCTCCCGCAAATGACGAGAATTAGGCTCGTAGACTGACATTTTCAGTCAAGAGCAACTTTATGATGCAGACACAAATCGACTAATGTTTGAATGAGGTTATGTTGACCGAGGTCCAAGCTAACTGCCTGACGTCTGCGATTTGTTTCTTTCGACCGCTACTTACCGTTGTCGCCACCTATCGGCAAGCGGCAGAAGCAAAGTTGTACACCTTTTAAAATAAAGGGGCTGATGTTGTCACAGAACAAGTACGCATACGCCAAAGATGAGCGACTAAGTGCTGCGAATCGTTAAGACTAACATGAATGCCGTAGGCAAATCAGTGTGGCCGTGGTCTCCATTTGTTTAAAGCTGTTTATTTTGTTTCGCCAGAAAACATGTTAACTGTCATGAAGTTTTACAAGAAATTTGGAAAAAGTGATTTGAAACCTACCTTTTACTAAAAGAATTGTATGGCAACGACTATCACGTACGCGAATTTTCGAGTGATCACTTTGAGGTTCTTGCTCAACTCGGTGAAACACATTAGAAAAACACGACCCGAACTGTGGAAGAACAAGTCATAGGTTCTGCATCAGGACAACGCACAGGTTCATACCATATTCCCTACTGAGAGGTTTGTAGCGAGGTACAGCAACGCAGCATTAGACCATCCCGCGTCCGGCCATCCTGATTTAGGTTTTCCGTGATTTTCCTAAATCGCTCCAGGCAAATGCCGGGATGGTTCCTTGCAAAGGGCACGGCCGACTTCCTTCCCTCTTCCGATGAGACCGATGACCTCGCTGTCTGGTCTCCTTCCCCAAACAACCCAACCCAACCCAACCGAGTATTAGACCACACACTTTATGCAGCTCAATTAGCACCGCGTGACTTATCTATTCCCCAAGGTCAAATCTGAATTAAAAGGAACAATATTTCAGTGCGTTGGAGCAGTGAAAGGAAAAGCAGCACGTGTCGTCAAGGAGCTCACAGAGAAAGACTTCCAATACTGTTTCCGTCAATGGAAAAATTCGCGTGGATCGTTGTACGGACAGAGAAGGGGAATATACTGAGGACGACAGTAAGTAAGTGTGTATGTTTCTGAAATAAGTTTTACAGCAATAGTCCCGTTATTTTATAGTCACACCTCGGACGAGGTGCATTCAAG
This sequence comes from Schistocerca serialis cubense, assembly GCF_023864345.2. Lineage (NCBI taxonomy): Eukaryota > Metazoa > Arthropoda > Insecta > Orthoptera > Acrididae > Schistocerca > Schistocerca serialis. The sequence continues at coordinate 437,898,250 of NC_064646.1, forward strand.
TTCTAAGGCCTCCGATTTTTTTTCTAATTAACTACTCACCCGAAATCGATGAAACTGGCGTTACTTCTCGACGTAATCGCCCTGCAGACGTACACATTTTTCACAACGCTGACGCCATGATTCCATGGCAGCGGCGAAGGCTTCTTTAGGAGTCTGTTTTGACCACTGGAAAATCGCTAAGGCAATAGCAGCACGGCTGGTAAATGTGCGGCCACAGAGAGTGTCTTTCATTGTTGGAAAAAACCAAAAGTCACTAGGAGCCAGGTCAGGTGAGTAGGGAGCATGAGGAATCACTTCAAAGTTGTTATCACGAAGAAACTGTTGCGTAACGTTAGCTCGATGTGCGGCTGCGTTGTCTTGGTGAAACAGCACACGTACAGCCCTTCCCGGACGTTTTTGTTGCAGTGCAGGAAGGAATTTGTTCTTCAAAACATTTTCGTAGGATGCACCTGTTACCGTAGTCCCCTTTGGAACGCAGTGGATAAGGATTACGCCCTCGTTGTCCCAGAACATGGACACCATCATTTTTTCAGCACTGGCGGTTACCCGAAATTTTTTTGGTGGCGGTGAATCTGTGTGCTTCCATTGAGCTGACTGGCGCTTTGTTTCTGGATTGAAAAATGGCATCCACGTCTCATCCATTGTCACAACCAACGAAAAGAAAGTCCCATTCGTACTGTCGTTGCGCGTCAACATTGCTTGGCAACATGCCACACTGGCAGCCATGTGGTCGTCCGTCAGCATTCGTGGCACCCACCTGGATGACACTTTTCGCATTTTCAGGTCGTCATGCAGGATTGTATGCACAGAACCCACAGAAATACCAACTCTGGAGGCGATCTGTTCAACAGTCATTCGGCGATCCCCCAAAACAATTCTCTCCACTTTCTCGATCATGTCCTCAGACCGGCTTGTGCGAGTGCGAGGTTGTTTCGGTTTGTTGTCACACGATGTTCTGCCTTCATTAAACTGTTGCACCCACGAACGCACTTTCGACACATCCATAACTCCATCACCACATGTCTCCTTCAACTGTCGATGAATTTCAATTGGTTTCACATCACGCAAATTCAGAAAACGAATGATTGCACGCTGTTCAAGTAAGGAAAACGTTGCCATTTTAAGTATTTCAAACAGTTCTCATTCTCGCCGCTGGCGGTAAAATTCCATCTGCCGTACGGTGCTGCCGTCTCTGGAACGTATTGACAATGAACGCGGCTTCATTTTAAAACAATGCGCATGTTTCTATCTCTTTCCAGTCCGGAGAAAAAAAATCGGAGGCCTTAGAACTTGAATGCACCTCGTATATGGCTGGTGTTCCCCCGTAAGAGTGGTCAGCCGCATTTTCTCTGGGGTCTCGGCAAACATTTGCCATTTAGTTTTTGCAATGTGTAGTTCGAGCCAAACAAACCGGGCTCATCACGTCTTTCATGCGACTCCCAATGACGACGGAAAGCGTAAGTTTGTTCCCCCTTAAAAACAAAATGATTTTTAAGACGGTATGTTGTAATGCATGGACGCACAATCGGAACTAAGTGAGTAGCAGATTTAATACGAGGAGGAATGATGACTCAGAACAATGGATGGACAGCGTACAGACAAAAACAAAGTTTTGAAATGAAGAGCGAGTTATTTGGTTCAAATGGCTCTGAGCACTATGGGACTCAACTGCTGAGGTCATTAGTCCCCTAGAACTTAGAACTAGTTAAACCTAACTAACCTAAGGACATCACAAACATCCATGCCCGAGGCAGGATTCGAACCTGCGACCGCAGCGGTCTTGCGGTTCCAGACTGCAGCGCCTTTATCCGCACGGCCACTTCGGCAGGCTGAGCGAGTTATTTGAGGAGGGCAAAAACAAAGTTTTGAAATGAAGAGCGAGTTATTTGATGAGGTAAAAAGTTTAGTTTCGTTTTTGTAAACTTGTATTTTTGGTCCATTTCACCCTCGTTGCAGTCGAGTTTCTGATTATTATTCCATTGATTAATCTTCTGAGTTAATTTACTGTACCGTGGAAGTTAATAGATTAAACGAATTCTTATTAGAATCTATAATTGCTTTCTTTGATAAGTTCCTTTCCACCTAAAACTGCAGAACTTAATGTAGAGTCATGCGCTTCATTGGCATTCTGTTTTAAGATTATGAACCCATTTTTCCTGGACCAACTGCAGGTAGTTTTTAGCAGTATTTCTTTTTTTTTTTAGTTGTTGCGGAGTCTTGCTGTGTTGCTGTTTCTGCCAGTACATCTTTTTGCAAGAGAGGTTCATAATACATGATTGTTTCATTTCCTTTGCGCAATGTAGGTTCCGTCAGTTTCTTATCAGGCCCATACGTCAAAGCAGAAATTTTTCTTGTGTTTCAGGTTACATTCTCATACATATCGACATAGTTACGGTCACTGACCAAGTCTACTGAGCGTGAACTTTTTGGTTTGCTTATTTATTTGCTTATGAATGAGATCGGTTTTCACACACACGGAAGTCTTTTCAATTTGACGTAAGTGATGTGGCTTTGAGATCAGTAGCACATTTAGGTTGTTAGTGCACATTCCTAGGTTTTTATTTACGGTAACACACAAATAAAGGCTATTCACTTACAAGTGCTTGTTCTTAGTGTTTTACTGTCACTGCTAATGCGTGACGATAAAACACGTACTGCAATAGAATAATTTGGGCACATAAATCCCGGTTTAAAAAGCATTTTCTGTCTGACTCCAAAGAAAAACCGAGATTTTCCATCGACATTGGGCGTGGCACGGAAGACGTAAAGAGCAGTATTTGTTAGGGCTGAGGCCAGCTACACATTGCAAAGGTGAAGTTGCAAATATCTGCCGAAACTCCAGGGAAAGTGCGCGTGAGGATTCGTAGGATGGACACCCGGCATCAAAAAGCTATGTCCAGACTTTCGGGAAACATTCATCACGCGTAGAAGAAAAAGATATGATGTATTTCCATAGCAAAGCTAACTTTTCACTTCTATTCATAATCGTATTAATGATGGGAAACACAAAGAAAACGAGCGTATCAACAAAATATGAATTGTGGACAATATGAAACACTTACCCAAATTAAGTCTTCAAAATGCCTTCCATCACTAAGGATACATGCATGCATCGTCCCGCGGCCACATTTAATCCTATATTCCCTTCGACGACGACCAATTGCTTTAAACGTCCCCCTGTGGAGGCACTGCCCTTCTGGAAATCTCGCCCGTTAGAAGCGTTGAGCGCCAAAGCGATTGCCATTTGCTATACCGCACAGCAAATGTGAGGACATATATATTGCACTGTACCGGCAACGAAATTCGTGATCAACAATAAACAGTTGATGCTACATACTTGGTGTTAGTAGAGCAATGTCGCATATCAACATTATCTACGCCGAACTGCAACAACGAACACTGACGGTGAACCTAAGAATTCCAATGTTCTGTTCTTTGTAACGAAACGTTATCGACAGAGGATTTTGAACGTTTCGTGGAAGAAAACGTTTTATGTAACGATGATACGTTCTTTTCCTGTCTGTTCCCCATGATTAATGTGCTTAAGACTAGAAGTAGAAAATGGGCTCTAACACTGAAATAAAGCGTTTCCGGGCGCGTGTCCATCTAATACACTTTATTCTTCTATGTATGATGAAAGTTTAATGAAGTTTTACCATACCCTTTTCCTGCACCGTGCATATACTGAGTATTTAACATTTCCTATTACAGACTTGTAGGGATTCTAGAAGAGGAATGATGACTCAGAACAATGGATGGACAGCGTACAGACAAAAACAAAGTTTTGAAATGAAGAGCGAGTTATTTGGTTCAAATGGCTCTGAGCACTATGGGACTCAACTGCTGAGGTCATTAGTCCCCTAGAACTTAGAACTAGTTAAACCTAACTAACTTAAGGACATCACAAACATGTACCGCTTGGATATAAAATAAGGAATGAAGGAAGATTAGGGTTTGACATCTCGTTGACATCGAGGTCTTTAAAGACGGATTGATTGAAGAATGGGGAAGGAAATCGGCCGTGTCCTTTCAAAGGAACCGTCCCGTTTGTGTGGAAGATTTAGGGTTCAAAAATGGTTCAGATGTCTCTGAGCACTATGCGACTTAACTTCTGAGGTCGTCAATTGCCTAGAACTTAGAACTAATTAAACCTAACTAACCTAAGGACAGCACACACATCCATGCCCGAGGCAGGATTCGAACCTGCGAACGTAGCGGTCGCTCGGCTCCAGACTGTAGCGCCTAGAACCGCACGGCCACTCCGAAGATTTAGGGAAATCTTCTTGTTACGGGCTCCTACAGCGGACGCCGCATCCCGCATCTCTATCGCTAAAAGCCTCGATCTCGCCTTATTCCTCATCCTCTCGCATTCTTCTTTTCTTCTTCTCTTCTTAGGTACTACTAACCCACACTTCCCGTGGTCACCCTTTTCGTCTCCTTTCTTCCTTGAAAGTACTCCCCTGGGTTATATGTCTTCATCCATTCTTTTGACATGCTCATACCATCCCAGCTATCTATCTTCTATTTTATCCGTAAAACTACAAGGAGGTGTCCTTTTTCTTATTTCCTCAACTCTTAAGCAGTCAAGTCTGGAAGTTATACAGGCTCTTCTCAAGTGGTCCATTGCTAAGTCTCTAAGTCTCTTTTAATTTTTAACCTTTAAACTCTTTTTTTTTTTTTTTTTTTTGAGGACCAAAGTACGGGATTTAATTTTTTGATGGCCACTCTTCCCTTAATGATCCGTCGGATTGTGCACTAAAAACGTAAATCAGGATGGTCGGACGCAGGTTGAACTGTCGTCCTCCCGAATGCTGGTCAGTGTGCTGACTTCTACGCCATCTCACTTGGTTATAAATTAAGTTTGGAGATCGTATAACTTTCAAATATCCCACTTAATGGTTCGCACGTAAACTGAGAAGAGTCATCCCCTGTTGTAATTATGACACCATACATCACTATCGTCCGACTGCAACAACGGCTGCAAGAAAATGGTTACGTTCGAGACTATAAGAAGGGCTGCCTGCGGTTCTGCACCGGTGCGCCACCCTACAGAGGACATCTTTCGTGACGTAGAAGAGAACTCGACGGCGAGTACTCAAAGCATTGCCCATACATGCGACTCCTGTAGAGCACACGGGTCAGACCTCATTGTCTCCGCTGTGTGCGTAGCGTGAAGGGAGAAATCTGAAAGTTATCCGATCTGCAAACTTATTTTTGATCCTCAGGACAAGGGTTCCTTATCGAGACTTTACCTAGTAAGTCCGCTCTACAATCGTAACAAATGTGGGTTGATGTAATTTTTTGTATTTGTATTTTGTATATTCCAAGTACAAATACATCGATGGTTAGCTTCTGGTCACGGGTGCAGCTTGTTACGTCACAAAATGAGCAAAGATTTTACACTGAGGTGAGAAAAGTCGTCGGATACCTCCTAATGTCGTGTCGAACCTCCTTTAATCCAACGTAGTGGAGCATCTCGACGTGCCATGGACTCAACAAGTCGTTGGAAGTCCCCTGCAGAAATACTGAGCCACGCTGATGCTGCCTCTATAGCCGTCCATGAACGGGAAAGTGTTGCTGGTGCTGGATTTTGTGCACGAACTGACCTCTCGATTATGTCCCATAAATGTTGGACGGGATTCATGTCGGGTGACCTAGGTGCCCAAGTCACTGGTAGGAATTATCCAGAATGTTCATTGAACCAGTCGCTAACAACTGTGGCCAGGTAAGAGAGCGCATCGTCAAACATAAAAATTGCATCGTTATTTGGAAACATGAGGTATATGATTGATTTCTAATTGTCTTCCGGTAGCCGAACGTAACCATTTTCAGTCAATGATCGGTTCAGTGTATTCGATGTAAACACAGTCCATATTATTATGAAGCCACCAACAGCTTACATTAGTGTCTTGTTGACAAGTTGAGTCCATGCCTTCGTGGGGTCTGCGCCACACTCAGACCCTACCATCAGCTCTTACCAACTGAAATCGGGACTCACCTGACCAGGTCACGGTTTTCCAGTCCTCCAGGGTCCAACGAGCTAGGAAGAGCCGCTGCAGGCGACGTCGTGCTGTTAGCAAAACCATTCGCGTCTGTCGCCTGCTGCCATAGCACATTAACGCCACGTTTCGCCGCACTGTTTTGAAGCATACGTTCGCCGCACGTCCTACTTTGATTTCAGCGGTTGATTCACGCGGAGTTGCTTGTCTTTTAGCACTGACAACTCTACGCAAACGTCGCTGCTCTCGGTCGTTAAGTGAAGGCCATCGGCTACTAAGTTGTTTATTGTTGTGGACTGGCAAGACAGCCAATCCACAATGACGGGTAGCCGAAAGGCACGCGTTTAAGCTCACGCAGGCTGGCGTGAGGTCTGGAACTGGACAAGGTAATTAATATAGCCAATAACGTACGTAGCTGCTGGAACACTTAACTTTAATCCACAATTGGTACATGCATCACAAGATAAATAGCAAATGATAATGCCGCCTTGCTAGGTCGTAGCAAATGACGTAGGTGAAGGCTATGCTAACTATCGTCTCGGCAAATGAGAGCGTAATTTGTCAGTGAACCATCGCTAGCAAAGTCGGCTGTACAACTGGGGCGAGTGCTAGGAAGTCTCTCTAGACCTGCCGTGTGGCGGCGCTCGGTCTGCAATCACTGACAGTGGCGACACGCGGGTCCGACATATACTAACGGACCGCGGCCGATTTAAAGGCTACCACCTAGCAAGTGTGGTGTCTGGCGGTGACACCACATTTATAGTGAGAGGTAATGCCTAAAATTTGGTATTCTCAGAACACTCTTCACACTGTGGATCTCGGAATAGTGAATTCCCTAACGATTTCCGAAATGGAATGTCCCTTGCTTCTATCTCCAATTACCATTCCGCGTTGAAAGACTGTTAATTCCCGGCGTGAGGCAATAATCACGTCTGAAAACTTTTCACATGAATCACCCGAGCACAAATGACAGTTCCGCCAATGCACTGCCCTTTTATACTTTGTGCACGCTATACTTACCGTCATCTGTATATGTGCATACCGCCATCCCATGATGTCACCTCAGTCTAATGTCTAGTATCGATTACAGAGGCTTAGGGTGTGACGTACACGCGGAGATCATGAGATTTGCACCTGGGACGAAAAAATAAAAGCCTGGAGAAGAAAGAGGCAGAGACGCACTAATTAGCGGCTGCTGAGGAAAGTGGCACCGCAAAGCTGGGAAGAAATGGAGGAAGCCGTAAAGGCGCATTAGAGGAGCTGCTGTAAAGACGCGAGGTTAATGCGTGGGCTACCGGTGTACCGGTACCCGGCTCTACTTGAGTGGCGAGCCACCGCTTTATGGACTGTGCGGGAGAGCGGCGCTCAAATCCAACGCCACTCCACTCCAGTCCACTCGGGTTTTACGTCTGTTCCGTGTTCGCACCGGCGAACCTATAAAACATGTCTGACAGGCGACTACAGGAGTCGAGCGCCGAAGTTTACTGCTTCATCTGCTGGGTGCGGGCACTCTGGACTGCTTGCAAAGGACGGAGCACCGACCTGATCGACTGCTGGTACTATTCCGGCGACTAGAAAGTCGGATGGGAGACTCCAAGGATGTCTATCATCCGCTCACATTAATACCGTCACCAGATATTGTTTGTCCTTAACAGGTGGGTGAACGGTTTATTATTTATTTATCATATGGCATTGCACGTCACATTAATTTAAAAAAAATTAAAAAGAACGGTTATTTGTTTTGTGAAATCATTTGTCTAAAAGTACGAAGTGCAATAGATTAGAGAAACATGCGGCACGTCTTTCAGATATGCTCGAAATCGCACATTCTGAATCTGATTTAAAGCTGACAAAATCGTGAAGACCATTACCGACAACAGATCAAATATGCAATTGAAAGAAAACAGCCCTCGGTCACTATTTTTAACGAATTAGCAGGGTTTGAACACTGCTAGGAGCGTCTTTCTCAGAATTTAAATCAAAGAATGGTCTATAACATGGTCACAGAATTATGACTAAAAACGTACGATACAGAGTATAAGTACAGAATCATCGTGAAAGATGATGAGTCCGTTTGCAACCTGTAACCGCGTAAGTAACGAGCAGCCCTTAGTGGCTTGCCATGACAATTTTTTATCTTAAGTATCTTTGTGACTAATGACCTTTTGGAATATTTATTATTTTATAAATGACATGTAAGTGCTACCAATCTTTCACCATGATTCTATACTCATACTCTGTATCATACGTTTTTTGTCATAATTTTGTACTGAGAATAGCGTGGATTCCTTGTGAAAATATCCAACTGTAAAAATACTTTCCCTTAAATTAAGTATATGTTTATCAACTTCTGTTCCTTTTTGCTTTGGTGGAATGATAACGAGACCACACAGACGGAACATGAAAGATGAAATATTTGAACAATTACTGGTGTTAAAATCAGTGAAAGGCATGTAAAATATTTACTAGCTGCAGGTATTTTATTTGAATAAAGGTATTTTGAAAATACATACTCTGTGCTTTGTGTTTAAATACTTTTATTTAAAATCTTTCGTATTCACATCTGAAACAGAAAAAATAGCCAACTATTTCCATTTTGAATTTAAATAGTTTGAATAAACTATTTTGCACATCTGTGACTCTCCGCCTCTAATGGCCATGAGGCTACAAGGAACTCAGATGCTCCCTTTTTTGCCGCTGTTAATGTACTTGCTCAATTCGGGTGTCAGCCGAATCTTATATCTGATCAAAAGTAGACGCGTGAGAAAGTTTCCGTAAGAACTGTCCTGTGTGGCTTATACGATAAAGTGATCAAAACTGTCTTTTATGTTCTCGCCAGTTGCGACACGCGGCTACCATCTTGCGCTTTCCAGACTATGTAATTTTCTGCGGACAGGAATTAGGGGCAAATCCATTTAGGCTCTTAGTGAAACACGATCTGCGAGAAATCTGACGCCGGAAAGTGCGAAGATCGCTGTAAGATAGCGCTAATGAGCCACACGTTGAAAATATTGCTGAAAGTAATTCATAAACGAGCATGAGGACAGCTGGAAATACTGGTGGGGGAGGGGGGACACGCAATTTGCATTCAGAAGTGGTTTTGGCACAAGAAAAGTCTTAGTTAACACACAGATTCAGGTTCAGGGGAAACGAGATATTGTGGGTTGTGATGTATTAACGTGCTGTGCGTACCTTGGGTGAGTTTTCGGCCGAGTTAAATATGGACACGTCACGGAGTTCTTAAAATTTAACAGCTTTAGTACCTGGAGTGTTGGCATTTTCCCGGAAAGTTTTCAGCTATCATTAATATGTGGATGTTTGCCATATTGTCGGTTATTTACCATTTGCTCGACTTCAAACTCCAAGTTAACAAATACAGCTTCGTATATTATTATACTGCCTCGTTAGTGAAACATAAACCAAGTTTAAGAAGGCGAGACGAAAAAGTTGTAGCAAGAGATGAAAAATTCCGTTGAGAAGGAACATAAAGTTGTTTAAAACCCTGCTGATAATAATATTGTAGCTCTCGTGGTACAAATAAATGTCACTGAGCAAAAAACTGCTACTATTTATAGCACTTGATAGGCTATGAATGGAACCTTGTATACAGGAGATAAAGCCGTTTCGAATAGCGAAAATTCTACACATGTTAACCAAAATAGTTTGAATCTGTGTCAACGAACTGCTTAGTGGTGCAATATTTGGAACTCCGCATTTTCGAATTTACAGCGTGGAGCTCTGCCGAAAAAAATCATTATGTCTTTAAACAACGGCCTTGTTGAGATGCGCAGTAAGTATCCGGAATGGCTGTATCTTCGATGAAAATGTGTCTAAGCAGGAGAAAAGAAAATAAAGGCACAAGAACCAGAAATGCAAACGGGCTACGCTTTTCCTGTGCACATTTTGTAACTTTTTACTATGTGAGGTAATCAAGATGTGGATTTATAGGACATACACTCTGAAAAGTTTCTTACAAAAAGCCACGTGCATGGGACTCCGTCCACGAGTTGAACGAAGTATTTTATGTATCACATGTTTTAAAAAATCGATCGACAGGATACCGGTTAAAAAAGCTGTATCCGAAACTAAAGGCGAAGTTACCAGTATTTTACTAGATGGACTCTTTATTTTATAAGTGCAGTTGTGGATTTCTGATGTGACAGGCGGCAGTCCTTAGATGATAGACAAAATACGTATCCCAGTTCCCTGAAAATACGTTGTTGCAATTCCCGCGTTATAAGCTGGGAGGTCAAAACTGCTACGTATATACAGAAAAGCGTGCAGGTTAGATCACTCTCTCACTGCTACAGTCTTACAGGGAAATCAGACGCCAATTGTCAAAATATAAGTTATTCACACGCCCGTATCCTCTGAGATGACGCAAAAATGACGTGTCCGAATTAGCCGTGCATATTGTCGACTGATACGGCTGAATCGAGTTAGGCAGAAGCTGGTCTCCGGGAAGCGTTACCCGTACGCCCCTATCCTATGATATGACGTCAAAATGACGTAATAACGAGTCAGCCTTGCCTACTGTCGACTGTTGTCGAGTTTCGTGGTCGAATCGAGTTTGAGAGATACTGACTGTTGCTCGTCCGTGCTTGTTTCAAAAATGCGAAAAACATTTTTTACACACCATTATCACTAATAAATTTTTATTGCCTCACTTAAATCTGTCTACGTATAATAAGATATAAAGACAAGTCTTAGTTTAACGTTGTTATCAAAAATTTCTGCAAGTCCTTGACCGATTTACGTCAAACTTTTACACGGTTCTGAAACATTCGGATGGACACAGCTATATATTTTAACGTATATGCACAAACCTCAAAAAGTTCTTGGCCGAATTACTTAAGACTTTTACACGATACTGTATTAAACATTGAAACGGACATAGGCTATCTTTTTTTCATAAGAAAACAGTATACAGGTTTTCTGTTAAATTACGATAGTGATTAAGAAGATGCTGTGCTGTGCTGTGCTATGCTATAAAATAGTGCGGTTTCGGTTCCTTTCTCGCAGTTTTGACTACTATAGCAGAGCATTTAAATTATTACACAAATTGTTTCTCTCACATATATTCTTTCGCCTTACTTATAATTTTAAACAAAGATTGTGTAGATATACAGGGTGAAAAGTATAGGGGATATCAAAACAAATATTTTTCGCTAATGTTATATTTTCCTACGAGGATTATTTAAACAGTTGGAGGCCGTATTACGCTCGTCAATTGATGGAGGCCGTATTACGATATTCAGTAGTTAGAGGGCGTATTACGCTCTTCAGTTGTAGGCAACTGCTGTCCACCAGTGTAGTAGTGCAATGTCTGTTTACTAACGGAGCGATACACCTGGAGTGAGTACACTGATATGGTTGGTGCGTATTAAATAGCGCTCCACAACGGACGAGCTGCGCAGCGGGTTTATCAACAACAATATCCTAATCGCCGTATCCCGCATCATACGACCTTTGATGCTGTGTACCAACGTCTGCGTGAGACCAGGTCATTTAGCAGATTACCTGCACAGGGATGCCGTCGCACGGTAAGAACGCTGCAATTTGAGGAAGCTGTCTTGCAGCATGTGGAGCGGGATCATTCAATCAGCACTCGTGAAATTGCACGTCACATGGGGACGAATCAGACGAATGTAAGAACAGTCCTTCGAGAACAATTGTTACGTCCATTTCACTTACAGCGTGTCTACAACTTGGAACCAGTTGATTGTCCACCCAGAGCACAGTTTTCGCAGTGGTACCTGGAAAAGTGTGAAATGCATCCTACATTTCCAACCTCTGTGTTGTTTGCCAATAAAACAACGTCGGACGTGATGGAGTCTTCAACATGCACAATTCGCATGTTTGAGGATAACCCACATGCCACAGTTACTAGCGCTCATCAAGTGCGGTTCTTCGTTAATATGTGGGTCGGTGATGTTGGAGACTGTTGGACATGTGGGGGGGGGGGGGGGGGATGGGGAGGGAGGGGATAGACACAGAGAGGGGGAAGTGGTGATGGACAGAGGGAGGAGGAGGACAAAGGTGGGAAGAGGAAATTAGGACGTATGTATAATTCCCATACACGTTCACCAATTACGAAGCACTGACGGGTTTGCCTGTATTGTTAGGTTGGTGCATGAGTTTGTAACGTTTTTGTTTTGCATGATGGTATTCCGTTTGCTATGGTTCTACTTATCGAGTGTCACTTTTTATTTGGAGTTGACTGTTTCTATCTGAACTTAATTATTGTCGTTTTGTCATTGGGAGACACTGAGTGGAACTGTGAGACGCTAGAAAATGAAGTGCCAAGTGGAGAAATCGTAACACTTCCAACACATTCTTCTGCAGCGGAGGCAGCCAAAAACTTCTGCGCAGCTTATGGGGATAATGCCATCGGACAGAGCACGGCAAGCAAATAGTTTTCTCGTTTAAATGAGAATCGTTTTGACAATTCTGACTCTCCACGTTGAGGAAGACCTTCGGGGTTTGATGAAGATCGTTTAAAAGCATTAATCCACATTGAGGAACTCAGTGTATTTGACAATTGGCAAATGTGATGAACTGCTATCATTCCACCGTCGTGCGACATTTGCATGCAGGGCGGAAGATTAAAAAATCGGGTGTATGCGTACCGCATTCTCTAAGCCAAAATCACAGAAATCAACGGGTGACCATTTGTGCGCCTCTGTTTGCTCGTCATCAATTTGTTTCGTGAGCAACATCGGCGATTCCCATCCTGTATCGTTACGGTGACGAGAAATGAGTCTTTTATGCTATTACAATGAAATTAAAGGAATGTTTGAGCGCAACACAGCAGGAACTCCCAGTAGAAAGACCTGCGCTCATCCACAAAAGAGAATGTTACGCATCTGGCTGAACAGCGACGGCGCGATGTACCACGAACTGCTTCCTCGAGGTGTAACCATCACTGCTGACATTTACTGCCGATAGCTAAGATTTCCTGCAGACGCAGTGCAAGAACAACAGTCAAGGAGACTCCGTGCAGTGATGCTACTTCATAGTAACGACCGTCAACACTCTGCTACACCGACAAAAACTCTGTGCAGGAGTTGGGTTGGGAAGACATTCCGCACCCATCTTATACACCTGATTTTGAGCGCTCACATTTTCACCTTTTCCGCTCTCTATCGAACAACCTTCAAGGAATTTCCTTTCCCGATGAAAATGCTCTCCAAACACGACGAGATCTTCACCTCAAAAAACTGTAATTTCTACGGTCGCGGAATCGAAAAGTCAACTCAGCGTTGGGCGACAGTAATAAATATTGGCGCCTAAATCTCTCTTATGTGTATCAGCTGTGTTCATTAAACTTAGGGAAAAACGCTACAAACTTATGCAGCACCCAATTTATGAAAGCAAAACATTGTTTAATGTTGTTACCAAAAATCTCTAAATATCGACTTATGATTAGAGTACTACTATGGGACCTGAATCGTCCGAATTCCTGTAATCCTACCCGTTCGAAGGTTAAAATTATGTGAAGACTCTCTTATTCTCCATACACCAATGATCCCAAACGATTTACCCACTAATTTTAGTCGATTTCAGTTCCGAATCAAGGTTTTGTTTTGCAATAATAGTAACTGAAGACTCAAGGTTAGAGAGGGGATGGGGGAAGAGGAGATGAACAGAGGGTGCTGGGAGGAGAAGAGAGGGAGAGGGAGAGGGAGAGGGAGAGAGAAAGAGAGAGAGAGGGGGGAGAAGGGAGAGTGGAAGAGGAGGTGGGCAGAGAGAATGGGTGGGGGAAGATTAGGATCCAAGTCCAATACATATTTAGCAATTGTGAGGCATTACCTGGTTTAGTAACTACACACATCGAAAACAGTTTTGCGTCACGTCGGTTCCGAGAGTTCCGGAACCTGTACAGAAAATTGGAATAGAGATCAACATAAACATCATTTCCACCTTTTTATTGATAATGAAAACCACACATTGCATGTTGTACCACCGTAAATTGAGACCTTCAGAGGTGCTGGTCCAGATTGCTGTACACACCGGTACCTCTAATACCCAGTAGCACGTCCTCTTGCATTGATGCCTGCCTGTAATTGGTCGTGGCATACTATCCACAAGTTCATCAAGGCATTGTTGGTCGAGACTGTCCCACTCCTCAACGGCAATTCGGCGTAGGTCCCTCAGAGTGGTTGGTGGGTCACGTCGTCCATAAACAGCTATCCCAGGCATGTTCGATAGGGTTCATGTCAGGAGAACATGCTGGCCACTCTAGTCGAGCGATGTCGTTATCCTGAAGGAAGTCATTCACAAGACGATGGGGGCGCGAATTGTCGTCCATGAAGACGAATGCCTCGCCAGTATGCTGCCGATATGGTTGCACTATTGATCAGAGGATGGCATTCACGTGTCGTACAGCTGTTAGGGCGTCTTCCATAACCACCAGCGGGGTACGTCGGTCCCACATAATGCCACCCCAAAATAGCAAGGGACCTCCACCTTGGTGGACAGTGAGTCTAAGGAGCTCAGCCTGACCAGGTTGCCTCCTAACACGCCTCTGACGACTGTCTAGTTGAAAGCATATGAGACACTCATCGGTGAAGAGAACGTGATGCCAATCCTGAGCTGTCCATTCGGCATGTTGTTGGGCCCATCTGTACCGCGCTGCATGGTATCGTGGTTGCAAAGATGGACCTCGGAATGGACGTTCGGAGTGAAGTTGCGCATCATGCAGCTTATTGCGCACAGTTTGAGTCGTAACACGACATCCTGTGGCTGCACGGAAAGCATTATTCAACATGGTGGCGTTGCTGTCAGGGTTCCTCCGAGCCATAATCCGTAGGTAGCGCTCATCCACTGCAGTAGTAACCCTCGGGCGGCCTGAGCGAGGCATGTCATCGACAGTTCCTGTCTCTCTGTATCTTCTCTATGTCCGAACAATATCGCTTTGGTTCACTCCGAGACGCCTGGACACCCCGTGTTGAAAGCTCTTCCTAGGACAAAATAAGAATGCGGACGCGATCGAACCGCGGTATTGATCGTCTAGGAGTGGCTGAACTACAGACAACACGAGCCGTGCGCCTGCTTCCTGGTGGAATGAATGGAACTGATCGGCTGTCGGACGCCCTCTCTGTGTAATAGGCGCTGCTCATGCGTGGTTGTTTACATCTTTAGTGACATCTCTGCTCCGGCCGGTGTGGCCCAGAGGGTCTAGGCGCTTCAGTCTGGAACCGCGCTACCGCTACGGTCGCAGGTTCGAATCCTTCCTCGGGCATGGATGTATGTGATGTCCTTAGGTTAGGTTTAAGTAGTTCTAAGTCCTAGGGGACTAATGAACTCAGATGTTAAGTTCCATAGTACTGAGAGCCATTTGAACCATTTAGTGACATCTCTGACGGTGAAAGGGACTGTGTCTGTCATACAATATCCACAGTCAACGCGTATCTTCAAGAGTTCTGGGAACGGGAGTAACGCAAAACTTTTTTGATGTGTGGAAATTGGAAATTTGTGGTAGGTTCCTATGGGACCAAACTGCTGGGGTCCTCGCTCCCTTGGCTTACACACTGCTTAATCTAACTTAAACTAACTAACGCTAAGGACAACACACACACCCGTGCCCGAGGGAGGACTCGAACCTCCTACGGGCTGAGCCGCGAGAACAGTGGAAAGGCGGCCTAGACCTCTCGGGTTCTCCGCGCTTTGATGTGTATTGTTAGTAAAGTTACCTCGTCTACACGCTACAGTGATAATACACAAGACATTTAACGAAGTACTGTGGCATCTGAATCGTACTAGTGACTTTCACTTCGCAACAGTCCTCCCACTCTTACCGGGATCTGGAGCGCCCTGTGCCTTTCTCAACGACTTGGAAGATCCGTTGCCAACATGAGCCGTTCCCTTGGGTCCCTGTGTCTCCTGGCACACGATACTATACTGTATAGTCATCGCGGCCGGCATTACGCTGATTGTCCGCCTGGCGGAGCACGGCCATCGTTTTTGCAGCGGTGTTTATTACGGGTAACAGCGCGAGATGATATACGGGTTGGCGCGGCGCGGTTTCTCGCCGGCCCGCTTTAGTGTAATTAGCTGGCTGTGTTGTGCAGAGCGGCCGGCCGCCTTCCTTTCGCTGCCGGACTGGTTCTGCACGCCACTCCACTCGCGGCTCACTCCCGGCGTTTGGGAACAGCCGGGCGCCTTGCCGCCCCAGTGAGGTGGACCAGACAGACGCCGGGAGCCAAGTCCGGGCTGTATTATGGGTGATGAAACACTTCCCATCGAAAACGCTGCAGGAGCGTCCTCATTGCTCCTGCAGTGTGTGGCCGAGAACTGTTACGAAGGAGGAGCTGTACGACAGTAAAGTTATATGGGGTTGCATGAAATCAGGCGAAATCTCTCAGCAGGCACCCGTACCTGGCGGGATACACTATTTGCTAGGCATCTTTACGTTATCACTTGCGCCCAGAACTCATAAGAGTGACATGACGCTATCTATGAACATACTGGAGACACTGCCCAATAAATCTCTGCAAAGCTTCATCAAATTTTCGCTGTGGTTTCCACTTAGCAACCGACAGTTCCTTACTCTCTGAAAGCCGTCCTGGCAGTTGTCATCTCTGCAGTTCAATAGTACTACCGGATTTCATCACGAACTGCATCATGAACTTCAGCTGCATATTGTGTATCTGTAGAAATTTTCTCGCCGAACTGAAACGATATGGAAGACTGGAGGCGGCGTTAGGCGGTAGTTGCATGGGCAGGGAAGGCTGGCCGCTGCGGACGAGCGGTTCTAGGCACTTCAGTCCGGAACCGCGCAGCTGCTACGGTCACAGGTTCGAATCCTGTCTCCGGCATGGCTGTGTGTGATGTCTTACGTTAGTTAGGTTTAGGTAGTTCTAAGTCTAGGAAACTGACGACCTCAGATGTTAAGTCCCATAGAGACATTTGAACCATATTTTTGGGCTGGGAAAGGGGGACCAATTATTTTTCTCGCTGTGGTTATATAGAACTAAACTAAACTCTATCCGAACAGGCATTGAAGTCCCAAAGGTACCTACCGACCGCCATGTCATCCTCAAACCACAGGCGTCACAGGATGCGGATATAGAGGGGCATGTGGTCAGCACACCGCTCTCCCCGTCATTTTCGTGACCGGCAGTGTGGTTATATATCACTACAAAGTGCAATGACATCCAAGTGACAGCTGCAAGACAGGGTCAACTGAGCAAAGTCGTATAAATGTATGTCTTATTGTCGTACTGTCGAGTATCGAGAGCAGCGCAAGAAGTATCGACCACCACAGAGATACTTAACAGCACAGTAGCATCACAAGACACCAATGAGAGGAAGAAGCGGCGCCTTCCACAGTTCCGATGCGCCACTGCCGCGCCTCTACCCTGAAATAGCTTCCCCAGGTGGCAGCTCCGCAGGCGTTGGATCCTTTCCACTTCCAGGAAGTTCCTGTCTGAGTAACGTCGTTGTGGTGCCTATTCGCCGTGACACAGCTCGTGTCTACCGTCGGGGGGTGAAGAGACTTCCGTCTCCTGTGAACGGTGTCTAGGTGCCAACGCTAGCAGAACTGTGTCAACAAGTGGTGGTGATGGTGGTTAGTGTTTAACGTCCCGTCGACAACGAGGTCATTAGAGACGGAGCGCAAGCTCGGGTTAGGGAAGGATTGGGAAGGAAATCGGCCGTGCCCTTTCAAAGGAACCATCCCGGCATTTGCCTGAAACGATTTAGGGAAATCACGGAAAACCTGAATCAGGATGGCTGGAGACGGGGTTGAACCGCCGTCCTCCCGAATGCGAGTCCAGTGTGCTAACCACTGCGCCACCTCGCTCGGTGTCAACAAGTGCCTACGAACTCGTGTTTCCGAGTGACTGTAGTGAAGTCACAATACGTTCTGAGCTTGTACCATCCGCCACTCAGTAATCGTGACTTATTTAGTGTGTTCTGAACTGTAAGTTCACGTGCGCAGTTTCACAGATACAGCGAGGCTGTGCAGCAAAGGTAAGTTTTGTTGTAATTAATAAAGTATTACTTATTCAGAATGCTCTAATTAGCTATATTAATACTAGCCAGTTCCGTGTCCAAGAAGCGGGATACAACAAGTATATTAATTTGTTTTGTACGTGTCCCACTTGTATGAAATTGCGCGAATGCTCCATTAGGGTGTTCCCAAAGAGCAATAAAGAATACATCGCCGCAGGTGGGAAGCCATGGCTATTTGCGGAGCTCACGGGACAGAATAGGAATTCCAAGCGCACGCCGAGAGAGAGACACCATTGAGAGGGAGCGGACGAGAACCACCGGTGATGTAAAGAGAGCGGCATGGACACCTGTTGCGAACAGACCGGTGGCGCGGAGAGCCTTCATCGCAGTCTCACAGATTAAAACCGCCACGCTGCCCTTCCAATTTGTCAGCGCGCTGCGTTACCTCGCTGACTCGGGCGGTGGCCGCGAGGGTCGCTGCGGGGCGCCGCAGGTGGTTGGCTACCCGCAGCTGCCAGCTGCCCCGCTGCGAAGCCATCCTCACCCGCCGTCGTGGAGGTGGCCAATCAGACGCATTAATTACACGACCGCGGGTGCCTGCAGCGCTGTGTCGATCGTGCATATGTCGTTAACCCTCTCATGCGCCGCATCCTCAAATAAGGACACGTGAATCTCTGCTCATTTCTCTCGTCTCTGGAGTTAGACGTAACGGTAACAGCAAAGGTACCTTATATGATTTCTAATGGTAGAACCCGTGGTCTAGGCGTAGCATCTTTGATCTAAACGTCTTCGGTCCCGGGTTCGATCCCCGCCACTGCCTAAATTTTTATAAATAATCAGCATTGGCGGCCGAAGACTTCCGGCATAAGAAGTCAGCCTCATTCTGCCAACGGCCTTGTCAAATAGGGCGGAGGAGCGGATAGAGATTCAGGGCACTCTCTTGTCCTAGGGGTGGGAAATTGCCCTAAAGGCGGATGACTCAGCAATGATCAACGACATGAGAATGCAGAAGGCAATGGAAACCACTGCATTAAAGACATGTGGCCTGTATTTGAAGAAGTGCCATGATGATCTCTCCATTGGCAAAAGATTCCGGAATAGTCCCCCATTCGGATCTCCGGGAGGGGACTGCCAAGAGGGAGGTTACCATGTGAAAAAGATTGAATAATCTACGAAAGGATAACGTTCTACGAGTCGGGGCGTGGAATGTCAGAAGCTTGAACGTGGTAGGGAAACTAGAAAATCTGAAAAGGGAAATGCAAAGGCTCAATCTAGATATAGTAGGGGTCAGTGAAGTGAAGTGGAAGGAAGACAAGGATTTCTGGTCAGATGAGTATCGGGTAATATCAACAGCAGCAGAAAATGGTGTAACAGGTGTAGAATTCGTTATGAATAGGAAGGTAGGGCAGAGGGTGTGTTACTGTGAACAGTTCAGTGACCGGGTTGTTCTAATCAGAATCGACAGCAGACCAACACCGACAACGATAGTTCAGGTATACATGCCGACGTCGCAAGCTGAAAATGAACAGATAGAGAAAGTGTATGAGGATATTGAAAGGGTAATGCAGTATGTAAAGGGGGACGAAAATCTAATAGTCATGGGCGACTGGAATGCAGTTGTAGGGGAAGGAGTAGAAGAAAAGGTTACAGGAGAATATGGGGTTGGGACAAGGAATGAAAGAGGAGAAAGACTAATTGAGTTCTGTAACAAGTTTCAGCTAGTAATAGCGAATACCCTGTTCAAGAATCACAAGAGGAGGAGGTATATTTGGAAAAGGCCGGGAGATACGGGAAGATTTCATTTAGATTACATCATGGTCAGACAGAGGTTCCGAAATCAGATACTGGATTGTAAGGCGTACCCAGGAGCAGATATAGACTCAGATCACAATATAGTAGTGATGAAGAGTAGGCTGAAGTTCAAGACATTAGTCAGGAAGAATCAATACGCAAAGAAGTGGGATACGGAAGTACTAACGAATGACGAAATACGTTTGAAGTTCTCTAACGCTATAGATACAGAAATAAGGAATAGCGGAGTAGGCAGTACAGTTGAAGAGGAATGGACATCTCTAAAAAGGGCCATCACAGAAGTTGGGAAGGAAAACATAGGTACAAAGAAGGTAGCTGCGAAGAAACCATAGGTAACAGAAGAAATACTTCAGTTGATTGATGAAAGGAGGAAGTACAAACATGTTCCGGGAAAATCAGGAATACAGAAATACAAGTCGCTGAGGAATGAAATAAATAGGAAGTGCAGGGAAGCTAAGACGAAATGGCTGCAGGAAAAATGTGAAGACATCGAAAAAGATATGATTGTCGGAAGGACAGACTCAGCATACAGGAAAGTCAAAACAACCTTTGGTGACATTAAAAGCAACGGTGGTAACATTAAGAGTGCAACGGGAATTCCACTGTTAAATGCAGAGGAGAGACCAGATAGGTGGAAAGAATACATTGAAATCCTCTATGAGGGTGAAGATTTGACTGATGTGATAGAAGAAGAAACAGGAGTCGATTTAGAAGAGATAGGGGATCCAGTATTAGAATCGGAATTTAAAAGAGCTTTGGAGGACTTACGGTCAAATAAGGCAGAAGAGATAGATAACATTCCATCAGAATTTCTAAAATCATTGGGGGAAGTGGCAACAAAACGACTATTCACGTTGGTGTGTAGAATATATGAGTCTGGCGATATACCATCTGACTTTCGGAAGAGCATCGTGCACACAATTCCGAAGACGGCAAGAGCTGACAAGTGCGAGAATTATCGCACAATCAGCTTAACAGCTCATGCATCGAAGCTGCTTGCAAGAATAATATACAGAAGAATGGAAAAGAAAACTGAGAATGCGCTAGGTGACGATCAGTTTGGCTTTAGGAAAAGTAAAGGGACGAGAGAGGCAATTCTGACGTTACGGCTAATAATGGAAGCAAAGCTAAAGAAAAATCAAGACACTTTCATAGGATTTGTCGACCTGGAAAAAGCGTTCGACAATATAAAATGGTGCAAGCTGTTCGAGATTCTGAAAAAAGTAGGGGTAAGCTATAGGGAGAGACGGGACATGTACAATATGTACAACAACCAAGAGGGAATAATAAGAGTGGACGATCAAGAACGAAGTGCTCGTATTAAGAAGGGTGTAAGACAAGGCTGTAGCCTTTCGCCCCTACTCTTCAATCTGTACATCGAGGAAACAATGATGGAAATAAAAGAAAGGTTCAGGAGTGGAATTAAAATACAAGGTGAAAGGATATCAGTGATACGATTCGCTGATGACATTGCTATCCTGAGTGAAAGTGAAGACGAATTAAATGATCTGCTGAACGGAATGAACAGTCTAATGAGTACACAGTATGGTTTGAGAGTAAATCGGATAAAGACGAAGGTAATGAGAAGTAGTAGAAATGAGAACAGCGAGAAACTTAACATCAAGATTGATGGTCACGAAGTCAATGAAGTTAAGGAATTCTGCTACCTAGGCAGTAAAATAACCAATGACGGACGGAGCAAGGAGGACATCAAAAGCAGACTCGCTATGGCAAGAAAGGCATTTCTGGCCAAGAGAAGTCTACTAATATCAAATACCGGCCTTAATTTGAGGAAGAAATTTCTGAGGATGTACGTCTGGAGTACAGCATTGTATGGTAGTGAAACATGGACTGTGGGAACACCGGAACAGAAGAGAATCGAAGCATTTGAGATGTGGTGCTATAGACGAATGTTGAAAATTAGGTGGACTGATAGTGTAAGGAATGAGGAGGTTCTACGCAGAATCGGAGACTAAAGGAATATGTGGAAAACACTGATAAGGAGAAGGGACAGACATGAGGGAATGACTTCCATGGTACTAGAGGGAGCTGTAGGGGGCAAAAACTGTAGAGGAAGACAGAGATTGGAATACGTCAAGCAAATAATTGAGCACGTAGGTTGCAAGTGCTACGCTGAGATGAAGAGGTTAGCACAGGAAAGGAATTCGTGGCGGGCCGCATCAAACCAGTCAGTAGACTGATGACCAAAAAAAAAAAAAAAAAGAAAAAAATGTTGAAGGATGAAGGATCGCCTACTTCTCATTTCTACCGATCTTACAGTAAACAGGACGTTCTAAAAAGCACTTTTTTATGCACGTGGGACTTCTTATGCTCCAGCTTTTTAACATGTTTTTATTAGATCTCTTCCTTGTCTGTCTTGTCGATACAAATTTTGAACTGATTTTGAACTAACTTCCGAAGCACTACAGCAGAGCTCACCAACCTTTTTCACAAGCGGGCTCCCCAATCATTCCGTACAATAATTACAAGTCAATGAAACCTCTGGGAAAAAAGACTAAAAACCAGCATTCCATATCAATCGTGGATGAGTGGCATGAATGCACACAGGACAGCTAACGCATTCACACTGCCGGAAAAATTAATACTCCCTTTCGAAGGTTTCCTGTTCACTCAAGATCAGAGCAGGACCAGATTGGTGTTTAAAGTCCCGTCGACAACAAGGTCAACAGGGACGGAGCACAAGCTCGGATTAGGGAGGGAAATCGGCTGTGCCCTTTCAATGGAACCATTCCGGCATTTGCCTGAAGTGACTTAGGGAGGTCACGGAAAACCTGCTTCAGGATGGCAGGACGCGGGTTTGAACCGTCGTCCTCCTGAATGCGAGTCCCGTGTGTTAACCACTGCACCATCTCGGTCGGTAACCAGGTAATACCCACACTCGTACATGGTGTAGTCTCCAAGGCCGGTAATGTAGGCGCTCATTCTGGCATCCAATATGTTCACGCAGTTCTATAGGAGTTGTTGGTTGACGAATCACTTGTCGTCCCATCATATCCCACACTGCTCGACTGGAGGCAAGTCTGGATATAGAGTTGGGCAGGGAAGTTGCTACATGTCTTGCAGAGCACGTTAAATTTCACGGGTAATGTGTGGGCGAGCACTATTCCGTTGGAGGAACACATCTCGTTCGTGTTACAGGAACGGCAAAGGAACGGGTCTAACAACGCTCTGCACCTGCCGAGCGCTGGTTAGCGTCCCCTCCACAAACACCAAATGCTACAGACTTAAAATCTTACACAGAGCTCAGAACTGGATGACAGTATAATATTAAATATCTTTCTTGTCGGTGCATTCGGTAAGGGTGGGGGTGAGGCTGAAGAACATTGGTAATGCCCGACATCTCGGCTGCCCTGCAGGACTGGTGTGTTATAGAGAATTCGATCTCAGTAGTTTGCAAAATAATTAACGTAGAGTGAAGAAATTTCGGGAATACCTTTGTCTAGGTAATATATTTAAGTGATTAACATTGCAAGATCACAGGTCAATGTGAGCATGAGGTACGCAATTGCAAATGTGAAATTCAGGTACATTAATAACTAGTGTAGCCGCCAGAATGCTGACTGCAAGCATGAAAACGTGCAACGTGTTGTACAGTTTGCGGGGCAGAGTCTCATGCATGTTTCACTTCGTTGGTCTTCTTAGGGACAGTTAATGCTGTCTGTGCATAATGGTAGACTTCTCGTCCCACATGTGATCGACGGGAGACATATCTGGTGATGGAGCAGGCCATGTTCGTTACAACAGCGTTGTGTGGGCGAGCCTTATCCTGTTGGAATAGCGTGGGGCGCATGCCATACATAATAGTTGGGAGGATTATTCATCCATGATTATTCATCCATCAGTTACATGCTGTATGCCTCACACATTATCCCTTATAAACCTTCTAAGTGTTTACAGGGCTATTAAAAATTCACAAGCCATCTGTATAAGAGTAGGAACCCATACACTGATAAGCCAAAACATGATGACCACTGCCCACCGCGGGATTCTATGCTGCCTGGTAATGCTGAGAGAGCGTGACGCACTAAGATAACTATACGGGCGGATCAGAGACGAATGGGGAATCGTTCTAGCAACGATAAGTGGCGCAAATACGGAAATCCACCGACTTAAGCAACGTTGACAAAAGCGAGCCTCGACTGTTCGCGTGCTACTGTCGTGAGCATCTAAGGGAAGTGGTTGAAGAAGCTAAAAAGACTTGTTGGCGAAAAGAGATTGGACGTTCCTACCTCATCACAGAACATAGGGATCGGAAGCTTGGTAGCTCTCAATCTGCGATCTGCTGGCGCATGCATAAGTGTTTTGGAGCACACCAATCAGCGCACAATGTTGAAAATGGTGCTCCGCAGGGGACCCAACAAAATCGCCGATTATGATGACAGTGGGCACGGGGTCATCGAAACTGCACTGTGGATCAGTGGAATCGTGTCGCCTGGTCGGGTAAATACCGTTTATTGTTAAACCAGGCCAATCCTCGTGTCGAGGTACGCCGACATCCAAGCGAACAGCTACTCGAAACATGCAACGCGCTACAGACGCAGACCCGCGAGGGCGTACTATGGTACGGGGGACTTCCGTCTGGCTTCCATGGGACGTGCGGTAGTAATCGAAGGCATCATGATGACTGTGAGCTGTGAGCTACGTGTACATTATTACGGACCACCTGTAACCCCTTATGCTTGTTGTCTTCCCCAAAAGCGCTGGCATCTTCCAGCAGGGTAACTGTCCCAGTCACAAGGCAAGATAATGATGTCTGGTTTGTGGAGCGCTCAACTGCGCGGTTATCAGCGCCCGTACAAATTCCCAACCCTTGCTCAGTCCAATCTCGCCACTTTCATTAATGACGATGGAATGATCGAGGACAACACAAACACCCAGTCATCTCGAGGCAGGTGAAGATCCCTCACCCCGCCGGGAATCGAACCCGTAACCCTGTGCTCGGCAGCGAGAACACGGCCTCTAGACAAGGCAAAAATTGTGCAGGAATGGTTGAAGGAGCACGATAGTGAAGTCACGTTGATGTCTTGTCCACCAAATTCGGCTTATGTGTTTTATTCCAGTCTCTGATCACATTATCAATTCTTTAGACGATGACCGGTTTCAGTCGGTAATGACCATCCTCAGATCTTTTTTACACCATGTCCTGAAGTGATAAGGCCACAATGGCATCATCAAAACATATAATCAGCACAGCATCGTCACATAGATGTTTTGACGATATCATTATGGCCTTATCACTTCAGGACATGGTGTAAAAAAGATCTGAGGATGGTCATTGCCGACTGAAACCGGTCATCGTCTAAAGAATTGATATTGTGATCAGAGACTGGAATAAAAAAACTTTTGACAGTTTTGGATACTGTTTTTATACGGGATTATGTCGCAGTTGGTGAAATTCGGCTTATCTGAATCCCATGAAACCCAGCCGGGGCGCCATCTCGGTGGCCACAAATCAACCGCCCGTAAATTACGGGAAGTGCGTGACCTGTGCTTAGGCATCTGCTGCCACAAACCTCTGGAAACCTATCAAGTAATTGTCGAATCCATGGCACGCAAGATCAGCGCTGAATTACGTTCTAGAGGTGAGCCAACACGCTTTTAAGTAAGTGGTCATAATGTTTTGGTTCATCAGTGTATGAGAATAGGAGAAATTATTTCATACTTTTTAGTCCGATTTAAAAACGTGTTCAGTAAAACTTTATTTTTTATTTAAATAGCTTTCACGTTAATGTACTTCCCCATTGTTTAACGTTTACGGATTGAGACAAACCGAACAGTACACGTATGCAGCAGGCACGTCAAACGTGCGCTGCAGCCCGGGGCTGTTAAAGCGGTTTCAATTTATCCGTGTTAATATCAACGTCTGAGATATCCCCGAGCGAGCGCCAGACACACAAACGGAGAGAGAGTTAGTGCTAGCTAGCGCAGCCGAGCCCTGGCGGTGTTCATTTGTGATGGGAGAGACCCGTGGGGCGGCCAGCAAGGGCAGGTAGCAGCAGCAGCAGCAGCAGCAGAGAGGAGCCACACTCATTACCGGCCGCCAGGATTTACTGCAGATTGGTAGCACTGGCGGCCTCGCGCTTCCACGCACCGAACTGGGCGTGCGTGTGCAGATGCGTACGTGCCGCTCCTCGCGGTAACCCGTGCTCGACGGGAAATTCAATTAGCTGCCCAGCAATTCCGTATTTGCTTGGCATATTAAGCACTGGAAAGGCCGTAAAGAAAATGGGCTCAATTTATAGCGGTGCGCTATTAAAACGGCTACAATGTTTTGATTTAGACGGCAGCGTAGTTTTCGTAAATCTCGCGGAGCGTACATCGTAGTTATAGCCAAGACTAGAGCTCCTACAGGGTGGCACAGATAAATGTACCCTGTGTAAGTGTGAAGGAAACCCAGCGAAGTTAGAGAAGCGAAGTGTTGAAATGGACTAAACATTTATTTACGAGGGTCACTCCAAAAGAAATGAGCACTATTTTTTTTAAATCCATCTTTTATTCTACATGTCTGAAAGTTTTACAGTGTGTGGATATATCTTTTAGGAACAATATTTTCATTTCTCCACGTAATTTCCATCCCTCTCAACTGCCTTATACCATCTTGGAACCAGCGCCTGTATACCTGCACAGTTAAATTCTGGACTAACCTGTTGGAACCATTGTTTGCCAGCGTGCACAAGGGAGTCATCATCTTCATACTTTGTTCCACCAAGAGATGATAGTCACAGGGAGCCAGGCCAGGACTGTAAGGCGGGAGTTTCAGTGTTGTCCATCCGAGTTTTGTGATCGCTTCCATGGTTTTTTGACTGACATGTGGCCATGCACTGTCGTGCAACAGCAAAACATCCTGCTTTTGCCGATGTTGTTGAACACGACTCAGTCGAGCTTGAAGTTTCTTCAGTGTCGTCACATATGCATCAGAATTTATGGTGGTTCCACTTGGCATGATGTCCACAAGCAAGAGCCTTTGGAATCGAGAAACACCGTAGCCATAACTTTTCCAGCAGAAGGTGTGGCTTTGAATTTTTTTTTCTTTGGTGAATTTGCATAATGGCACTCCACTGATTGCCTCATCGTCTCTGGTGAAAATGATGGGGCCATGTTTCATCACCTGTCACAATTCTTCCAAGAAATTCATCTCCACCATTCTCGTACTGTTCCAAAAGTTCGCTTCATACCGTTTTTCTTGTTTCTTTGTGAGCCACTGTCAACTTCCTGGGAACCCACCTGGCACAAACCTTTTTTAACGCCAACACTTTCAGTATTCTGCAAACTCTTCCTTCCCCTATCCCAACGTAGCGTGATAATTCGTTGACTGTGATGCGTCTGTCAGCAGTCACCAATTCTTTAACTCTGCACATTGTCTGTGCAGTACGAGGCCTGCCGCTGCGAGGACAGTCCTGAATATTGCCGTGCTCGCTTTCATCACTCAACCTGCTTGCTCGCCGACAAACTGTACTGCGATCGACGGCAGCATCTCCATACACCTTTTTCAACCTCTTGCGGATGTTTCCCACTGTCTCGTTTTCAGAGCACAGGAATTCTATGACAGCACGTTGCTTCTGTATCAGCCATCTTGAAGACATGCTGTGACGGCGCCACTCACGGGAACAGGTTGAACTAAGTTTGAAAACATGCGGGAAGGATGTATCTGCACACTGTAAAACTTTCACACATGCAGAATGAAAACTGCATTTTTACAAAAATAGTGTGCATTTCTTTTGGAGTGACCCTCGTACAATGGAAAATACTGTAAAAAATACGTTTATAGAAGAGGTCGAAAGTGACCCCTTGCAACATCAATAGCCGTGCACCATCTAAGCATATTCAGATACAACCAGGCTGGGATATCGCTGGCGGCAGCTGATGTTCTCTTTCAGTTCGTATATTGTGTGTGGATTTGTTTCATACACCTCGCTCCTCAATTGGTACTTAAGTGCAGGAACTTCTTGAAAATGACAGCTTAGCAATGACAATCTTGAGCGACGAAGCCAGTTCTCATCTTCATGAAAGTTAAGCCGACACAACACACGCGTATGGGCGAGAGAGAACCCATATGCAACTGTTCCACACATCCGAGATTCCGAGGAACTTTACTTGTTCTGTGTAAGACCGCCTACGGAACCTTCTCCTTCACTACGAGAACTGTCATTCGTATCACATACACTCCTAGAAATGGAAAAAAGAACACATTGACACCGGTGTGTCAGAGCCACCATACTTGCTCCGCACACTGCGAGAGGGCTGTACAAGCAATGATCACACGCACGGCACAGCGGACACACCAGGAACCGCGGTGTTGGCCGTCGAATGGCGCTAGCTGCGCAGCATTTGTGCACCGCCGCCGTCAGTGTCAGCCAGTTTGCCGTGGCATATGGAGCTCCATCGCAGTCTTTAACACTGGTAGCATGCGGCGACAGCGTGGACGTGAACCGTATGTGCAGTTGACGGACTTTGAGCGAGGGCGTATAGTGGGCATGCGGGAGGCCGGGTGGACGTACCGCCGAATTGCTCAACACGTAAGGGCGTGAGGTCTCCACAGTACATCGATGTTGTCGCCAGTGGTCGGCGGAAGGTGCACGTGCCCGTCGACCTGGGACCGGACCGCAGCGTCGCACGGATGCACGCCAAGACCGTAGGATCCTACGCAGTGCCGTAGGGGACTGCACCGCCACTTCCCAGCAAATTAGGGACACTGTTGCTCCTGGGGTATCGGCGAGGACCATTCGCAACCGTCTCCATGAAGCTGGGCTACGGTCCCGCACACCGTTAGGCCGTCTTCCGCTCATGCCCCAACATCGTGCAGCCCGCCTCCAGTGGTGTCGCGACAGGCGTGAATGGAGGGACGACTGGAGACGTGTCGTCTTCAGCGATGTTAGTCGCTTCTGCCTTGGTGCCAATGATGGTCGTATGCGTGTTTGGCGCCGTGCAGGTGAGCGCCACAATCAGGACTGCATACGACCGAGACACACAGGGCCAACACCCGGCATCATGGTGTGGGGAGCGATCTCCTACACTGGCCGTACACCACTGGTGATCGTCGAGGGGACACTGAATAGTGCACGGTACATCCAAACCGTCATCGAACCCATCGTTCTACCATTCCTAGACCGGCAAGGGAACTTGCTGTTCCAACAGGACAATGCACGCCCGCATGTATCCCGTGCCACCCAACGTGCTCTAGAAGGTGTAAGTCAACTACCCTGGCCAGCAAGATCTCCGGATCTGTCCCCCATTGAGCATGTTTGGGACTGGATGAAGCGTCGTCTCACGCGGTCTGCACGTCCAGCACGAACGCTGGTCCAACTGAGGCGCCAGGTGGAAATGGCATGGCAAGCCGTTCCACAGGACTACATCCAGCATCTCTACGATCGTCTCCATGGGAAAATAGCAGCCTGCATTGCTGCGAAAGGTGGATATACACTGTACTAGTGCCGACATTGTGCATGCTCTGTTGCCTGTGTCTATGTGCCTGTGGTTCTGTCAGTGTGATCATGTGATGTATCTGACCCCAGGAATGTGTCAATAAAGTTTCCCCTTCCTGGGACAATGAATTCACGGTGTTCTTATTTCAATTTCCAGGAGTGTATATCGAACAAGTTGAAAGTGTGGCTCACGTCACATCCTGAAACTGACAGCAGGCATTTTATTTTTCGGCAAGACGGCGCCCGTCCACATTTCCAGAACTTTGTGTACGAGGCTACCTGAATGAGACGTTGTCACGCCGCTGGATACGACATGTTGTGGCCGCCGACCTGGAGCTTCGTGAGTGTCCACCACCATTTCCGGATTCATGTTTCGCGATCTTACTTTGTGGGCTGCATCAAGGATAGCACACAACCTCGAAGACTTGCAACATCGCATCGTAGCGGTTGTTCTTACCGTCACTTCCGTTACGTTGGGTCGGGCACGGACAGAATTAGACTACCGATTAGATGTCTGTCGTGTGACGAAGGGCGGACACACAGAATGTTTATAAACACTGAAAAAGAGAAGCTTTGAGACTTCGTCTTTGATGTGTTATATAATTTGTTATGTTGCCCTTAGCCAATCTTTTTAAAATATTTTATGGACTTTATAATTACCCTGTACACAAATGATTTATACAATGCCTGGTGAGGAGCACTATAAGATAGTTCGGTGACAATTGCGTTGTGTAGGGATGTAGATGTAACGTACGCAAGGTGTTGTGGAACTGAACACCCCTTTGTGTCACCTTTCTATTACTGCGTCCGTGAGTAGCTCAAATCTTTAGATTTTTGGTTCGAAATATATGAGAAAATATCCCTCTAAAGGCACAAACACTTGTAACTACCACGAATGTCCGTCACACCAGGATTTTCCGTATGGGAACGACTTTTAGTAGTCACCTCAGATTAGCATTAAGTTGTAGAAAAGGTTCTCGGGTGAGACATCGGGTGTGGTCGTGAAAACTCCATAACATTTCATCGGCGCCACTGACCGACTTCTTCAGGTGCGACGGACACACTGCTGAGCTGTTTTTATTATTCCTCTCTTTATTGTTATTTCATCCCACTGGCCTCATACGGGCGGGCGGTGGGTCTTAGCGGTACAATATCCCACTCTTTATCATAGAGCATTTACAGAAAATAAATGAAGACATGACAAATAATAATTATGATCGCAAAATTTTAAAAACTTTTAAAAATTTAGTCAAGAGATGATTACAAACATATAGTTTGGTTTTCTTCATTTAAAGTTTAAAATGGAGATAAAAAGTCTAACAGACTAAAGAGACATTTAAAACCTTTAAACGTAATGGCGACGTTCGTTGAAAAGAAGCACCGTACCTTCACTAAAAAACTGAAAGAGCTGCACTAGGTGAAGATTTTGTGGGGGGTTTAAACGTTCACAGGCTTCTGGGTATAATTTTAAGACGTTAGGTAATATCTGTAGAGAGAGGGTAAGTGGTAAGGTGAGTATTGGGAAAGACGGAAAGGAGGGATGGTTCAAATGGTTCAAATGGCTCTGAGCACTATGCGACTCAACGGCTGAGATCATCAGTCGCCTAGAACTGAGAACTAATTAAACCTAACTAACCTAAGGACATCACACACATCCATGCCCGAGGCAGGATTCGAAACTGCGACCGTAGCGGTCACGCGGTTCCAGACTGAAGCGCCTTTAACCGCACGGCCACACCGAAGGAGGGATGAGTGGGTGGGAAAGGCCGTGGTATCAGGACAGGAGTGGAGGGAGTGAAATGGAGGGGGAGGGGAGAGAGAGGGAGCCCTGATGTGGAATGAAAATAGGCGGTAGGATGGTTAAATATCGGAGCCGATATCATTGTTGAAGTTGCTTTGGTACAGGACAAGAAGTGTGTGTAGGTATAACGATAGTGGGATGTGTTTATGCTGAGCTATGACTGAAGTCTCCTATTTATGCGAGTCTAAGTAAACACGCAGGCATAAAGGCGCCACAAACACCTGAGCGAGGCGCGGCATTCCGAAACTATTCCAACACAGTGCGGCGGGCTGCGGCTCGCCGCTACAAGTTGTCGTCTGCTAAATCGTTCACAAACATCGGCCTAAATCCTTCTTATTTTCTAATCATCTTTTCTGATGTGGTCGTGCATTGTTTAACACAGAACCCGAAGTTAAGCTGCTCTTTTTCGAATACGTATCAATAAAGCAACTACTTATTTCCAGAACTGTACAGGATCAAGGGAGGTATAGGGACTTTTCGGAAAGAAAATATTTTTCGACTAACGTAAATAATGCTACCGTTCTAAACAAACGGGTGCACGTAGCACGTGGAAATACTAGACAACATCGATATAGAGCCCCATTTGTAGTGCTCAAACAGTAGAATGCCACGGCCAGGAGACGATGAACGGCTCCCGAAAGAGGGCGACGTACTCAATTAACACAGTTTTCCCGTCGTTTTATGGCAGGAAATCATCCAGACAAGCTAATTACATTTGCAGTGTGTAATATGCTTTGTAAATATTTTCGTACCATACTCAAAGTATAAGAAATAAATAATATAAAGTTAAAAACAAAACACTGTGATAAAGGTTATGTTACTCATTCGATAACTACCTTCACTCCCCAAAAATCTTGTTGCAAACTCTTAACATAACATTCCGTGTTAAATAAGACCTACAAATTTCATAGCTTTTCTCTTTGTAGCTTGTTTAGTTTTACATCTACAAAGGCGCATTGAATAGGCGGTGGTTGAGCAAATTGTGCTTCCTTAATATGTCTACATAACAGTTTTTTCCCTCCACCTTAGGTTAAGAGAAATAAGTGTTTCCATCAAATGTAAATGGCAGGGCACAAACGTGCTTACATTAAAATGATTTACTGACTGAATGTTCACAACCCATCTGGCGAAATAATTACATCAAAATAACTTTCCGTAGCACTACTTTGCTTATTTTGTCTCGTCATACAGGAACCACACATGAAAAGTGAAATTGAGACCTTTACTGTACAGAAGTTTAATTAGGTTATACCAGTAACCCCCCCCTCCCCTCCCACCACACTTTTTACGGAATAGAACTCGCATGTATAAAAAATCTTCAATCCTCTGTTTACTTTACAAGTGAGTTAATGTATTACATATTTGACGTTAAGCGTGTAAAACCTGTATGGTTGCAGATGCTTCATTTCAAGAAAAGCTAGTTTTTCAAGCATCTCAATGTTTATAAGGTAATACCTCGTGAACTGTGTCTTGCGCAATGATGTATTTTGCAGGTACACTTAGTGCTGTATGTGGATACTGTGCGCAAAATGTGTTACAAATAGATTTGGCAGTGAAGAAGTCATCAATTAAAATGGCAGGACTGAGAATACAGTTTCACTGCATGAACAGTGAAGTATGGTGAGCGATATGTTTTTTCCAGCATTATTTTGTGGGTGTGTTTGTCAGGGAGACTAAGTTTCGAAAAGGTTTGAAATTATGTGTACAACTTAACGGAAGGCGTTAAGGGCTCTCTTCTCAGTTACTGGATGAATATTCTGGGCAACAGCATCCTTTAAGTTGCGCTGCCTCGAGACATGTACACATTTTCTAACTTTGATACTTTTCTTATTCTGTTAAACCCTTAACATAAGATTATATCTGTTAATCAGTATATAACGACTGCATTTTATAATCCTTGTTGCACTGGTTGCCTATCAAACGGTTCCCAGGGCAAGGGAAATTTGATTTTTCAGTACTTCACGTAATTATTGACCGAATTCAGAAATTTAATTAAGACATATAATCTTACGTTAAAGGTTTAACACAATAAGACGAGTATTATAGTCAGAAACTGCGTATGTGCCTTGAGACAGCTCAACCCACGGCGCGCAAACTACCCAGACTATATTCATCTAGTATTTGAGAAGCGGGCCACTTTGCGACTTCCAAACATTCTTCCACATAATTTCAAACTTTTTTGAAACTTTTCCTCGCTGACACTCCCCAGAAAATAATAAAAAGAAAGTAATTTATCGCTTACTATATTTTCGATGTTCTAGCGATAGAGCCGGCCGCTGTGGCCGAGCAGTTCTAGGTGCTTCAGTCCGGAACCGCGTTGTTGCTACGATCGCAGGTTCGAATCCTGCCTCGGGCATGGATGTGTGTGATGTCCTTAGGTTAGTTAGGTTCAAGTAGTTCTAAGTTCTAGGGGACTGATGACCTCAGATGTTAAGTCCCATAGTGCTCAGAGCCATTTGAACTATTTTATTCATGCGGTAACAAACAAAAGGAACATAATTAAGGTTTAACGTATTCAAACATAGTTGATACATGCTTAGCTTCAAATATTTAACATATTAACCAATTTGTAGAGTAATCTGACGTTTGAATCTGTGTCACAGACGGGAGTTCGATTCTTTCACGAATCGGGGATGTGCAGTTACTGGTAGTCAAATAACTACGAATAATCCAGATTGAGAAGAAACAACTGTAATCATAAGAGGCACTTCTGGCAGTAAACAATATTTGCACTTGAAGCGTGTTTAATTGAGATGAAAAGTGATTCTTACTTTGAGATAGGTATCATATAGCGTTCATCTCCGCAAACTCTATTGCAATCTCCGAAGAAATGTTGTCTTACCTGAAACAGAAAAGAAAGCAATTAGCGCACGTATTCAACGAACTGTTCCGCTACATGTTTGGTATGCAAAAGTGGCTTTGTAACGGCAGGAACACCCAAGATTAATATCGTTATTTACAAAACATGAATGATAGTGCAATGAGTCTCTATGTCCGTGGCGGATTTTGTATTGCAGAGTGAAAGATTCATAATGGAAACATTCCGCTACGCTTCCGCTAAGCCGTTTCTACGGAGGTTCCTTTCTTCCAAGCGTGCTAGTCCCGCATGGTATGCAGGACAGCTTCTGGGAAATTTAGAATGTGTAAGAAAAGGCACAGCCGTAACTGAAACTGTGAGACGAGGTCATGAGTCACGCCTGGTTAGTTTAGTCGATAACAGCACTGAACAGCAAAGACAAAGTTCCGAGTTCGAGTCCCGCTCCGGCAGGCAGTTTTAATATGACCGGAAGTGTCATTTCAGGCACTGATTGCAGTAGACATGTCTGAGATGTTATACAAAGTGACGTTAAATACTAGCCAAACCGGTAAAAATCGACGATAATGTAAAATGTAGACTGGCTATGGCAAGAAAAGCGTTTCTGAAGAAGAGAAACTTGTTAGCATTGAATATGGATTTAGTTGTTAGGAAGTCTTTTCTGAAAGTATTTCTATGGAGTGTAGCCATGTGTGGAAGTGAAACATGGATGATAAATAGCTTAGTCAAGAAATAAATAGAGGCTTTTGAAACGTGGTGCTACAGAAGAGTGGCAAAGATTAGATGGATTGATCACGTAACTAATGAGTCGGTACTCAATAGAATTAAGGAGAAAAGAAATTTGTGGCGCGACACGACTAGAAGGGATCGGTTGACAGGACACATGCTGAGAGATGAAAGGATCACCAGTTTAGTACTGGAGGGAAGTGTGAGGGCTAAGAGTCGTAGAGGGAGACCAAGACTCGAATAGGGTAATCAAATTCAGAAGCATGTAGGTTGAAGTAATTATACGCAGGTGAAGAGACGTGCACAAGGCAAAGTAGCGTGGAGAGCTGCATCAAACCAGTCTTCGGACTGAAGACAACAATAACAACATTAGTACGACGAGAAATCTCCTGAATTACATGTCACACATTTAGTGCTATATGAAGATGTGTGCAAAATGTGTTGTTAATACAGTTAATAGTAAAGAAATAATGCCTGCTCCTGGAGTTTTACTGTATGTACGCCGAAAATGTATTAAACGATTTTGTGCGGAATGTTGGGGAGAGAAAGTTACGAAAAGGTTGTAAATTGTGTTTAGAGTTTACTGGAAGCCCGAATTGTTCTCATTCTCAAATACTGAATGAATAACAATTGCGGGGTTTATGTGATGCCAGGAAAGAAAATGGAGGAATATCTCTGCAACAGCGAAATTAATTACCCCTGCACAACATACGATCGATGTGTGTTAGAAGCAGATGAATGGTACAGTCGATTAGTTCATAATACAGCCACTGTCATGCTTATGTTAAAGATAAAGGCGATTTTTAAACAGATTCAAATATCTCAAACGTCGGAAGCGAGAGAAATAAAAACTATAGGCCAATCGTGACGTCTGCATTAGCAACACCGTCGAATCAGCAAGCCTTTCTGGTCATGGAAGCGAACAAGCACGCACCTCAGAGTAGCGCCTGAACGGCATGCTACCAGCAGTGACAAATACCTTGGCAGTATGCAGTTTCACTCTTGCGTCTTCCATAGCGCAGCGGCAGTGTAGTTCCGTGAGAAAGTGAACTGATTGTCGTTATGGTAAAAAGAGACACATTTGTCTGATCGTCATCTCACAGACCTCAACTTACGTCGTAAGCTATTAGTATCAAATACCTTGAGATGGATATTATTCTATCTCCTTAGAGGCATATACCCTGAGATGTTCCAGAGCGAAAGAGAGAGAGAGATGTGGAGATGATGCGCTTGCTGTACATGTTGTATATTAATGATCTGGCATACAATACTAGTAGTAACCTCAAACTTTCCGTAGATGATGCAGTTATCCGTAATGAAGTACTGTCAGCTTTTGTTAAGATTCGAATTTTTGCAAGATTGACAAACTGTTTTAAATTTTCAGAAATGTAAAATAATGCACTTCACAAAATTCGGAAATGTAGTATCCTTTGATTACAACCTGAGCCGCAGCTGGTGTCAGTCAACTCATGTATATACCTGGGTGTAATACTCTGTAGAGATCAGAAATGGAAAGATCACGTAAGCTCGTTGTTGTTGTGGTCTTCAGTCCTGAGACTGGTTTGACGCAGCTCTCCATGCTACTCTATCCTGTGCAAGCTTCTTCATCTCCCAGTACCTACTGCAACCTACATCCTTCTGAATCTGTTTAGTGTATTCATCTATTGGTCTGCCTCTACGATTTTTACCCTCCACGCTGCCCTCCAATACTAAATTGCTGATCCCTTGATGCCTCAGAACATGTCCTATCAACCGATCCCTTCTTCTAGTCAAGTTGTGCCACAAACTTCTCTTCTCCCCAATCCTATTCAATACCTCCTCATTAGTTATATGATCTACCCACCTTATCTTCAGCATTCTTCTGTAGCACCACATTTCGAAAGCTTCTATTCTCTTCTTGTCCAAACTGGTTATCGGCCATGTTTCACTTCCATTCATGGCTACACACCATACAAATACTTTCAGAAACGACTTCCTGACACTTAAATCTATACTCGATGTTAACAAATTTCTCTTCTTCAGAAACGATTTCCTTGCCATTGCCAGTCTACATTTTATATCCTCTCTACTTCGACCACGTAAGCTCAGTCGTACGTAAAATGTGGTGCAGACTTTGGTTTAATGGCATGATACCGCGGGAAATGGAGTCAGTTGTACGAAGAAGACTCATTACCAAATCACCTGTGCTTCCATCTTATAAGTAAAGTGCGTGTGGCCAGTTCCAACTAGACTAACTGCGGATATTGAGCTTATACAAAGAAGGCCAGCAGGAATAGCCACAGGTGTCTTTGACACATTGTGAGAGCTTCACAGGAATTCTGAGAAACTCGAATAGTGACCACTTGAAGACAGACCTAAAATATCCTGCCGAAACCTACTTAAAACCAGTTTTAAGTGAAGGATGGAGAGACATTGTACAGTTTCTTACGTATCGCTTCACCGTGAAGAAAGGATTTAACTAGTTGCAGTGCGATGTCATCTAGACATTATTCCCGCGCTTCAAACGCGATTGGATCGTGAAGGTACCCACCCATCCATATGGTAAAATGCTAAGTATCCTCTACCATGCACTTCACCGTGTTTTTTTTTGTGTGCGTATAAGTAGATACGTATAGGCAGGT
Source organism: Schistocerca serialis cubense (assembly GCF_023864345.2). Taxonomy (NCBI): domain Eukaryota; kingdom Metazoa; phylum Arthropoda; class Insecta; order Orthoptera; family Acrididae; genus Schistocerca; species Schistocerca serialis. Next base: position 437,935,425 of record NC_064646.1, read on the forward strand.
ACCTTCATGAGTTACAGCTTCGTGAGCGCTTGTAATCAAAGGAGATAACGCAAGGAATTGTTTCTAGGGTGGCACATTAGTTATGTCACTACAGCGGATCTTGGGGCGACTCCATATCGACAAACAATACAACACTGCTGTCCACGCTCGTGGTTGATTAGTGGGCTGATAATAGCTTTATAACTTACGCATGCCATCCTCCACACGTACAATGAACATGCCGGGCGAGACATCGACTTTTCTCTTTTTACGTACACTATATCACACAACACGCACTAAGCCGACATATTTCTGCTACGACCATATTGTCCCAGAAATAAATAGAATTAGCTCCAAACACCTGGAACCGGAAGTTTCAGGGAGTTTCTCCTGCTTTCAAAACAAAAGCTGGAACTGGAAAACCTCTCCCAAATGTTCCCAATTGAACTCATCCTTGCTTCACTAGCTGTTGGCTTGCTAAAAAATTTTTTAAAAAAAGCACTCCAGCTACAAGTCTTGTCGACAGTTGTTTTCACTGTCAACAAAATGATTTTTGTATCGATGAGGCTGTGGAAGGTAGTATGTCAAATGACTTTTCAATTCGTAGAAAATCATAATGGTACGCTTCTTTATCGAGAAAATGACAGCACCGTACAAACATATGAAAATGTGCTAAGCTGAGAATTTAGAGTCTGCCAGGCACTTAGATGTGATTTTCAGAGTATCCATGTAGATAGATGTAGATGTAGACAACGAAAAGAGCCAACGAACGGAAATGAATCATTGCCGTGTACATTTTCGCACCATCTTTTTCCATGCTTCTGCAACATTTATTATTTTTACATATGACCTGCACATTACAAGCAACTGCAGCCCCTGATTTTCAGTAACGATCATTGTTCTTACAGTCCACATCGCGTTAATTGTGAAGTACACACATAGGGCAAACAGGGAGAACATTTGGTGTCAGATACAAGGAACACATGAGAGCCTGGAAATATGGGACAAACCACTCCACATTTGCAGAACGCCTAAGAGAAAATCACCACAAACCAACCACTAGAGAAAATGACATGAAAATAATTAGAATCAACAGTAAAAAACACCTCCTGGCCATGCAAGAAAATTACCACATAGAGAAAACCAAAACAGAGTGGAAAATCCTGTTGAATGACCAAGTAGACATGCCAAGCAATTCATTATTTACACTAATAGATAAAATAATAGAACAACGTTTGCAAAAAGTATATATATAAAACCAAACATCTTTACACTCACTCATCCACGAACCCCTCCACAGAATATTGAAACGAAAAGTCAAAACAGCTGTCACCAAAGTTTTCAGCCACTCGCTAACAGCTAGCACAACAAGCCCCACCCCCCAAAAAAAATCGTCGGCTCTATCCCCCTCTCTTTCTCACTCATACACACACACATCATAAACAGAAGTTAGTCTCGAACATATACTGTGGTGTCACCGCCAGACACCACACTTGCTAGGTGGTAGCCTTTAAATCGGCCGCGGTCCATTAGTATACGTCGGACCCGCGTGTCGCCACTATCAGTGATTGCAGACCGAGCGCCGCCACACGGCAGGCCTAGAGAGACTTCCTAGCACTCGCCCCAGTTGTACAACCGACTTTGCTAGCGATGGTTCACTGACAAAATACGTTCTCATTTGCCGAGACGATAGTTAGCATAACCTTCAGCTACGTCATTTGCTACGACCTACCAAGGCGCCATTACCAGTTACTATTGATACTGAGTCATGTACAGTCAAGAGCGACGCTCACCATTAATGGATTAAAGTTAAGTATTCCACCAGCTACGTCCGTTTTTCTAAAGTCTAAATTCCTTGTCCTGTTCCAGACCTCTCGCCAGCCTGCGTGAGCTAAAACGCGTGCCTTTCAGCTTCCTCCAGTACCCGGTGTTGGCTCTCCTGCCAACCCACAACATACACTTCGTTAGGTTGGCAACAAATAGGTAAACATACCAAAGAAGATGAAACACGTAATGGAGTCGCAATATTTACGCTGTGAAAAGCAGTGTACGACGAAATAGTTGTATCGAGCGACAAAAGAACAATAGTCCACCACAAAAAAAGAGTGAGAAACATGGTGAACACAAATGATGTGATTGTATGGCAGTGATAAAAGTGGGCCGGCCGGAGTGACCGAACGGTTCTAGGTGCCACAGTCTGGAACCGCGCGACCGTTACGGTTGCAGGTTCGAATCCTGCCTCGGGCACGTGTGTGATGTCCTTAGGTTAGTTAGGTTTAACTAGTTCTAAGTTCTAGGGGACTGATGACCTCAGAAGTTAAGTCCCATAGTGGTCAGAGCCATTTGAACCATTTGATAAAAGTAGTAGTGCGACCTCCAGACCAGATGTGAGGAAACGCAGATCAGCAAATCGTAAGTAATTACTTTTTTTTACAAAAAATCGCGAAGTGAAGTGTTTGGTAATCTATAACTAACAAAACTGTATCGTTATAGCCGGCCGGAGTGGCCGAGCGGTTAAAGGCGCTACAGTCTGGAACCGCACGGCCGCTACGTCGCAGGTTCGAATCCTGCCTCGGGCATGGATGTGTGTGATGTCCTTAGGTTAGTTAGGTTTAAGTAGTTCTAAGTTCTAGGGGACTTATGACCACAGCAGTTGAGTCCCATAGTGCTCAGAGCCATTGTATCGTTATAGATACCACCGATGATGCCGTAGAACAGGAGAAGGCGAGACGCGTATGGGATAAATAAAGTAACCAGTAGCAGGAAAAGGCAGTTTTATGTACAAAACAAGTATTTATATGCTTGCTGCGTAGGATCGCCACACAAACAAAATGATTAATTAAACTGTTTCCTTCTTTTGACGTAGGGACTTCAGGAAATAAGTTACACATGTAATCCTATGCTAAGACCACTGTGCAATAAGAATTGCCCGTTGTCAAAAGAGACAACGTGTTCCGGCTTTGCTCCGCACACAGCTGTGCCGCGGTACGGATAACAGTTGCGTCACACCGTGCGACGGGACACACACTAGCGAGTTGAAGTGCTCGGGGCAGTTCGATTCCAGTGGGAAGTACGTATAAATTGCACGTAGATTCACCGCAAAATTCTGTGGAGGGAGGGGAGGGGGGGGTGCGGACAGAATGCTATGCCGTGCACAACGGTGGTGAAATGGTGCCAGCAATTTGACCATGGCCGCACAGGTGCGGTCATGCTGACCGGGAAGGAAAACCATCGACATCGGCCGCCGTCTACAATGTCCAAGAAACTAATAGGCAGCAATTACGGATAAAGAGATTTTCGAACGATGAGGACGTTTACAGAGCGGTTTTCGAATGGCGTTGTGACCAAGGAGTGGATTTCTGTCGTCGAGGAATTTAACAATTGGCACAGAACACCTGTAAGTAGGCTGTTTAGGTTTTTATATTGGTAACGCCACGTAGCGCTCTGTATGAAAATCACTGGCTGTGCTGTGTGCAGTCTGTGGCTGGTTTGCATTGTTGGAATTTGCTATTGTAGTGTTGGGCAGTTGGATGTGAACAGCGCGTAGCGTTGCGCAGTTGGAGGTGAGACACCAGCAGTGGTGGATGTGGGGAGAGGGATGGCGGAGTTTTGAGAGCGGATGATCTGGACGTGTGTCCATCAGAGACAGTAAATTTGTAATACTGGATATCATGAACTGATATATATATTATGACTTTTGAACACTGTTAAGGTAAATACATTGTTTGTTCTCTATCAAAATCTTTCATTTGCTAACTATGCCTATCAGTAGTTAGTGCCTTCAGTAGTTAGAATCTTTTATTTAGCTGGCAGTATTGGCGCTCGCTGTCTTGCAGTAATTCGAGTAACGAAGATTTTTGTGAGGTAAGTGATTCATGAAAGGTATAGGTTATTGTTAGTCAGGGCCATTCTTTTGTAGGGATTTTTGAAAGTCAGATTGCGTTGCGCTAAAAATATTGTGTGTCAGTTTAGTGATGATCAGAATAAGTAAAGAGAGAAATGTCTGTGTAGTGACGTAACAAGACTGTTACGCCACACGGTAGTAGCCAAAAGAAAGGCACGCTAGACTAATGCAGACGGGCGTGAAGTCTGGAACATGAGAACTTATGAATGAATAAGAAGAAAAGTATGTAGATGCTTTTTACTTAACTTTTATTGATTCCTTGGAGTACATCTCTCTTGAATACTCGTAAGCTATAGGCACTGATACAAATGGCTCCTTGCTAGTTCGTAGCCATTAACTTAGCTGATGGCTATTCTGTCTCTCGGCTAATGAGAGAGAAAGGCTTCGTACAACTGGGCGATAGCTAGGTTCGCGAACAACTGGGCGGTAGCTTGGTTCTCGTACAACTGGGCGGTAGCTAGGTTCTCGTACAACTGGGGTCGAGTCCACTCTCGTATCACGAGACCTGCCTAGGTGGTGGCGCTAGGTCTGCGATCACAGTGGCGACACGCGGGTCCGACATGTACTACATGGACCGCGGCCGATTTAAACTACCACCTAGCAAGTGTGGTGTCTGGCGGTGACACCACAGTCTGAGTACGTTCAGTTTTGCTCAGCTGTTTGAAAATCAAATAACGTAAGGGGTTTATCAGCACAGTAGTTCATAAATTTTTCCAAGGGGATGTTTCACATTGCGACCACTGTTCACGGAGACTTGCTGTCTATGATGAAAAGTATTTCATGTATTCGTGTTGCTTTGAAGAGTGGTTCAGCATTCAATAAAGGCTACTAGGTCTGCCATAATAATTTGTAAATTTTTGAAGCCCAGCGCCACATTAGACTACTTAAAAATGATGGAAAAGAATAAATCAAAAGAAACTGATGGAAATATTGAGGTAAGGAAAGAGTCAGATTACGAAAGGTAAGTTACTATCTGGCTATAAAAATATGTTAAAAATAAAGATAAGAAATATGCAGTAATGGCAATATATGAAATTATGAGGGTAATGATTCCTCCAAACAACAGCGCTGTCATTCAGCTAGCAACAGACTGAATTCGAGTTCCAATGAGGAGACTTCTACTCAGCCGGCATTAGCTCTGTGCGCAGCGAATGCTTGGTGCTGGCGAAATAAAAACCGACTTCTCAAATTTCCCTTACTTTTCACACGCACTTCTTAAGTTGCCGCCAAACCTTTCTGCTCGGTCTGTAATTCGTTTCGACGGGTGTTAAAATAATTTACTAAATGCGGCTTCCTTTTCGCTTGCAGACTGCCCATCTGGGCGCCACGCTTATTTACAACAGTAATAAAGCAAAACTGCTGTCGGACATGCGGACCATTAAGTTGGGTAGGCGATTCGCTATTTTTTTTTGTCTCACTTAACGAGTTTAAATGTGGTTATAGCATCGTTAGCTCACACTCGCCTCCCTGAGGCAGTGCGATGCCACGTAGCGTTAATAAATTAATTTTCCTTACTGGCGTTTCAAACATCTTTTCACAAACAAAGGGCTTTCAGTTACTACCGAGCACAGGTGCAATGTTTGTTAGGCTAAATCATGGTGAACTGTGCTGGAGATCAATAAAGTTTTAAAGGATCATAATTAAACTTTTTGTAAATTTCGGCAGCACGCGATTCTACACCACCTTCAGGGCCTCTCAGTTCATTAGTAGAATACGTGGGAATGGGGTTTCCAGCGCAATGCAAGGAAGATGAAACAATAAAAGATGGTAACGACTGTAATTTGAGTTTTTCTGGAACCTGTGACGATCAGAGAGTTGAGTAGTGTTCCTAGAAGTGGAATCATTTTTCGTTTTGTCGTTGTTTCATTCCTTCTCACCCCCTCACGGAGTAGGTCGTTCACGTATCGCCACAACATGGCACTCTTCAGCGACCATCGTTTACGTTAATATGGCTACAAATAATTTTAAAGATTAATGGCTTTTACAATTATTAAATTTATGATCATATATTAATGAAGATAAAAAGAATGTCTTTTAAAATTAATACAGGTAAAGCTGACTCTGAAGCAATTCCCTGCTCGGTGAAGCCGCCCTCGCTCTTCTCATTGGCAGACGCACCATCCACCGCGATTGCTGCTCGCTCCGAGACGGCCTGCTACCACTAATCCCAAGAAATGTGTTCCCCTTAATTCGCGACAGCAGAGCCCTCCAGCGGAGTCCTTGGTCACATCCGGCACGCTATTCACAGAATTTGCTTACGAATTTGCACGCCCGTAAAACATTTGCTTCAACTCAGTTAGCGATCGACGAAGAAGGGCGAAGGAAATCGTGAAGAAGGTTCTGGACTCATCGATGGCTTGAACGCTGCACTGTAGGTAGAGGATCATTAACTATGCTCCAGACGATCTGAGATGCGCTCTAGTAGACGTTATTCGTTAACTCAACCGAATCTCCAACATATTTTCGGGTTCAAACTGAATATAGTTAAAGTACAGGGTTATTACAAATGATTGAAGCGATTTCACAGCTCTACAATAACTTCATTATTTGAGATATTATCACAATGCCTTGCACACACATACAAAAACTCAAAGTTTTTTTAGGCATTCACAAATGTTCGATATGTGCCCCTTTAGTGATTCGGCAGACATCAAGCCGATAATCAAGTTCCTCCCACACTCGGCGCAGCATGTCCCCATCAATGAGTTCGAAAGCATCCTTGATGCAAGCTCGTAGTTCTGGCACGTTTCTTGGTAGAGGAGGTTTAAACACTGAATCTTTCACATAACCCCACAGAAAGACATCGCATGGGGTTAAGTCGGGAGAGCGTGGAGGCCATGGCATGAATTGCTGATCATGATCTCCACCACGACCGATCCATCGGTTTTCCAATCTCCTGTTTAAGAAATGCCAAACATCATGATGGAAGTGCGGTGGAGCACCATCCTGTTGAAAGATGAAGTCGGCGCTGTCGGTCTCCAGATGTGGCATGAGCCAATTTTCCAGCATGTCCAAATACACGTGTCCTGTAACGTTTTTTTCGCAGAAGAAAAAGGGGCCGTAAACTTTAAACCGTGAGATTGCACAAAACACGTTAACTTTTGGTGAATTGCGAATTTGCTGCACGAATGCGAGAGGATTCTCTACCGCCCAGATTCGCACATTGTGTCTGTTCACTTCACCATTAAGAAAAACAATGTTGCTTCATCACTGAAAACGAGTTTCGGACTGAACGCATCCTCTTCCATGAGCTGTTGCAACCGCGCCGAAAATTCAAAGCGTTTGACTTTGTCATCGGGTGGCAGGGCTTGTAGCAATTGTAAACGGTAAGGCTTCTGCTTTAGCCTTTTCCGTAAGATTTTCCAAACCGTCGACTGTGGTACGTTTAGCTCCCTGCTTGCTTTATTCGTCGACTTCCGCGGGCTGCGCGTGAAACTTGCCCGCACGCGTTCAACCGTTTCTTCGCTCACTGCAGGCCGACCCGTTGATTTCCCCTTACAGAGGCATCCAGAAGCTTTAAACTGCGCATACCATCGCCGAATGGAGTTAGCAGTTGGTGGATCTTTGTTTAACTTCGTCCTGAAGTGTCGTTGCACTGTTGTGACTGACTGATGTGAGTGCATTTCAAGCACGACATACGCTTTCTCGGCTCCTGTCGCCATTTTGTCTCACTGCGCTCTCGAGCGCTCTGGCGGCAGAAACCTGAAGTGCGGCTTCAGCCGAACAAAACTTTATGAGTTTTTCTACGTATCTGTAGTGTGTCGTGACCATATGTCAATGAATGGAGCTACAGTGAATTTATGAAATCGCTTCAATCATTTGTAATAGCCCTGTATAGCTTCTAATGATAGCCTGAGCATACACAATATCCACATCCTCGATGTCATGAGCACCATCACCCTGACGCTACGTACTTCAACACTTAAGTTTCAAGACCGAGATTCGCTTCGTAATGTTATTCGAATGGAGGAGGAGATTTTTCGAAATTACTCACCATCATTGTAAAAGATATTTACTGGTAAGATGCACTATGTGATCAAAAGTACCGGACACTCCCAAAAGCATATGTCCTTCATATTAGGTGCATTGTGCTGCCACCTACCGCCAGGTACTCCATATCACCGACCTCAGTAGTCATCAGACATCGTGAGAGACCAGTATGCGGCGCTCCGCGGAATTCACCGACTTCGAACGTGGTCAGGTGATTGGGTGTCACACGTGTCATACGTCTGTACGCGTGATTTCCACACTCCTAAACGTCCTTTGATCCACAGTTTCCGATGTGATAGTGCAGTGGAAACGTGAAGGGACACGTACAGCACGAAAGCGTACAGGCCGACTTCGTCTGACTGTCAGAGACTGCCGACAGTTGAAGAGGGTCGTAATGTGTAATAGCCAGACATCTATCCATACCATCATACTGGAATTCCAAACTGAATCAGGATCCACTGCAAGTACTATGACAGTTAGGCGGGAGGTGAGAAAACTTGGAATTCATGGTCGAGCAGCCACACATCACACCGGTAAATGCCAAACGACGCCTCGCTTGGTGTGAGGAGCGTAAACATTGGACGACTGAACAGTGGAGAAAAGTTGTGTGGGATGACAAATTACGGTACACAATGTGGCGATCCGATGGCAGGGTGTGGGTATGGCGCATGCCGGGTGAACGTTATCTGCCAGCGTGTGTACTGCCAAAAGTAAAATTCGGAGGCGGTGGTCTTATGCTGTGGTCATGTTTTTCGTGGAGGGGGCTTGCACACCTTTTTGTTTTGCGTTGCACTATCACAGCACAGGCCTACATTGATGCTTTAAACATCTTCTTGTTTCCTACTGTTGAAGAGCAATTCGGGGATGGTGATTGCATCTTTCCACACGATCGAGCACCTATGGCCGGCCAGAGTGGTCGAGCAGTTCTAGGCGCTACAGTCTGGACTGGCGCGACCGCTACGGTCGCAGGTTCGAATCCTGCCTCGGGAATGGATCTGTGTGATGTCCTTAGGTTAGTTAGATTTAAGTAGTTCTAAGTTCATGGGGACTGATGCTCAGAGCCATTTGAACCAACCTATTACTATGCACGGCTTGTGGCGGAGTGGTTACACGACAGTAAAATCTCTGTAATAGTCTGGCCTGCACAGTGTCCTGACCTGAACCCTATAAAATACCTTTGGGATGTTTTGGAACGCCGACTTCTGCCAGGCCTCACCGGCCGACATCGATACCTTTCCTGAGTGCAGCAGTCCGTGAAGAATGTTCTGGCATTCCGCAAGAAACCTTCCAGCACCCGACTGAACGTATGCCTTCGAGAGTGGAAGCTGTCATCAAGGCGAAGGGTGGGCCAACACCATAGTGAATTCCAGCATTACCGACGGAGGGCACCACGAATTTGTAAGTCATTTTCAGCCACGTGTTCGGATACTTTTGATCACATAGGCTCTCCACAGAACCAGAACATAGACATATATCTTTTACATAAGGTTTCACAGTGGTAGAAACTTCAAGTGCGTAACACGTGTGTACTTTATGACACAGACTGCCAGTCACGTTAAGATTTCTGGCCTTTCTGTAAACATTCCAGTCATTGGCCTATACAACAAGAATTGAGAACTGTCACAACAAAACTCAACAAACTTTTTTTTAAAAAAAACGCGTTTTTAACGGATTCTGGTACTTAACTAAGAGCCTCACATCATGGATAACAGAAAATACGACAATAGTGAGTATTTGCCGTTGTAAAAGGCCCCTGAATATAGCAAATGTTGACAAAACTCGACATCTCCTTTTTTCAGAATTCGTTTACGTACACGAAAGCAATCAAACAGGATGAAACTCATAGTGAACTCGCAGAAGTTACGTCGTACAATTACAGTTTCGAGCTAATATCTGTAATTAGTGACACAAGGCTGATAGTACATCATAACAACGAGACCAAAGTTAGAAGAAAAATGGTCGGAACGTAAAAATATACTCATGTTTCGTAAATAGAGATGTAGATGAGAGGAAACGCAGATATCAACCAAAACCGCGAAGAAGTATCTCACTGATGATGCCTTAAAGTGAAAAAGACGAAATGCGTCTTGGTGAAATAAAATACATTCCAGCAAGAAAAGGCGTATTTTATTTACAAAACATACATTATTAGGTTTTTGTGGAGCGAAAGCCTTTTCTGTTAACGTCAGCATGGATTTCAAAAACGGAAATCTTGCGAAACTCAGCTGTCTCTGTTCCCCCATAAAATCCAGAGCGTCGTAGACGTCGGTGCTCAGTCAGGTTGGTGGCGTGGTGCTCTGCTTCTGGACGGCATCTGACACCGCCCTGCATTTCCGTTTAGTAATTGAATTCAGGACCTTCCCTTCGATGCGTCTGAACATGTTACTCTTAACGGAACAAAATAGACAGATGTAAAAGTAATTTTGGGTAGACAACGAGGGAGCGTTAGTAGTACTGCTGCTATTTAAAATTTTCATCAATGATGTAGAGCATAATGTTGGAGGCTTCATAAGACTGTTTGTGGACGATGCTGTTGTCTGTAGCAAGGCAGCAGGAAAACGCAGGGCCATAAAAAAGTATCAGCGTGCGAACCATTCAACGAAACATCATCGATATGGGCTTTCGGAGCCGAAGGCCCACTCGTGTACCCTTGATGGCTGCACGACACAAGGCTTTACGCCTCGTCTGGGACAGTTAACACCGACCTTGGACTGTCGATGACTGGAAACATGTTGCCTGGTTGGGCGAGTCTCGTTTCAAGTTGTATCGGGCGGATGGACGTGTGCGGGTATGGAGACAACCTCATGAATCCACGGACCTGCATGACAGCAGCAGACTGTTCAAGCTATTAGAGGTTCTTTAATGGTGTGGGGCGTGTGCAGTTGGCGTGATATGGGACCCCTGATACGTCTAGATACGACTCTGACAACTGACACGTACGTAACCACCCTATCTGATCACCTGCATCCATTTATGTCCATTGTGTATTCGACGGACTTGGGCAGTTCCAGCAGCTCAGTGCGAGGCCCCACACGTCCATATTTGGTAAAGAGTGGCTGCAGAAACAATCTTCTAAGTTTAAACAATTCCTCTGGCCACGAGACAACCCAGACTTGAACATTATTGTACATATTTGGGATGCCTTGCAAAGTGCTGTTAGAAGAGATCTCGACCCTCTCAAACCTTTATGGATTTATGGACAGTCCTGCAGGATTCATGGTGTCAATTCCCTCCAGCACTACTTCAGACATTAGTCGAGTCCACACTATGTCTAGTTGTGGCACTTCTGCGTGGTCGCGGGGGCCCTACACGATATTAGGCAGATGTGCCAGTTTCTTTGGCTCTTCTGTGTATAAGGGACAGTCAATTGAAAATGTGACACATTGACAAATGTGAGTAAATTTTGGTCAAAAATTAGTCACCATACCCGTTAATACATTTATCTGTTTGAAACAAGACGGTCAATGCTTTAATGGAAACGTGTTGCATCGCGTTTTGTTCATCGATGAATCACGGTTCTGCAAAATTCTGGATGACCATCGTCGACGAACATATCAGTCCAGAATTCCTGGTCTGGGAGAGGCAATCTGCGTGCGTAGAGGGTATGGACAGCTTGTAGTTGATGGGATGGTGGAACGTGTTAATAGAGCCGAAAGGAAATAAGCCGCAATGGTATCTAAATCATGAGAAAAAAAATACTGTGCGACGAATGGGTGCACGAAATACAGGCTCTTGAGCGTCAGCAGATATTATAACTACACTAAGTGATCAGAAGTACCCGAGCAGCTGTTAATTGACGTTAATATGTTGTGTGTCCAGCCTTCGCCATTATGGCGGGTTGAACTCTACTGGCGACACTCTAAGTGCGGTATGTGCGCGTCTGTGGAGTGAAGGCAGCCCATTCTTCCTCAAGCGCAAAAACCAGAGAAGGTAGTGAGGCTGGACGCTGTGGTCTGCAGCGAAGTTGACGTTCTAACTCATCCTAAAGCAGTTCCATTGGGTTCAGGTCGGCAGTCTGGGCAGGTCAGTCCATTTCAGGAATGTTAGCGGCCACAAATGATTGCCTCGCAGGTGCTGCTTTACGAAAGGGTGGATCGCTGTGCTGATACCACCACCGTCCCCGAACTGTTCCTCTACTGTACGCAGTACACAAACTTCAAAATGTGTTCGTACTCTTCCGGATTTTGGGATTTCTTAAGGGCAGTATGGGGACCACACCCCAATGACCCTAACAACCGTTCTGTCAGCGTGACGTTAAATTCTAATCTTCAGCTTTTTTGTCTGCGATGACACTCTGTCTGCAGTCTCTGGCCAGATTTCATATGTTGCGACTTGTGTATTCTTCAGAGCCACTGCAATAAGCTTACCACCTTCCAGAGGTGTAGTTGATCTGGAAGCATCCATGCCTCCTCTTGATTTCCTGGGCACAGCCAGTCACCAATCGTTATGCAGTAATTGTACGACACCCGACTGTCTGGGCGGTCTTTCGGTCTGATGCTCCCACTTCCCTGATGGCAACGACTCGGCCTTTCTCAAAGTCCGGAATATGGCGACAGCTGCCGTGCACGTTCTCTGAGCATGGTGTGCTCCAGCCTACACGTGAAAAGTTGCAGTAACGTTAGATACACACAACAACCACCATGTACTCACACCATTCTTCTTTTGTAGGAACGGCTTTTTTCTGTACTGAAAATGAGGTCGAATGAGGATTAATTTACAATTATCACAGGCCACAGGAATGGAAGTACTGGAGTATCAGCATAGCAGCGTTCGGTGAAAGTGTTCCCATTTCTGTTCGTGGATTATTAGCTGTGGAAGAACGACGGGCCTCCTCGGTAGGCTGGTTGGAGCCTGTATGTGCTACACGCGCAGTGACCACGCAGGCGTCGGAAGCAGGGAGTGGGTATAACGTCACCGGTTTGTAGCGTGAGCGGCGTAATGGCGCCTTCCGCCTGTTGGACGCTGCCTGCAACACACCCGTTTTCTTCCCACTCGGGAACGTTTAAAGCGAAGCGAGGCGTAACCAGGCAGCCAGATCTGTGTGTCACATTCAGAATTATCGAGCACTTTGATGATGACTTTCCTGGAGACCGAAAAACTCCTACGTAGTAGTCAATATGGTTTCTGTAAACAGGAATCATGTGAATCACAGCTTGCTCTGTTCCTTCACGAGATACAGAAGGCAGTAGACACCGCAGCCCACGTCGATGCCGCGTTTCTTGACCTCCAGAAGACATGCGATGCACTTCTACACCGCCTTATAATAAACAAATAGTGGTGTTTCGGTAAAAGCGTGCCAAAACCTAACAGGACACAGGGGATGCTTCACTGAATCGTCTGAGGCGGGGAATCTGGGGTCGGAGAAGACAGTTTAAGGAGATAACACGAATAAAATCACATTACTGTGATTATTTACATTAATTATAGTTAACTGCAAATACCATAATTGACACAATGAACGTACCATTTGTACTCTTACAAAATGTGCGGAAACTGATGGCCGTCAACTTCGATGCAAGTATCACATCGACGAACAAGATTTTGCCGCACCCTGATAAATATGCCTGGTGTGGTTCTCACTTTGCCAGGTCCCTCGTTTCTTCTTTCCAATTATCCCGCCTCACTCATTCGTCGATCAAGAGAAATAAACACTCGTCGTGACGGATGATGCCTGTTAGGAAATCGTTCCCTGTACAGTCTCTGCCGGCCGGGGTGGCCGAGCGGTTCTAGGCGCTACAGTCTGGAACTGCGCCACAGCTACGGTCGCAGGTTCGAATCCTGCCTCGGGCATGGATGTGTGTGATGTCCTTAGGTTAGTTAGGTTTAAGTAGTTCTAAGTTCTAGGGGACTGATGACCTCAGAAGTTAAGTCCCATAGTGCTCAGAGCCATTTGAACCATTGTACAGTCTTTCAGCAGAGAGGGAATCGGAACTACTTCCCCAAACACAAGGTACATGTCAGTGAGTGCTGCGAAACTGTACCGGTATTGCTCCATCGTGTTGTACTGTACGGCTCTGAATAGAACCGAGTAATGAACGGGTTTGTCGTTGATTCGCGGCTCGTTCTGTCATGAGACAATGTAAATACGATACAACGCAGCCACCTAATGGATAAGTAAAGTAAACAAAACCTGTATCATGACTTCCTAGTAGTCAGGCTCGTCGTCCTTGTTCCTTGCAGGAAATAAAGAATGTACATGGAAATAAACAGTACAGTACGAGTAAACTTGTAAGCAAATTAGTTGTAAACAAGCTAGAAAGCAGTAATACTAGACAAAGAGATAGACAAGTTTACTTCCATATCTCCTTAAGCTGGCTTTTCCGACCCCATGTGCCCTACCTCAAATTGTTCAGTGGGGCATTCTCTATGTCGTACTACATTTTTGCACGCTATTACGGAAACACTCTGTATACGTGCATACGGGATGGTTGAACAAGTCGCGATTGGGTTCGAGACTTCTTCGCAGATGGAATTTAGTGTATCGTTCTTAATTGTCAGCCATTGAAAAAACCAAGGTGGCGTCTGGCAGGACTGCCGCTGTTCGCGACATGTGTGAATGAACCGGCCGGTAACGCGTAACAGCGCTGCAAGGGCATTCTCTGAGGACACGGCTGTCTACTGGGAGGTGAATGTAAATCTCGTGTGACTAGGGCCTCCCGTCGGGTGGACCTTTCACCGGGTGCAGGTCTTTCGATTTGACGCCACTTAGGCTACTTGCGAGTCGATAGGGATGAAATGATGATGATTAGGACAATACAACACCCAGTCCTTGAGCGGAGAAAACCTCCGACCCGGTCGGGAATCGAACCCGGGCCCTTAGGATTGACATTTTGCCGTCCTTACCACTCAGCTACTAGGGTCGGATTACTGGGAGGTGAGACGTCGAAAAACGTGGTACGATATGAAGATGATCAACATCTGGTGTAAGAAACGGCTGTTTACTTTGTAAACAAATAATGATACGAAATAAATATAAATGTCTATGAGGCTGTTGGCTGGGATATCCCACGTGGTGTGTTATGGAGCCTAGCAAAATCGATGTTTTAGTTCTGCGACATTCGCCCCGTTTCCTTACGGGTATGTGAGAGTTGTATTGTATGTGTATTTGTAGAGTTTCTGTGGGTGTAAGCGCATGCCTGCGTAGTATAGTTCTATGTGTGTGTTGTATGATGATGATGATGGTGGATGATGATGATGATGATGATGATGATGTAGATGAGTAGACAAAGGAGACAGTGAAACCCGGTGCCGGCACACAGTCTACTGCTCTCGAATAGCAAGAGGGCTGCCGAACTGATCAACATCAACAGCGTCACATGCCCTCACTTCGTGAGACACTACGGAGATGTCTGGAAGTTAATTCAGGTCAGTGGCGCAAAGTACCAGGAACTTTACACTATCACTTATCCTCCTGTCCGTGGCCAAATACTAGGAGCGAAAATTTCATCCATCACCAGGATTCGATACGGTTTACCCCATCACACAGGCGTACGTTAGCGACCTCGGCTACACACACTAGTCTTCTCTGTTTCATCTTCGCCTTCTTCGTTTCGTCTTCGTTTTTTTCACCTTCTTCCTTTTATTTTCCCATTTCTCTACGACGTCGACATTGTTATAAGGATTTTAAAGAGTAACTGGCAGTTGGTCGGCCTTAGTGATGCCACCATTACCCCCGGGATGGAATTTGTACACCCCGTCTCTCTGCGTCTACGTCAGATCGAACGTTTTCAAAATGTTTGCGCAAAGTGTATCTGAGGCGGAAAGTGGGTGTCAACTTGATATTCACCAAGTACGATGTGGAAAACCGCCAAAAAAACCACATCCACGATGGCCTGCTGAAAAGCCCTCATCGTTAACCCGCCAGGCGGATTCCATCGGCGACAGGTTCGTCTCTCTGAATCCCGGAAGCGGCGCTTCATCAGGCCCGGCTATCCAGGCGGTTTGATAACTGTACTATGTAACATGCGTCAAAGTCATACTTTGAGTACGCGGCCAGTGACCCAGCGACCAGCCTAGCAGTATCTTCGCAGGCTCATGTAAGTCGGGCGCAACAGCCACGTAAGCCTAGCAGTGTGGAAAGCGAATGCAAAATTCAGCTTTATTGGAGAATCCTGACGGAGAGAGTAATTCACTCACGAAACAGACCGCTTTCGTAGCCCTCTATCGATCAATTCTTATGTACTGTCGTTCAGTCAATGACCTCACTAAGTTGTATTAACGGAAGAGACAACAGTTATTCAGATAAATGCTGCGCGATTCGTGACGTGTTTGGTTAGTCATCGAAAGAATATCTCAGAAACATTAAGAGACTTTACCAAAAATACGTTGTGGACCGCGCAGACCTCAAGTTCAAGAGTGTTGGAAAAACATGTTGCTTGAAGAGCATGCCGACACTACAAGAAGCGTACTGGCCCATGCATTCCTTCCGCTTACCATCCACGTATGAATTACGATTGGGGAAAGAGTGAGGGGGGTGGGGGGAGTGGAGGGCAAGGGTACACTACTCATCCTCTGCCTCTGCCATTCATCGTACTGTGCCTTGCGAAATACAATGTTGACATAGACGTGGCTGGATAATGGATACATCGGCTAATACAGTCATTAACAAAAAAGAAGCACAGAAGCGGACAAGGAAACGTCATGAAACCTCACGAGTTGAGACGGTATGTGACGCTACTTCAGTGACTACAAAATCGACCGAAATTAACCAAAACCTTGGGATTATGAGGATAGTACGATGCTGCACTGCAGTCTAGGCTGGATGAATGCACTAATTCGGTTGGGAAGGGTGTCATAAAGCCGCTGTATCCTCCCCTGAGGTAAGCTGGCTCACAGCTCTTCAGACTGGTCCTTCACGTCTTGGGTAATGGGCGACTGAGCTGGTTCCTCACGAGTTCTATCAGGGATATATCTTGGCGTCTTCCTTGCCTGGGGAGTTCCTCAACATACGCCGACAGTTCATACGCAAACGTGGCATGTGTCGACGAGTACTGTCCTGATACTAAAATGTAGACTTTCACGGCCGGAAATATCATATCCATTATAATTATCCGGGCTGTTATGCCGTGGTCGGTTGATGAATTCTGTGTCGCTTCCCAACGTTTCGTCTCCGACTGCGGGAGACATCTTCAAGGGGGTCCGTAGCTCAATGGAAGGTCCAACACACCCACTGGCTCGCTACTGACTGTCAGTACTGTCCTGTTGAAAAAGTCATCAAGGTATGGTTTCATGAGAGGTAACACACGGTGTCTGTGATGCAGCGTTGTGCACCAGAGCCACTTCGACCGCTTCCAACCGTGACCTGCAGTCATTCCCGATGCCTCCTCACACCATGACGCCAGGTGTAACTTGGTTGCACACTCAAAAGCATTGGAAAAATGGGACCTGCCACACTAACCAACTATGGTCACCCAGGATAGTGCAAGAAACACGATATTTCACAATGCGACGCCATTCAACAGTAGTCCATGCTTTCTGGTCGCGGCACCACTAAAAAAGACAAGCTCTATGTTGTAGTGTTAAAGGCAGCGTACGGTGGGATGGCAATTCACTGGTCCCCTACCAACGTCGCAGGATGACGCAGTATGTTGCCTGGTCCACTACCTGTTATCCGACGGCAGGTGCAGATATGGTTACGATGTGCCTGGTGCAGAATACGACGATTCCCCCTCGCGGTGGTGAGAGTTAGTCGACCGCAACCTTGACGACGGGTGCGGCTGTCCTCGCGTCCTCACTCAGACCAACATCGGACTCCTGTTACATCCTAATGTCCACATATCTGGAGTTATCGCGATTCGACTAGTGCCTAAATGGAGACCCAACAGCAGGGCGCTTTCAAAGTCTGTCATATTCTGATTACGCTGTCTCACATAAGTACGCGGCACCTCCATGTCCTTCACAATGCCAACTAGACATCTCACGCCGTTCACACCGCTTTTATTCCCTACAAGGCGTGGTAAAAAAAAAAAAAAAAATAAACGCGAACAACACTAATGATCTCTGGAGGCCGTTTAACCTGTCATAGAGAGTTGCAACTCATATCATTTACATACCCATCGATGGTGTGTACGTGTATAAAACCGACCGCAGTGGTTAGCACACTACACTCGCATTCTGGAAGATGGCACGACAGTTCAAACCCGCAGCCGGCCATCTTCATTTAGGTTTTCTGTGATACTCCCAAATCGCTTCAGGTGAATGCCGGGATGGTTCCTTTAAAAGGGCACGGCCGACTTCCTTCTCCATCCCTCGCTTATCCGATGGGACCGATGACCTCGCTGTTTGGTTCCTCCTCCAAACCAGCCAGACAACCAACTAACCAACATGTACAAAGTTACATCGACTTCCGACCATGTCTTCTGGGTGCTTCATTTGTTTTTTTTTTCTCTTTTTTTTGCCAGGAAGTGTATTTTTCCTTTCCACTGTTCCGTTTCGTTTCATTTGCTCATGTGACATATTCTTTTACATCATCGTGCCTTTCAATCTCTTCATCATTTGCCGAGGTAGTAGGCATATACCCTTGAATTACTGTTCTGGGTGCTGGCTTTGTGTGTGTTCTCTACGGTAACACGTTCGTTATTCCATTCACAGTAACTCACACGCCTTCCTCCGTATCAACTTTCTACTTAATTTTACGTTGGTAATAATTTCGTAGGATGTATGTATCATGTGTCAGGAAGTACTATAGCAGATGTTTAGATGTGTGTGAATTCCTAAGGGACCAAACTGCTGAGGTCATCGGTTCCTAGACTTGTATACTACTTAAACTAAGTTATGCTAAGACCAACACACACACGCATGCCCGAGGGAGGACTCGAACCTCCAACGGGAGGGGCCGCGCAATCCGTGACATGGCGCCTCAACGACGCGGCCGCACCGCGCGGCAATACAGGGTGTCGACAATGAGACTCGAACATTTTAATACCCTATATCTTTCTCATTTCAGATGGTGGACCTGTGAATCCTGAATGGGCAGACAGACAACTAAACAAGTTTGTGGTGTGCAAATTTGATACGCCAAGTAGCCGTAGTGGAGCTGCAATCAATTGTTTTAGAAAAATGGAGGATATGAAGGAGCGTGCACAAGTGGCCTGGTGGTATAAAGAGACAAAATCGGCGACCCAAGTGCAAAGAAACTTTCGTCGAGTTTACAACAAAGCGCCCCTGTCGTTCAAGGTTATAAAGAAATGGTATGATCAGTTTTTGGCTACTGGGAGTGTTGCGAAAGGGCACGGTGGTGGTAAGCCTGGGATCAGCGAACATCATGTGGAACAAGTGCGGCGGTCATTCGAACAAAGTCCACAGAAGTCAGTGCGACAGGCAGCACGAGAACTTCGTATGAAACGTTCAACGTGCACAAAGTGCTTCATCAGCGATTACGTTTGTGCGCATATAAAGTGCAGTTTGTGCAAGAAATCGAGCCTGATGATCGACCAAAGCGAGAAGAATTTGCATGTTCATGTTAGATCGCATTGCCGCGGACGAGACATTTTAATCACGCGTGATGTTTACTGTCCGAAAATTCACATGCACCTAGGGAACACATGCGCGACAGTCCGAAAGTTAATGTGTGATGTGGTTTGATGATAAATCGCATTGTTGGGCCGTTTTTCTTTCAGGAGCCGACTGTGGATGGAGCCATCTACCTGGACATGTTGGAACAATTTGCCGTGCCACAGATAACAGACCTGCAGCCAAATGTGATGTTTCAGCAGGACGGTGCACCACCCCATTGGAGCCTTGATGCCCGAAAATTTTTAAATGACACATTCCCGCAACGATGGATTGGCCGTGGAGGTCCAATTCCTTGGCCGCCACTTTCGCCCGACATAACCCCCCCCCCCCCCCACCACGATTTTTTCTGGGTGGGTTATGTGAAAGACCGGGAATACGCTACACCAGTAAAGGACCTGCAAGACTTGAAGCAGCGCATAAGAATTGTCATCAACTCTGTCACAGAACAGATTCTCCGCAACACATGGCACGAAATCGATTATAGACTTGATATTCTTCGCGCTAACCGTGGCGCCAATGTTCAAGTGTACTAAACCGTCGCCGGCCGTTGTGGCCGTGCGGTTCTAGGCGCTTCAGTCTGGCACCGCGTGACCGCTACGGTCGCAGGTTCGAATCCTGCCTCGGACATGGATGTGTGTGATGTCCTTAGGTTAGTTAGGTTTAAGTAGTTCTAAGTTCTAGGGGACTGATGACCACAGATGTTAAGTCCCATAGTGCTCAGAGCCATTTGAACCATTTTGAACTAAACCGTCCATCTGTGTATGAAAACTTGATGAGCTGCTGTATGATTTCCCTGTATTTGTTCGTCAATAAATTATGTTTCCTCTCAGATTTTATGAGTTCAAATGTTGGAGTCTCATTGTGGACACACTGTACTATAGCACAACTGTTCTAGGAACATACGCTGTCGGGATTCTGATAGTGTATCACAACAATATGCGGAACGCCTCTCTTGTAGCGTCTGCTACTGCAGCGGAATGAGCGTCTCCCTGAAACTTTCGCGATTAATAAACGAATCTGACACGAAACGCGTTGCTCTTCTTGGGATCTTCTCTATTTCCTCTGTCCCATCTGGTAAGGGACGCAGATTGAGGAGTACTACTGAAGCATCAATCGGACTATGAAAGTTATAACCCACCTCCGTCGTCGATGGACTACATTTCCTGACGATTCTTCCAACGACTTTCAATCCGGCGTATGCATTGTTACTATCAGATTTGCGCATTTGCCCGGGTGAAGTTTTCGCTCTGTGGCGGAGATTGCGCTGTTCTGAAACATTTTCACTGCCTAAGAGTGCAGTTCGCATCGGGAATGAACTGCCGACTGAAGCCGTTTACGAACAAATCGTTTACTGCGTGATCTGTAAGGCGTGTTGCGTCATAAGAGCGCTCACTCCGCCACAGTATAAGACTCTCATGTCCCCTCCGCATACGTCACGGCCGAAACACAAAACACAGCTAATTCGCGTCGCCCTATACACGCACTGTGCTCTGCTCAAGTCCCTGAGACAGACGCCCGCCACGGACACACACGGCTCGCTACACCCACGCACAGAGCGTCGCGCGCCGCCGCCGCCGCCGCCGCCAGATGTTATCTGCGGTCCGCCCCACTAACCCGCAGAGCGCGCTGAGCAACCTGCCGGTCTCAGCTAACGAGCAGGCGTTATGCGCAGCGCCAACACGAGCAGCAGCGCTGCCGGTTTTGGAGCCGCGGTTCTCGCCCGCTGATGCTAACTGGCCCTAGCTGCCCGCTGCGGCTGTCGCTGTAAAAACACGCGGCCGTCAGGCAGGCAGAGGGGCCCCCGAGGGGACCGTCGGCGCTACGCGATTTAGACTGCCAACAATCATTATTAAGACACAAACGAATTACAGACTTTGGCTGTAAGCGGGCATTGATTGAAATCAATGGGGAAAGCTGACAGTTTGTGCCAGACAGGGATACGAACGCAGGTCTCTTGCTTACTAGGCAGATGCCCTGACCACTGCGCGACCCGCACACAGCGGCCATTGCAACTGCTCGCATCCCGTCAGATCCAAATTTTCAACTCATCCGCAAACTACTAACGTAGTGCCCCTTGCCAACTGTCATTACTTGCAGCATGTGCAAAAGAACAGATACCATATACAGTTACTGATCAGCCAAAACATTACGACCACTGACCACCACGACGTTGGATGCCTCCTGGCAGAGTTGTGGGAACTTGACACGGTAACAAAAGTATGTGAACGCACCACACTGTTTGGGGATCAGCTTTGCGAAGATATGGGCTGCGAATGGGGAAATTCATTAAGATAAGCTACTTTGACAACGGGCAGATTATTATTATGCAGAGCCTGTGAACGAGTATCCCGAAAACGGCGGAGCTGGTCCAATGTTCTCGTGCTGCCGTCGTACCTACGGAATGAGATAGAAGAACAGTAAGATTACCACTATGCACTAAATGGCTGGTTCAAATTCAAATGGCTCTAAGCACTATGGGAATTAACATCTGAGGTCATCAATCCACTATAACTTGGAAATACTTAAACCTAACAAACCTAAGGGCATCTCACACATCCATGCCCGAGGCAGGATTCGAACCTACAACCGTGGCAGCAGCGCGGTTCCGGACAGAAGCGCCTAGAACCGCTGGGTCACAGCGGCCTGCTAAATGGCTCAACGTCCACCACTCTTCACAGAACGTGGGGTTCGGAAGCTTGCCTGCACTATAAAGCAGGATAGATGGTGATCTGTTGTAGAACTGTTGATATATTTAAAAATATCGGGAGTCCGATATACCGATATTTAAGAAAATCGCGCTACCGTCCGTCGATATATGGAAGAATAGTATTGGTATATCGATAAATCGACTGAAAAAATATCGACGTAACGGGCTATGTAAACATATTGCCGGTTTTAGAGCCGTATATTTAAGTACTGATTTATTATTACGTAATTTGTTCATCAACAAGCTAGCAACCTGCTTATCCCTTTTAGAGCAAGAATTCAATGGAAACGATGCACGTTCACGCTTGGAGATAAACACTTTGCTAACAGTGGTACCTGCGTGTAAGTGGCATAATAGATGGTGTCCGATGGGTCCGTTTTTCGATTTCGTCACGTATCGGGTTTGTCCAGAACACTTCACGTCGATTTCCCTGTTTTCCATTACTGCAAATGCTAGTGACCTAGTAGTTGCAGCGTCGAAATTGCCTGGTGAAGTTAAACGTTGCTGTTTCTGTTCGCAGCGCCGATTACGTCAGCATTTCCCCTCGCGCGTCTCCGCCCACCGCAAAGATCAATACTGTCATTTAGGTCTTTTGTTCATCATTTTCAGTACTATTTTGAAGAAGGCAGACGTGAAGAAATAGAACACTAGATTCGTTAAAATTGTTTTTAACATAACTGGTGTGCTATTTCTTCACGTCGGAAATGTTATTCCATTCACACCAGCATCCCCCAGTGTATTTGTACTTCTTCTTTGTGCCATCTACGCTTCCTTCACACAGTCAAAGAGAATGACTGCACGTGACGAAAGCTCAAAAAGTAGTAATGTTCCTTCGCATAGTGAAAGTAAAATTATGTTCTACTACAATTTCAAATATTTACGAAAATGGCGAAAAAAAATAATATAAAATAAAAATATTGGCCATTCGATATGTCGCGGGAAGAAATACCGCAGACATTTAACTATATCCTTTCGAGAAAATGTTGATATTGGATATCTTATCAACAGCCGTAATCTGTGGCATCTTTGCGCAAAGAACGCAATGCTGGTGCACGCACAAGTGTTTCGGAGCACACCGTTCGTTCAGCATACACTGCTGAACACGGAGTTCCGCAGCAGTCCACCCTTACGTGTTGATATACTGACCCAACGACATCGATTCGACAAATTTGGAAATTTCATGGACACCAGAATCCACTAGAACAGAGATTGTTAAAAAATGGTTCAAATCGCTATAAGCACTATGGGACTCAACATCTGAGGTCATCAGTCCCCTAGACTTAGAACTACTTAAACCTAACTAACATAAGGACATCACACACATCCATGCTCGAGGCAGGGTTCGAACCTGCGACCGTAGCAGCAGCGCGGTTCCGAACTGAAGCGCCTAGAACCGCTCGGTCACAGAGGCCGGCAACAGAGGTTGTGTTTTCCAATTTTGTGTCTTTTGTATCACCAGTGTCCTTCGTTTCTATTTCTGGTAGTTGCTTCGGGAGCTACACGTATCCTCATCATTTCATTTCTTCAGATGCCAGGCCCCTCAGTTGTTGAGTTATTAAGTCACCATAGCAATTATTAAGTCACCACAGTTTTCATGTACACTTTATATAAATTTCTGGCTGTTTCTTCCCTGCTTTCCTACCTCGAAACTTTTCGTATCTTACTCTTTAATATCGGAGACTCATAATACTTGACGCTCAGGGCATCACACCTCAAATGTTTATTCAGATAATCTTTAGAAGCTTCAATCTATACGAATTTTCGTTGACTGTAACCATCTATAAATTTAAAGGTCTCAACAGACATTATCGCATATAAATCGCTTCAGAGCATAATCTGAAAAAAAAAAAAAAAAAAAAAAAGGTTCAAATGGCTCTGAGCACTATGGGACTCAACTGCTGAGGTCATTGGTCCCCTAGAACTTAGAACTAGTTAAACCTAACTAACCTAAGGACATCACAAACATCCATGCCCGAGGCAGGATTCGAACCTGCGACCGTAGCGGTCTTGCGGTTCCAGACTGCAGCGCCTTTAACCGCACGGCCACTTCGGCCGGCTAATCTGAACACACTACACAATCAGACACACATGGGCCCCAGCTGTGTGTAGTTTGTTAAATGTGCAAAGATCTTCACCGAAGGCGGGTAGCAATGTGTAAGGAAAAGAATGAAGGAGAGAGCGCCAGTGGACGAGGAATAGGTAGTAGAAAGTGGAAGTGGGCGAGTGCTAGTGATAATGAGAGACAGTGTCCATGACAATGACAACGAGTAAGAGACAGATAGTGACAGTGAGAAGAGAGACAGCACCAATAGGAAGGAAAGAATGAGACAGTAGCTGTAAGAGAGAGCAGGAGGGAGACAGTGACAATGACAAGAGACAATTGTAGCAGGAGAGTCACAGTCAGTGAGACACAAAGAGGTACGACAATGAGTTGGGCCGAATGAGTAAGTGACAATGGGCAACTGGGAGTGGGTCGGGTATGATGAACACACAGCGATGGACTAGTGGGTGTGAGCGAATTACAGCTAGGGGGGCTTGTGCGAGTGAGAGGAGAGTTGCATTTCAAAAAGAGAGCGAGTATCTTTGCAGGCCAAAACATTTGGGAACATTTTAAAGATGCTTTAGAATGAGGCAGCTGGTGCCCCACTTTTCAGTCAGAGTGTCGTAATAAAGAGGACCACATTCACTTCTTTGTACTCCGATAGGAGCATTTTTCTTCTAGTGACATACTACCAGCCGACACTATATACATGTACGAAGTAATATTGGCATCCGACCATTTGTTCAGGATGCATCACTTTTTTAAATTATGTATTAATATGATTTTTCCATTTGTTCTGATCGATGTATGGAAGAACAAACTCTCCCCTCCTCCATTTGAATGTTTATTAGAGTATCGTGCAATAATCTCAAGTAAACCAGTCAAGAACTTCTCGAAATTTTTCCTAATATCGTTTGCCCTTTTTATGTTATACGCATTTATATACCATATATATTTTTAATAAATATATCTCATTCCGTCTGAATGTATTGTGAAAAAATCTGAAACAAATCGGTGAATATTGTTTCGAGATTTTTTTCTAAAACGAGTCCATATTATATATTTACATTTATATACCATATCTATTAAAAAGGATGTAGCCTGTACCCGTCCAAATGTTCACTAGAGCATCGTGTGAAAATCTGAAGGAAACCGATCAAGAATTTTTTGAGACATAGTGAAGAACTTTTTTCTACTATATATATGTATTTCCATATTGTACATTATAAAAAAAGATTTCACTGGATATGTCCATCTACATGTCTGTTGGAGTATATATATATAATGTTCATTAGAGCATCGTGTAAAAATTTTGAAGTATATCGCTCACGAACTTTTCGACATTGCCGGCCTGTGTGGCCAAGCGGTTCTAGGCGCTTCAATTTGGAACCGCGCGACCTCTGCGGTCGCAGGTTCGAATTCTGCCTCGGGCATGGATGTGTGTGTTGTCCTTAGGTTAGTTAGGTTTAAGTAGTTCTAAATTCTAGGGGACTGATGAACTCAGATGTTAAGTCCCATAGTGCTCAGAGCCATTTTTTTTCTACATTTTTGGTAGCAATGTTAAACAACATGTCTATACAGTAGTATAGATTTGCTAAGTCACATGCAAAAAAAAAAAAAAAAAAAAAAAAAAAAGAAAGATGGTGTTGAAGTTGGTCTCGGAAAGGATGAAATCATCAGCCAAGCAGCTACAACACTTGTTCCATATTGTGTTGAACATGCACGTTAGAATAAAGCCGTTTGGCTCTAGTCAGGTAAAAATTCGTTTCAAAAACAATAAAACGGCAAGTTGTCGTCATCAGATAGCAACAATATGAACAACATGAATAAAACTTGCCAACTGTTTTTAGACTGAATTTTTACTCAAGAGGTAAACGGCTTTATTCTAACGTACCTTTTCAACACAATATGTATCAAATATTACAATCCCCTTCTGAAGAAGACAATTTAATCATTATCGCAACCTATGTCAAGGGCTCTAATAAGCCTGTTACGCAAATGGTTGGCTGATTCTTTCATCGTTTCCAAGACTATCGGTTCACAGTAGCAGTTTACAGCCATGTTCGAGATTTTATATTGAAGCTGGTTAGCTGTAAACGTAATACTTTGTACAGTGACAGCAAACCATTCTTACATATGGCAATAGATACACACTCTACTCTCCACATAGCAATTTAACTGTGGCAGGATCTTTGCAATCCGCACTACAGCTGTGCCAGGAACGGTATGGAGATAGGTGAGAGCCTCGTAGGCTATACACATTTTCTCTCAGAGCTTTGGTCGACGGATGTTAGCAAACGGAATCATACTGTACAAAATAAAGGCTGTGACTTACTTGGTATTTCTGGACCAAGGTATACTTTACTTCTGCCATACTTATCCAAGTGTCTCCAAGCTTTCTTTGCGTAATTATCAGTATAGTCATACATGTTTTGGATGTCTATAAGTTTATTCCGCTTATAGTACTTAAGCTTCCGCAAATGGTTCAGAAACGTCGCCTTATAAAGTGATTTTCATCCATCAGAAGCAACGAAGTTAACAGAAGATATCAAAACTGGAAGCCTAGAAGTATTAACTTTCCAGTATATAGCCTCTGAATCACTGAAGAAAGATTAGGTACTATAAACGGAATAACTTACAGAGACATCAAAAACCTGTAGACTACACTGTTAATTACACAAAGAAAGACTGAAGATGCTTGGATAAGTATGGGAAGCGTAAGGTATTTCTTGGTCCAGAAATAATGCATAACGCATGGTAAATCCTAATATGTATTTTTACAGCATGATTCCTTTTGCTAACGGTCACCTGACATCGATTACATGGCTATCGCCGGTACGGACACAGTTCCTGATACATACATGATGCACGTTGTCTTAAATGTATTGGTAGGGGCAGCTGGATGACCCTGCATACAACAAAAACAATAGCAAATGCATTAAAATGTAGGCATCACTCTACACAAGTCAGAGGGAAAAGGAGCGAGTGTCCCCCAGGTTATGAATCAAAGCCGGCCGGAGTGGCCGAGCGGTTCTAGGCGCTTCAGTCTGGAACCGAGCGACCGCTACGGTCGCAGGTTAGAATCCTGCCTCGGGCATGGATGTGTGTGTCGTCCTTAGGTTAGTTAGGTTTAAGTAGTTCTAAGTTCTAGGAGACTGATGACCTGAGATGTTAAGTCCCATAGCGCTCAGAGGCAATTTTTTTCATGAATCAAACACACCACCAAATCATCACAGAAAGACCTCCGACCTAACTACATTTTCCACACACTGCGGCAGAGACCCCTCGTAGGGTCGTCGGTGTAGTACGCGCCTTGCATCATCTGGAAAGAGGCATTGGCGCTCCTTGTCTGACCACACCATATGGCTCCAGTTAGCTACTGACCAGCTCAGGAAAACTTTGTGACAATGGTAAGAAGAAACTAAGATGGAAGCAATAAGTAATAGCCTGAACTAGAAACGAAATGACAACATTTACCACTGTCGATTGTAGGACTATCATGTCCAGTTGTACTCCACCAACGACTTCAGTTTAAAATTTATTTTGTGACATGATTATGATAAGTGCCACAGCTTTTCTTGGAATTTACCTATAACCGCATACTTTAACTTTTTGTGTGGCAATTCGCCTCGCAAGAAGCACTTGCAAATTGGTAGATCGCCGAAATGTACTTTGTGATCAAATGTACCTGGACATCTTTCTGTGAACATTATGAGACGCCCAGCTTAACCAGGTAGTTTAATTTGCGGAAAGGGGCCACAATAAGGGGCTGTCAGTTACACTCGAACATACAACTTTATTATTTGATCCAATATTACAAGAGCCCAAAAAAAATTTTTTTAAAACACAAGCTTTAATCTTTCGGCCTAAATTACCGGCTGAAAGCCACTTTAATTTAAAAACGGCTGAAGGCCAATAACTTAAAACGCAAGCATAATTAGAAATTTAAAACGTAAGCCTTATCTTACACAGCAGTTCTTTAGTTAGGCTGAAGGCCCAAAGAATCAGACACTTCAAGAGCAAACAAGTTAAATTCAAATCGGCTGAAGCCCCAACACTTAAAACTCCATAACATTAATTTTTTTAAATACCAAAGGCCTTAACTGGACTCGCATTCGGGAGGACGACGGTTCAATCCCGTCTCCAGCCATCCTGATTTAGGTTTTCCGTGATTTCCCTAAATCGTTTCAGGCAAATGCCGGGACGGTTCCTTTGAAAGGGCACGGCCGATTTCCTTCCCAATCCTTCCCTAACCCGAGCTTGCGCTCCGCCTCCAATGACCTCGTTGTCGACGAGACGTTAAACACTACCCTCCACCTCCTCCACCAAAGGCCTTACGTGAAACACTTCTTTAATTTAGGCTGAAGGTCTAAAGAATCTTACGGGTTAAGGGGAAAACAACCTTAATTTTTAAAAAAATCGGTTAGAAGCTGTACCAGTACAAACAGCAAGAACAAATAAAAAAAAGGCAGTACACCCAAGGGCGCTCAGATGTTCGAGGGTCTCCCTGGAATTCAAACACTAACGCTTGCTTAAGTGAGATAGGCAGTCGGGCCTACCATTCACGATCCGACGGCAACCCAAGCGACAAACAGTCAACGACCAAGCGACAGAATAACTTATCTTTCGTGTTCGGGACCGGTGAGCCACGGACCTTGTAACAATGGGAACAGCCCCTCACACTCTGACCGCGCTTGGTCGTCGCCAGTCCCCTGACATACAAGCCCCACGGAGACTTCCTCGCTGCTCCAAGCCAACCGATCAACTGCCCAGGCCCAGAAACGGCGAAAGGACCAAATCTACGTCGGCCGATGAGACGACCAACCAACGGTCGTCGCGTTCCAATCTCCCTCCGTCGGACAGTTCATGTGTGTCGCCAGCGGTCGGCGGGCACTGGCTGTCGGCGCCTCACCGGCGCTCCGTCCCCCGACTGCACTGCTGGTGCGTCCCCAACTGACTGCCAGACGCACGACGACCCGGAAATACTACCGGTCGCTCCAGAGATGGTACGACAGCGCACTTATCGATACGCGCTGCTGCTGTCGCTTTCATATTCGATTTACTGGCGAATAACTTCCTGCCTTACTTGCCCGTAATAGAAGATGACAAACTATAAATGGGACAAACCCGAGCCGTGCACGGCTCACATTAATTTGTGGCACGGCCACCCTTTGGTTATCTGACGGCTTGGACTCATCATTGAGGTGTCCGAATGTCTTTGGACGAATGGCAGTCCTTTTTTCTCAACATCCGAAGCCTTAGAAGATTGTGACGTTGGATAAAGGGGACTGGAGTCAACTTGATGTTCATACTAATAAATGTATTCCATTGGCTTCAGGTGGGATCTCGGGGCAGGCCACTCAATTCCAAGAATTTTGTTGTCCACAAATCACTGCCTCACAGATGATGGGTTATGACATAGTACTGTGTCAGGCTACTGCTGTGAAGCCTATTCACGTCTTTCCGTATTTAGCATATAAGGTGACCACATCCTAATCACCAAAAACATCCCCATATCGTAAGACCACCATCTCTGCACTCCACTGTCGGCACTATATATGATGGCAGGCAACGTTCTTCAGAAATTCGTCAAACCCGAACAGTACCATCGTATTTCTATTGTTTTTGCCCTCTGCCATCCACTTAAGTGTGATCTGCAGAGTATTCGTGTGGACGTAGATGTAGGAATAGCGCGATTCATCACTCAGTCATCCACCGTCCAGTAGTGTGGCTCTCAAGTGTCACTTAGCAATGACCGCAGAAATGTGTCGGTTATCAGGAGGTGCTAGACCGCTGTACTCCCTACGCACATAGATTGCTCTAGTTGGGCTACTGGTAGCACTTTGGAACTCACTAATGTTTCCTTCCGCTGATTTCATGCGATTTCTCGCGACCACCCTCCGCAATGTTCGACTGTGACTGTCCTTCAGAACAACAGGTCAACGCTAAGGTTGTGTCAGCCCCACACCTTTAACAGGCAGGCTGATGGCTGCGGCAGGAGGAGGCTGATAACCTGCGTCGGCGGGCGTTATTAACCCATATCGACAAACCCCTTAAAGGCTCCGTGTGCGTCCCCCTCGCCACGCTAACGCAAGCGGACGAGGATGAACGGATCGCTCTCAGACCAGGAGGGGACCTGCTGCCCAGCTACCACACGCCGGGGCAACTCCGTCTGCCAGATGTTCTCGTGGTTCTCTATACATATATAAATTTGTGTTGTCTCAGATCGGACAAAACGAGAATATGAATATTTAAATGAGCCTCGCGGGCTCCGCCAAGAAGAACGGCCACTTAGGCTTGACAGCTGAGGCGGGTAAGTCGGACGACGCCGCTTGTGATCCGGGATTAAGCTCGGAAACCTTTGGAGCCGCCGCTTATCGCGATTGGCAACAAGCAGAGGCAGGATGACGGAGTCCGCAAAACACAGCCAAGCGACTACAGGTCTCCCTGCCTTGCCGCGAACTAGTCAACTAGGTGGTTTTTGCGAACGGATCACTCAACCGTTACGAAGAGACGCAGAAAATTTCTCGCCCTGAACCTGTGATCAGTGTGTGTTTTGGTCTCCGTGTACGTCTCTCGACAATGAGTGGCTTTGTGCTGCTGAGGTAGTGACTCACAACGGGCGCAGAACATAGGTTTGAAATTCAACCCATCTAAAACACAAGCAATTTTAGTCGCTCACAAAAGACTTATTAATCCTCAGTTCAGAGAATCTCTTTCGACCTTATACTAAAAAGCACAGAAATCACATTTTCTTCTTCTGCAGAGAATTTGGGGATAGTTCTAGGATCACCTAGACTGGACTGAACATACAACTGCAGTCTATAGTATACAATTCTGACAGGTGACACGTACGTAAGCATCCTGTCTGATCACCTGCACCTATTCACATCCATTGTGCATCCGACGCACTTGAGCAATTCAAGCAGTACATTGCGACACCCCACACACCCAGTATTGCTACGTACTGGCTCCAGGAACACTTCTGAGTTTAAACACATCAGCCGGCCACCAAACTCCCCAGATATGAAAATTATTGAGCGTATCTGGGATACCTTGCAATGTTGAGAAGAGATCTCGACCCCCTCGTACTCCTACGCATTTATGGACAGCCCTGTACGATTCATGGTGTCAGTTCCCTACAGCACTACTTCAGACATTAGTCGAGTCCGCGCCATATCGTGTTGCGACACTTTTGCGTCCTCTCGGGGGCCCCACACGATATAGGCAGGTATAACAGTTTTTTTGGCGCGTTAGTGTAGTACGAATCCTGAATAAAAGCAACCTGCTTGCAACAAAAAAGAAAACGCCCCTCTACATCTACATCTACATCCATACTCCGCAAGCCACCTGACGGTGTGTGGCGGAGGGTACCTAGAGTACCTCTATCGGTTCTCCCTTCTATTCCAGTCTCGTATATTTCGTGGAAAGAAGGATTGTCGATATGCCTCTGTGTGGGCTCTCTGATTTTATCCTCATTGTCTCTTCGCGAGATATACGTAGGAGGGAGCAATATACTGCTTGACTCCTCGGTGAAGGTATGTTCTCGAAACTTCAACAAAAGCCCGTACCGAGGTACTGAGCGTCTCTTGGAGAGTCTTCCACTGGAGTTTATCTATCATCTGCGTAACGCTTTCGCGATTACTAAGTGATCCTGTAACGAAGCGCGCTGCTCTCCGTCGGATCTTCTCTATCTCTTCTATCAACCCTATCTCGTACGGATCCCACACTGGTGAGCAGTATTCAAGCAGTGGGCGGATAAGTGTACTGTAACCTACTTCCTTTGTTTTCGGATTGCATTTCCTTAGGATTCTTACAATGAATCTCAGTCTGGCATCTGCTTTACCGACGATCAACTTTATATGATCATTCCATTTTAAATCACTCCTAATGCCTACTCCCAGGTAATTCATGGAATTAACTGCTTCCAGTTGCTGACCTGCTATATTGTAGCTAAATAATAAAGGATCTTTCTTTCTATGTATTTGTAGCACATTACACTTGTCTACATTGAGATTGAAATGTCATTCCCTGCACCATGCGTCAGTTCGTTGCAGATCTTCCTGCATTTCAGTACAATTTTTCGTTGTTCAACCTCTCGATATACCACAGCATCATCCGCAAAAAGCCTCAGTGAACTTCCGATGTTATCAACAAGGTCATTTATATATATTGTGATTAGCAACGGTCCTACGGCACACCCGAAATCACTCTTACTTCGGAAGACTTCTCTCCATTGAGAATGACATGCTGCGTTCTGTTATCTAGGAACTCTTCAATCCAATCACACAATTGGTCTGATAGTCCATATTGTGGTGTCACCTCCAGACACCACACTTGCTAGCTGGTAGCTTTAAATCGGCCGCGGTCCATTAGTACATGTAGGACCCGCGTGTCGCCACTTTCAGTGATAGCAGACCGAGCGCCACCACACGGCAGGTCTTGAGAGACTTACTAGCACTCGCCCCAGTTGTACGGACGACGTAGCTAGCGATGCACACTGACGAAGCCTCGCTCATTTGCAGAGCAAATAGTTAGAATAGCCTCCAGCTAAGTCAATGGCTACGACCTAGCAAGGCGCCATTAGCAGTATATTGTCTGAAACTGTAGAGTCTCACTTGTATCGTCAATAGCGATATACAAATGATGGATTAAAGTATTCCAGAAGCTACGTACATTTCTTTATAGCATTCATTACGTATCCTGTTACAGACCTATCTCTTGCCTGCGTGAAACGCGTGCCTTTCGGCTACTTCCGTGGCGTGGCTGTCTTGCTACGCCACAACACATATGATCTTACTTTGTTCATTAAACGACTGTGGGGAACTGTATCGAACGCCTTGCGGAAGTCAAGAAACACGGCATCTACCTGGGAACCCGTGCCTATAGCCCTCTGAGTCTCGTGGCCAAATAGCGCGATCTGTGTTTCACACGATCGTCTTTTTCGAAACCCATGCTGATTTCTACAGAGTAGATTTCTAATCTCCAGAAAAATCATTCTACTCGAACATAATACGTGTTCCAAAATTCTACTGATCGGCGTTAGAGATATAAGTCTATAGTTCTGCACATCTGTTCGACGTCCCTTCTTGAAAACGGGGATGACCTGTGCCCTTTTCCAATCCTTTGGAACGCTACGCTCTTCTAGATACCTATGGTACACCGCTGCAAGAACGGGGCAAGTTCCTTCGCGTACTCTGTGTCAAATCGAACTGGTATCCCATCAGCGATTTTAATTGTTTCTCTATCCCTCTGTCGCTTATTTCGATATCTACCATTTTGTCATCTGTGAGACAATCTAGAGAAGGAACTACAGTGCAGTCTTCCTCTGTGAAAGAGCTTTGGAAAAAGACATGTAGTATTTCAGCCTTTAGTCTGTCATCCTCTGTTTCAATACCATTGTGGTCACAGAGTGTCTGGACATTTTGCCGGCCGCGGTGGTCTCGCGGTTCTAGGCGCGCAGTCCGGAACCGTGCGACTGCTACGGTCGCAGGTTCGAATCCTGCCTCGGACATGGATGTGTGTGATGTCCTAAGGTTAGTTAGGTTTAAGTAGTTCTAAGTTCTAGGGGACTGATGACCACAGCAGTTGAGTCCCATAGTGCTCAAAGCCATTGTCTGGTCATTTTGTTTTGATCTACCTACCGCTTTGACATAAGACCAAAATTTCTTAGGATTTTCTGCGTCATAGTTAGTACTGAGTGCGGCTGGTCCCGGCGGAGGTTCGAGTCCTCCCTCGGGCATGGGTGTGTGTGTGTGTTTGTCCTTAGGATAATTTAGGTTAAGTAGTGTGTAATCTCAGGGACTGATGACCTTAACAGTTAAGTCCCATAAGATTTCACACACGCACAGTTAGTACTCAGAACAGACAGCTGGCTACGTGGATGACGGAGTCTAACACAACGTAAGATGCCGTGGGTTGGCCGCTTGCCAGGCGCTGGCGGGGCACAGAAGTTGGCCGCCAAGTCCCTCAGCCGGTTGTCACAGCTCGCAGTCCGGAGCGCGGCCAAAGTCGGCGCGACAGTAACGTATGGGCCTGCGCAGGGCACCGTGCCTCGATATTAAACGGGCCCGCGCGGACCGTATACGCTTCGTACACGATATTAAGCGGCCGCGGGTGAAGCATTTGCTCTGCGAGTGCAAAGCCGTGTCCGCGAATTCTGCCCCGCCGACCGGGCACAATTAATTACCGTAGCCACGGGAGCGCGGGCCCTGGAGACGAATACGGCAGAGGCCCCGCTCGCGATTGTGACTCATCGCCCGAGCCGCGGGGACGGCGTTCGACACCCGGGCAGTCATCTGTCGCGGCGACAGCGCCGCCAAGGCCGCGATACCGACTACTGAGTCTGCGCGTGCAGGCGTGGCGCGGTGGCTGAGCCTGCGCACTCGCGAGTGTGTGTGTGTGTGTGTGTGTGTGTGTGTGTGTGTGTGTGTGTGTGTGCGTGTGTGTATGCGTGTGACTGCGCGCGCAGTGGCAACTCGAAACGTGTCAGGCGTCTGCCGCAGGTTGCTCATCGCGACTAATGGACCGCACCACGCCTAAAAGCCTCATATCTGAGTTATCGATTTGCTCACGGAGCGTAATTTATTGCGTGAGAAGGCTGATGATTGATTTTGTGTCCAACCTTATTCTTGCATATACGGTTAATTGATCGCAACGATACACCGTTTTCAGTTTCTTATTCCGTATAATCGGATGTTTCTTTTTGCCTCTACCGCTACATGTATACGTACCGAAATGTGGTGCCTGTTCTCTCACACATCTCCGAGAGAACTGACACCACATTTCAGTACACAGTATGTAAGTGCACATATTTTCATGTTGACTGAGGACAGTGTAATGGACAATATTACAACAGTATTTATTTCATTTGCGAACTAATAATTATAGCTGTGAGGAGTAGCACGTTTTTAGGTTTGTCAGTACCTCCAAGTTTACGTGGCAAGACCACACCGCTAATGCTTGTTTTCCTCTGGGCGGTATGTCAGGCGTTGAAATGTGGACGAGCGGACGCAGAACGCTTAGTCTGCTCTGCAACTACGACCGTGTTGAAAACATCTGGTAATAAATTATGTGATGTGTTTGCGGGAAGACTGACGCAGAGAAAGAAAAAAACAACCAAGACACTGTTTATGTACATAATCATCAGTGTTCTGCCAAAAGCCAGGTTTCCACATGGTAGTTGTCCAGGCTGTCCGGTCTTCTGCCATCCTCTTCAGGTCTGCATAATTTCCTCTTCCCTTTATGTCGTCTATCATCTTGTATCTCGTTCTTCCTCTCAGTCTTCTCCCACAAACCAATCCTTCCAAAGCATCTGCTAGCAAGCACTCCCTTCTCAATGAATGTCCCAACCAGTTCTTTTTCCTTTCTCTTACTACCTTCAGCAGACATCTTCTCTCACCAACCCTTTCCAATATTCTTTCATTACTCACTCTTTCCATCCAGCTTATTCTCTCCATTCCCCTCCACATCCACATCTCAAATGCTTCTAACTTTTATTTATCCTCTCGTCTCAGCGTCCATGTTTCTGCCCCATATAGTGCCATACTCCAGACAAAACATTTTCCAAGCCTTTTCCTTAGTACTTTATCTAATTTGCTACATAAGAGTCTCCTCTTTCTGTTGAATGCCTCCTTCGCTATGGCAGTTCGAGTTTTCATCTCCTGGTGACATCTCAAGTCTTCATTTATTGTACTTACAAGATATTTAAACGCACTATTTTAATATTGGACAGTCTGCATCTTGTACTGATGACCATACTCTTTGTTTTTGCTGTGTTTATTTGCATCCCATATTTCACACAAGTTTCATTCAGATCTTTCAGCATGTTATTCACTGTCCGCTCACTTTCTGCTACTAATACCATGTCATCAGCAAATCTTATACATTATTGTCTGTATATACGAAAATGAGGACGGCTCTAGATACTTTCTGGTCAGACGCACCATATTTTTCGAGCCCCTGCGCGACTTAGCGAATACCAGTGGGACTTATGGAAAGGGACGCTACTTGCGCGTGTCCGGACGACCAAGATGGTTAAAGCAACCGTTCTACAAAACCTGAGCTCCCGGGTTCGAGCCTCGGTCCGGCACGAACTTTTAGTTCACCATTGATTTAGTGAAGCACTCAGAAAGCGACTTAAGTCCTGTTTTTCGTAATATTGTACGTGTACACGCAACTCCGCAAGCATTCTCACGGAGGGCACCATGCATACCACTATCACTTTCCCAGTTTCTTCTTCTAGCAGCGAATCGACCGCAGGAGGACGATTGTTCGTACGTCTCCGTGTGAGCTAGGATCTCTCAATTTTTACCTTGATGGTCATTTCATGATATATACGTCCATTGCTACAGTATATCGACTCTTCTACTAACGTACCCTCTCGGAATTTTAACAAATGGTTCAAATGGCTCTGAGCACTATGGGACTTAACATCTGTGGTCATCAGTCCCCTAGAACTTATAACTACTTAAACCTAACTAACCTAAGGACCTCACACACATCCATGCCCGAGGCAGGAGTCGAACCTGAGACCGTAGCAGTCGCTCGGTTCCGGACTGAGCGCCTAGAACCGCTAGACCACCGCGGCCGGTATTTTAACAGTAAACCACGTCCAGATGGATAACGCCTCTCTCTGCCACTTGAGTTGGATAGTATGTCTGTGAGTAAGCGATACAGTGAGGAAACGCGCTGCTCTTCTTGGGATATTCTGTATCTTCTCTGTCAACCACACCTGGTACGAATCCTAGCAGACTGACGAGCAATATTCAAGTATGTCGCGAAATAAGCTTTTGTTGAAGTAATTCCTTCGTGGGTGGACTACACTCGCAATGCATCTCTGTTTTCTACATCTACATCTACGTGATTACTCTGCTATTCACAATAAAGTGCCTGGCAGGAATACTTTCACATATCTAACTGTTGCTCCTGCGTCCAATGATTGGTCTACAATCATGTAATCATGCAATAACGAGTCTTTTTGCCTATTTATGCGCAATATGCTGTATTTGTTTATGTAGAGGGTCAACAGACAAACTTAGCTGTCTCTCTACCACTCCACTCTCGAACGGCACGCGGAAAAAAACGAGCACTTAAATTTTTCTGTGTGAGCCCTGATTTTTCTTATTTTATTGTAATTATTATTTCTCCCTATGTAGGTGGGTGCCAACAGAATGTTTTCGCAATCGGAGGAGAAAACTGGTGATTGAAATTTCATGAGAAGATGCCGTCACAACGAAAAACGCCTTTGTTTCAATGACTGCCACTCCAATTCCCGTATCATGTCTGTGACACTATCTCCCCTATTTAGCGATAATACAAACGAGCTGCCCTTCTTTGTACTTTTTCGATGTCATCCGTCAGTCCCACCTGATGCGGATCCCACACCGCACAGCAATACTCTAGAATAGGGCGGACAAGCGTGGTGTAAGCAGTCTCTTTAGTAGACCTGTAGCGCCTTCTAAGTGTTCTACCAATGAATCGCAGTCTTTGGTTTGCTCTACCCACAATATTATCTATGTGATCGTTGCAACTTAGATTATTTGTAATTGTAATTCCTAAGTATTTAGTTGAATTGACAGCCTTCAGATTTGTGTGACTTATCACACGTAATCGAAATTTAGCTGATTTCTTGTAGTACTAATGTGAATAACTTCACACTTTTTCTTATTCAGGATCAATTGCCACTTTTCGTAACAGACAGATATTTTGTCTAAATCATTTTGCAAGTCGTTTTGATCGTCTGACGACTTTACAAGACGGTAAATGACAGCATCATCTGCAAACAATCTAAGACGGCTACTCAATTGTCTCCTATGTAGTTAATATAGATCAGGAACAATAGAGGGCCCATAACACTTCCTTGGGGAACGCCGGATATTATTTCTGTTTTACTCGATGACTTTCCGTCTATTACTACGAAATGTGACCTTTCTTACAATTACTTTGACGTGATTACTATATTTTAGTAGGAATACTTTCACATATCTAACTGTTGCTCCTGCGTCCAATGATTGGTCTACAATCATGTAATCATGCAATAACGAGTCTTTTTGCCTATTTATGCGCAATATGCTGTATTTGTTTATGTAGAGGGTCAACAGACAAACTTAGCACCTAGCGTCGATGCTGTGCAGGTCTTCGCTACAATTTTCTCGGGTTTTGACATGTGAATACAACAGCACCATAAGGCAAAAGCCTCATGTATCTACCGATGTTATCCACTAGCATATTTATTTAAAGGATCTACCACCTAACTCTGCCACCTAATATATTTTCGAAACAAAAAAAGCAATTCGCCAGGGATGAACTTATGTCAGAGGGTCACACAGTGGACACAATCGATAAATGAAAGCCGGTCGAAGTGGCAGCGCGGTTCTGGCGCTGCAGTCTGGAACCGCGAGACCGCTACGGTCGCAGGTTCGAATCCTGCCTCGGGCATGGATGTGTGTGATGTCCTTAGGTTAGTTAGGTTTAACTAGTTCTATGTTCTAGGGGACTAATGACCTCAGCAGTTGAGTCCCATAGTGCTCAGAGCCATTTGAACCATTTTTGATAAATGAAAACAAACGTCTAATTCAACATAATGTTCCGTTTCTTTCAAATTTCACATGTAATGATTTTTCCACGGAAATGAGAACTAAAGAAACAGTTAGTGACGGAAGTCTTGTTTTCACTGCTCTGAGCCTCGTACCTTGTGAAATACGTAGACTTTAGCAGATGGCAACAGCACCAGCCAGAGCAGGGGTTGCGTACGGCAGGTTTCAGGAAAGTGTGGGCAACCCGCATTACAGCATTACAGCAGAAACTGTGGCACCATTTCCGTTACTTAAAGTCTAAATATTCCAGAAGTTAAAAGGCTAAGAGCAGTGAAACCAAGCCTGCCGTCACTAATTGTAACTCTAGTTCCTATTTCCGCAGTAAAAACTGACATGTGGATTTTTTTTTTAAAAAAAGAAGAAAAGATGCTTAACTTTATGTTGAAAGTGATGTTTGTTTACTTACAGGGATTGTGCGTTGCTGGTTATTGTGTGAACCCCTAACATGGGCGCATCCCTCGCCAGTTCCATTTTTCACATTTTGTTTCATTTCGGCAATATATGAGATGCCAAAGTTAGGTGTGATACCATGTATAATGAGAACAGAGATCGTTCCGTAACGCTCCGCTAGGGTATGCCCGAAGTAACATTTACATCTGAAGATCTCGCTACGTTGAGAAT
This sequence comes from Schistocerca serialis cubense, assembly GCF_023864345.2. NCBI lineage: Eukaryota > Metazoa > Arthropoda > Insecta > Orthoptera > Acrididae > Schistocerca > Schistocerca serialis. Next base: position 437,974,778 of record NC_064646.1, read on the forward strand.
GACATGCTGTCTAGTAGAAAGTCTCTGTCAAATCATACTAGCTAGTCTGACATTCCGTATTTTGTCAGTATGTTGTAGTGTGAAACTACATCGAACGCCTTTCAGAAGTCTAGGAACATGGTTTCAATGTGGGCGCCTGTATCTGCTAATGTTTGTGTCGAATGTACGAATAGAGCTCTGTTTTCGGAATCCATCTTGACTCACCGGAAAACTCATAATACGAGAGCATAAAACATGTTCCCGAATTCTACAACAGACTGACGCCAGCAATGTATGCCAATAGCTACGTATGTGCGACTGTTAGATAACCTTGCTCGAAAACGAGAATATTTATTTTTTTAATCTGATGAGATAAGGGGGCTTTAAGTGCTCTTTTACATCGGGGAAGCGTACTTTCTTGACTACCCCTCACACATCCCTCCACTATCGAACTGATAATTAACTGATGCCTCAAGATGTGTGCTGTTAACGATCCCATCGTTTAGTCAAGCTGTGCTGTAAAATTTCTTTCTCTTCAGTTCGACGCGGTATCTCCTCATCTAATCTTCCGGATTCTTCTGTAGCACTACATGTCAAAAGCTTCGATTCTCTTCGTGTCTGACCTATTTATTGTCCGCGTTACATATCGAGCAAGGTAGAAATACATCCAGAAAAATTTTCTAACACTTAAATTTATATTAGATGTTAAGAAACTCCTCTTTTCATAAATGCGTCCCTTGCTATTATCTGTATGCTTTTTATACCACCTCTACTTCTGCCGTCATCAGGTATTCTGCTGCCTGAAAAGCAAACCCATTTACTACTTTTAGTGTCTCATTTCCTAATTTAATTCTCTCAGCATTGCCTTATGTAATTCGACTACATTCCATTACTTTTGTTTAAGTTCGTGTTATACCCTTTTCTCAACTTATACCACATTTCCCATCATTCTATAAATAATATGAGTCAGTACCTTGCAAGGATAACACATTGAACTGATGTTCTGGTAATATTCGTAGTTGTTGCCACTGCCTTCTTTGGAATTATAACATTTTTCTGGAAGTCTGAAGGTATTTCTCCTGTCTCATATACGAGGGCTATTCGGAAAGTAAGGAACGATCGGCCGCGAAATGGAAAACACAGTGAAAATTGATGAAGCTGTGCACAGATGCGTTGTGCACTGTGTCCAGTACGCCCGTCGACAGCATCATGTCGCTCTTTTCAGTTCTGAGCTCACAGTGACAACGTAAAGCTGGCTAGAAATTAGCGTCTCCCGCCAAGTATGAGGGCCCGGCGAAAGATTTCGCCTGAAGCTATGCAATCTGCAGAACATAACTGTCATGCAGTTCGTTCTACACGACAATTCTCGGGCGCACTCAGCAGGGGCAATGAAGATGCTCCTGCACCTTTTTCTATGGGAGGTGTCTGATCACCCACAACACAGCCCATAATTGGCTACCCCTGAGATTCATCTCTGCTCAGATGAACCGCTGGCTATGAAGACAATATTTTGACACAGACAACGGGCTGCAGTCCAGAGTAGCACTGGCGGCTGTCTTCTATAACGAGGGGATAGACAAGCTGGTACAACGCTACGACAGATGTCTAAGTCCGAGCGGCGATAGTGTAGAGAAGTAGCTGGAAGGTGTAGCTAACCGTTGCAAATAAAACAGTTTTGATTTTCACTGTGGTTTTCATTTCGCGACCTATCTTTCTTTACTTTCCGAATAGCCCTCGTACTTAGATGGAATAGGACGAGGCCTGGGTAGAGCTCGAGCAAGATTACTCGGCCCCTTTGCAAGAACGCATTCTCGTTCTCAGCACTGGCCGAGTCCACCCCTCTGTGCCGAAGGGGTGACCGCCTCAGTTTGTTGCCGCCTACTAGGGATGGTGGTTAGCGCTGAAACAACTGGTTTTCGGTTACATCGGTTTTTCTTCACGCCAGTTTAACCTGAGAGTTAAAACCGCTCAAAATAACCGATTTTTGAAACAAATGACTGTCGGCTTTTATTCCACTTATTTCCTGTAATAGACGTAGAAATCGAATAAAGATTATTAAATAAAATACGCAAATAAAAAGAGACTTAGACCGAACACTGTTCGCTGCTTTTCTCGGAAAGTGAAAAGTGATTGAATACCACAAAAAATCACAAGCATTCTCCTACTATTCTAATTTGATGGAACTCCAGTCATATTGTAATCGGGGATCATATCACTATTTGGGCATTCTGAATAGTCAGCGCTAAAAGGTGAAAATTGAAGTTGTGTTTTGTTTTTTTCAGGTGCCTGAATACTACAAAAAGAAGGGTTCTCCTACCATTCTAATTTGATAAAACCCTACTCAAAATCATGCTGTAATCGGAGATCATGCCACTGTTTGGGCATTGTGAATAGTGAGTGCTAAAGGGTGAAAAATGAGGTTGTGTTTATTTGTTGTTTCCAAGAGCTAGAAGCAGGTAAAGGCATATAATGTAGATACAGACAGCAGATCAGTTATTGCTATGTTTATTGTATGAAAAGAATGATTTGTTGTTAAGTTTTTAATTTATTGCTGCTACTGTATTTCCTTCCTACTTTATTTTTTCATTGAAATGGCAGACAAGTCTTAAATAATTAAAGCAAGTGAAGCATTGTAATTAATTACCACGCCATTTAGTAAAAATATCTCAACGCTAGTATTAGTGCCGTTCCGCAAGACAACGGATCTCAGGCGACGACAGCGAGAGACTGCTGTATAAGACTAGGCGAGGCAGGTCTTGCACGTGTACGTTAAGCCGAGGCACACGACAACAGCGGCGCTATTGTGTCAGCAATGCTGCACCAATTCTTATGCCATGTCTTTGTTGCTCGTTTCTGTCGGCATTGTTGCCGGCCGCTGTGACCGAGCGGTTCTAAACGCTTCAGTCTGGAACCGCGCGACGGCTACGGTCGCAGGTTCGAATCCTCCCTCGGGAAACGATGTGTGTGATGACCTTAGGTTAGTTAGGTTTAAGTAGTTCTAAGTTCTAGGGAACTGATGACCTCAGATGTTAAGTCCCGTAGTGTTCAGAGCCATTTGAACCATTTCTTTTCTCGGCATTGTATAGCACCGATCACTTTACCCATTTTCATATTTTAAGATAATGCAAATTCTACGAATAAAAATTACCCCCATTTTCTAAAAACAGGTTTTTTAAAAACGAAACATTTTAGCACTGTTGCTATGGATAATTGATATTATTTCATTTTTTTACACAGTTACTAGTAAAAAATAAAAAAAAGAACTTCCGTTATAAACAAGGCCAAGAAATACCGAAAATAGCGGTTATTCAGAATTAAAATCCCGGTATCGGTTTTAGCCTGTCGATTTTTGCCATCTCTACCGCCTACTGAGCTCTGCACTTAGTCTGCTCTGAATAAAACATTCTCTCGCCACCTCAGCTATACTGCAGGAATGGAGACGTGTGCACGCCGCTTACATTGCAACCTTTCTCAAACGATTTTGATGAAACTGTCCAGTAAAAAAAAGAATATATTCTCTCGCACCTCATAGCTTCATTCGTCAGCTTCATTATGAATTGCTGTCATTTTGTTCACTATCATAATTACTGTGCTGTTTCTATTTAAATGTGCGGCACGACATTCGAATAGTTCACAATGTAAGATAGGGGTCGCTATGATTTTGCGTTGGTGGATGGTAAATCACACATTGCTGTAAACGAAATGTACATAACATACTCAATTTTATTTTAGACTTGTGTAGTATGCAGGTGAAATAGGCGAGACTTGTGAATTCAGAACATAACAAAGGGAAAGTTACAAGACAAGAGATGCTGGTGCCTAGGCACTAAACAACCAGACCTTGGGCAGAGGTTACGACACATCAACGCATCCAGGAAAATACTGATCTTAGGCGCCATGACAGCGACGGTCGCATATAGCGGCGGTAGCACTTAAGCTCTAGAAATGGTTCAAATGGCTCTGAGCACTATGGGACTCAACTTGTGAGGTCATTAGTACTCTAGAACTTAGAACTAGTTAAACCTAACAAACCTAAGGACATCACACACATCCATGCCCGAGGCAGGATTCGAACCTGCGACCGTAGCGGTCTCGCGGTTCCAGACAGCAGCGCCTAGAACCGCACGGCCTCTTCGGCCAGCCGTAAGCTCTAGAAACAACAGTGATGTAACTGCACAGGAGGACCGAGGGTAAGATAGGGGTAAAGGGAGAGAGTTTTTGCAAGGGGAACCTATATATCTTAAAGAACGATAGAAGCATCCCTCCTACCACTCTCCTCTGACGAAGAATAGTTCACAGAGCCAGTGAGGTGGTGATGTCCCCTCGACAACACGCCACGCCTGGGAATAATTGAATAAAAGTCGGAAGCAGGATGCTCCGAGACGTTGACTGTAGTCACAGTAGGAAGTTGGTAGTAGTGCCAGCACGGGCATCCGAAGACCTTAGCCAGGCAGGGCTAAGCAGAGTTACCTGCAATAGTTGCAGCGTGGCTGATGGAATCCTATTCGTTATCTGGGGACTTCTGCATCTCGAGTCGTGGGCGCGGGCTCGGTTAGTACTGGCAATTTTATTTTAATTACGTGGAATGGTGTTAGTTAGTCACCGTCTCTGTGTGAAGACTTGGTCTTTTCGTGGGTACGGTTCTCTTAGGGCAAGAATATCAGGAGTTAATACTGTTTTCTGAATAAATGTTTTTCATTTCAGAATTTATTCAAAGCCATACCTTTTGTAGTAAGGGAATTTTAACAACGACAGACAAGGCTGTCAAGCCACCGACTACTTCCCTTTCTTCCGAACCCTGACGCCCAACACCAAGAAACACTCGCTTCTGGGACGCGATATGACGCGATATCTACCATCAGTCTCGAGCAAATGAATCCTATCCAACCGCACGAGTAGACGATAGAGTGACCTCGAAATATTCACAACATACGTTGTATCTCATTAACGGTTCCAGATATCGAAACAAGCTTTTAGCCAGTTATAGTAGTTTCCCATTGAGTTACCATGCGAAACTTCGTTTTGTGTGATATACGAATAACTACAGATTTTTCAGTGAAATAATGTAATTATTTTTAGGGTCATCGATAGCTGTTGAACTGAAAATTAGTATGCGTTTGTAACTAAAAAAGTGAAGGAATCACACGTTTATTTTTAAAATGAGCATGAACTTCTCATAAGCTACTGACCTGACCTATCCACAATTTTTCCATATAATTCCTGTTTGACTGTTATTTAGATGTCGTGTACTGCATTATTCTAGCTACACGTATGAACATGAAATATTGCTTTGACTGACAGAGCCTTTGGATACTATTGCTGAATTGTATGTAGACTGTGCTCAGAATTTGGCAAATACATTTCAAAGATTTTTGTCACAGGTTATTTACTTTATTGGCATGCAATGCCTATTTAACAGACAGAACATTGTGATGTGCATATACATTAATCGTGCAAAGAATAATTGATACATATGATTTTTGTAGATATATTATTTGTGGCTGTACTGTAATCGTTGTAATTAGGGTCGTTTTTTATCTTAAAATTATATTTGTGTTTTATGAGTTTTATTTACTAGACATATTTGCGTGTTGTCTTTTTAGGCTACAAGTACTTTGACTACTCATCGTAGGTTAAGACTACATACGTCCAGTTTCCTATTCTGTGTGCATGACGGAGTTTGGTGATGTGAGAAAATTACTGTTCTTCTGTGTTATTATTCGCGAACTTGATAACTATTGCAATTTTATGGTACAACATGACTAACGTGACGTGCATTCCGCCAATTTTTCGTAAATTACTTTATATTTTCGTGTCTTTAAGATGTTTTGTGCATTGAGACTATGTCAATTTTAATACATTGCATTAATGCAGCAAAGTGTCAAGAGTTTCCGGAAACATATGTGCGCTGCGTCTCAGTTACTTGTTCTATAATAGACTGTTTCAGGATTCAGTCGCAACTGAAACTCCATTGGCAGGTTAGTAAGGTGAAACTGTGTTAACGCTGCCGTGTTTTTGCAAAAGAAGGAAATCTTAATACGTCAACAAGTGGAAGAAGACGATGTTTACAGGTAAGGAAAAAATTAATCACTCCTGTTTCAGTTCCGCGTAACACTGTAACCCGTGGTGTTTTTTTAAATAATAAACGACTGAATTGGAATTTTTTGTGATAAGGACTATGGGACCAAACTGCTGAGGTCATCGGTCCCTAGGTTTACACACTACTTAATCTAACATACTAAGGACACCCATCCCGTGGCCGAGCGGTTCTAGGCGCTACAGTCTGGAACTGCGCGACCGCTACGGTCGCAGGTTCGAATCCTGCCTCGGGCATGGATGTGTGTGATGTCCTTAGGTTAGTTAGGTTTAAGTAGTTCTAAGTTCTAGGGGACTGATGACCTCAGCAGTTAAGTCCCATAGTGCTCAGAGCCATATGAACCATTTTTGAAAACCACCCCATGCCCCGAGGGAGGACTCGAACCTCCGACGGAGGGAGGAGGGGAGGGGAACCGTGAAAAGACGCCTCAAACCGCACACCTACCCCGCGCGGCAAATGACTGAATTGTCGAATGATTAGTAGTCCTGACATAACCTGTTAACAAGATTGTAGCTGTAGCGAGAGAGACGTTCTGCCAGACATGCGTTTGTGTGGAGGCTTAAGCTGTTGATCTATACCTCCCCTTCTGCGCTGTGCCGTCAGGAAGGGAGCCCCACCACCACAGTCGTCCCCTCCCCTGCCTCACCGTCCCCATACAGTTAGGAGCCAAGTAATTTTCTACGCACTCTACCAAGAAATCGTCAGACCAGTCGCAAGCCGAGTGAGATGTCCCATACGTGGACGCACTCCTTCGGGTCGAGGTGGTCGCGGCGGTGCCCCTGACAAGTTGGCAGGTGGGCCGGCGGCGGCGCCACGTTAATTCCGGCTACCGGGGGCCGGGCCCAGGTACCAGGTACCAGCTACCAGGGAGCGCCACTACTCTCCTCGCTGCGATGCTATCTGGCGGGCAGCGGCCCGGCTACCAAATTACCCGCGCACTGCGCTGTGTTTATCCCCGCGGCGGGCCGGATATAAATCTATTATCTGGCTGCCACGCAGGCATGCGGCCCAGCGCCACGCCGCGCCGCACCTGCTGCCGCCTCGCCCTGCGCTCTCTGGTCGCTCCTGACGACGGCGCGCGACTGCTCCGTCGAAACGCTCCACTAGCAACAGGCGTGCCACACAGTTGCACCTTGTCACCTCGTGATCGAAATACCATCGTACGGAACATCAGACCAGCTTCGTGACAGTAGTGAAGAGTTCCTACTAAACACAACAAGCATGTCGTCGCCACGTTTTTGCAGAGTCGTCAGTCTTCTAATTAGTATAATGAAACCTGCCACCAATTTCTCTCTTCTGCCAACATCTCCATCCTTCACCTCGCAGTAGCACTTGCACCTTACTTCCTCAATTATTTGTTGTACTTATTCCAATCTCAGTATTACCCTGCAGTTTTTGCATCTCCTTCTAGTACCCACCCTCTAACTACATCTACGTCTGCTTACATGTCCGCAAGCCAAGGTACGGTGAATAGTGGCGGATATCACATACCACTACTAGTCGCAGATAGAGCGAAGGAAAAACGACTGCTATATGAGTCCGTACTAGCCCTGATCTCTCTAATCTTGTCTTCATGGTCCTTAAGCGAAATGTTGGCGTAGGAGAATCCTTCTGCAATCAGCTTCATATGCCCATTCTCTAAATTTTCTCAGTAGCGTCCCTCGAAAGAACGTCGCCTTCCCTCCAGGGATTCCCATTTGAGATCCCGTAATGGATGCCTGTTGATCGAACACACAGTTAACAAATCCAGTAGCCCGCCTCTGAATTGCCTCCATGTGTTCCTTTAATGCGACCTGGCACGGATCACAAACACATTAACAGTACTCAAGAATAGGTCGCACTGGCGTCCTATATGCGGTCTCCTTTACAGAAGAACAACACTTTTCTAAGTTTCTCCCAATAAACCGATGTCGACCATTCGCCTTTCCTGCACAATCCTTAAATGCTCGTTCCATACGTATCGCTCTGCAGCCTTACGCACAGATAGTTAAACGACGTGACTGTGTGAAGAAAGATTATTAATGCTGTATTCTTACATTGCGTGTTTGTTTTTCCTACTAAATCAGCCATAACGTCCATTCTTCAACATGTAGAGCCAGCTACCACTCACCACACCAAGTACAAAATATTTTGTCTAACTAATCTTGTATCATTCTACAGTCACTCAACGATGACAGTCTCCATATACCACAGTATCATTAACAAAAAGTCGCAGACGGCTGCTTACCCCGTACGACAGATCATTTATGCATATGGAAAGTGACAGCGGTCCTGGGGCACTCTTGGCGATGACGTTGCCTCTAATGAACACTCGCCGTCGGAGACAACATGACGAGATCTGTTACATAAGAAATATACATGTCTGGGAACATATTTCATATGCTAGTACCTTTGTTGATAGTCTGCAGTGTGGCCCCGTGTTAAATGCTTTCCGGAAATCTAGAAACATGGAATCTGCGTGTTGCCCTCACCCATAGTTCGCAGTGTATCATGTGAGAAAAGAGCAAGCTGATTTCGCACGAGCAATGCTTTCTAAAACCGAACTGATTCTTGGACATCAGTTTCCCGGTTTCAAAAGAAAAAAAAAATTATATTCGAAATCGGAATACGTTCAAGGATTCTGCAGCTAACCGATGTTAGGGAAAAAGATCTGTAATTCTGCGGTTCCGTTCTTTCGCCCTTCTTATACAGGTTGTTACAAAAAGGTACGGCCAAACTTTCGGGAAACATTCCTTACACACAAAGAAAGAAAATATGTTATGTGGACATGTGTCCGGAAACGCTTACTTTCCATGTTAGAGCTCATTTTATTACTTCTCTTCACATCACATTAATCATGGAATGGAAACACACAGCAACAGAACGTACCAGCGTGACTTCAAACACTTTGTTACAGGAAATGTTCAAAATATCCTCCGTTAGCGAAAATACATGCATCCACCCTCCGTCGCATGGAATCCCTGATGCGCTGATGCAGCCCTGGAGAATGGCGTATTGTATCACAGCCGTCCACAATACGAGCACGAAGAGTCTCTACATTTGGTACCGGGGTTGCGTAGACAAGAGTTTTCAAATGCCCCCATAAATGAAAGTCAAGAGGGTTGAGGTCAGGAGAGCGTGGAGGGCATGGAATTGGTCCGCCTCTACCAATCCATCGGTCACCGAATCTGTTGTTGAGAAGCGTACGAACACTTCGACTGAAATGTGCAGGAGCTCCATCGTGCATGAACCACATGTTGTGTCGTACTTGTAAAGGCACATGTTCTAGCAGCACAGGTATCCCGTATGAAATCATGGCGGTGAATCGAGGAAGTACAGTACATACTGACGAAACTAAAATGAGCTCTAACATGGAAATTGAGCGTTTCCGGACACATGTCCACATACCATCTTTTCTTTATTTGTGTGTGAGGAATGTTTCCTGAAAGTCTGGCCGTACATTTTTGTAAGACCCTGTATACAGGAGTCACTTGCGCTTTTTTCCAGTAGCTAGGAACTTTTGTTGACTGGGGGAATTCTAGAAGATTGTACCTCATCTGGAAAAGGCACCCTACACTACACTTGTATGACCCATTGTTGAGTACTGATTGAGGGTTTTGAGACGCTCGTCAGCCGGCCGAGGTGGCCGAGCGGTTCTAAGCGCTACAGTCTGGAACCGCGCGACCGCTACGGTGGCAGGTTCTAATCCTGCTGGGGCATGGACGTGTGTGATGTCCTTAGGTTGGTTAGGTTCGAGTAGTTCTGAGTTCCGGGGGACTCACGACCTCAGCAGTTGAGTGGCACGGCGCTCAGAGGAGCCATTTTGAGACGCTCCTCAGGCCGGATTATACGGAAGCACCGAGGCAATTTAAGGCTGTGCTGCTAGATTTGTTACTGGTAGGTTCGACCAACGCGCGAGTATTATGGAAATGCTTCTTGAACTCAAATGGACAATCGCTGGAAGCAAGAAGGTGTACTTTTCACAAAACACCATTGAGAAAGTTTAGACAGTAGGAAATTTCTACAGACTGCAGAACTACCTACTGGCATCAACATACATTTCTCGTATGAATCCCAAGGACAATATAAGGCTCGTTCGTAGGCATATAGACAATCGTTTTTTATTCGCTCCACCGGCGGATGGAACATGAACTGGAATAACTGACAATAGTGCAGAGCTTTGGCCGTTCACCATCAACGTAAACAAATGTAGCGTACTGTGCATAAATATGCGGAGAGACCTGTCATTGTGTGATTACGATTCTGGTACAATGGCTGGAAGCAGTCTCATCCACTAAACATGTGGGAGTTGTTTATGCCGATGTTAAAGTGGAACGACCACATGAAACTCGTTAACTGTGCGTAAGGCGGATGCCAGACTGTGATTCATTGCAAAGATCCTCAGGAAATAGGCGGCCATTTGCGACTGGAAAAGAAAAGAGGGCTACTGACAATGGTACACGTATTACCGTCCGGTACACACCATAAGGCAGCTTGCGGTGTATTACCATTCTGGGATCCGTACCAGCTAGAACTGATAGAGGAAGCAGAACTCCAAAGAAGAGGAGCGCGTTTCGTTACATGTTCATTTAGTAAGCACAAAAGCGTTACTGACATTCTAATCCAACTCCTATCGCAGACCTTACAAAAGAGGTGTTTTGCATTGCGGCGCTGTCTTCCGAGAGCGTACGTTCCTACAAGAATCAATATATCGCTTCCTCCTACGAGAAGGTGAAATTAGAGAGACTCGAGTTCACACTGACGCGTATCAACAATCGATTTTCTCCCGGACCGGAACAGGAAATGGGGACAAACTACCTTCCACCATGCATCATACGGTGGCTTACAGTATGTAGATGAGGATGTTGATCGCTTTGGTAGCATTGCTTCGAAAATGTAAGGCAAGGTCAGTTTTGATGTCATGAATAGTGTCACAGAGTCGCTCGGGGTAGCCACGCGGTTTTGGGCGCCTTGCCACCATTCGCGCGGCTGCCCCCCTCGGAGGTTCGAGTCCTCCCTCGAGCGTGTGTGTGTGTGTTGTCCTTAGCGTAAGTTAGTTTAAGTTAGGTTAAGTAGTGTGTAAGCCTAGGGACCGATGACCTCAGCACTTTAGTCCCATAGGAACTTACCACAACTTTCCAAGTGTCACTGACAATAGCGTCTACGTCGATGCCTGAAGCACCCATGACATGCTCTAGATAATTACATATGAACGGCAACTGTGTACCAAAAATTATGACTCATCTACGTGGAGCAGGCGTGAAGATTTAATTACCACCTTGAAAAAATAAAATTTGGTGAATCCCTTGGTGCATATTGAGTCTTTGAGAAGAGGAAATACTCCACAGGTGGCAAATTTGCTGAATAATGTGGGTGACGCAACAATGAGACTTCACGTTCTATTTGGAGCCCATATGTTATGCTTCCACATCGCAGGTAAAGCGTCAAGTCTCGTAACCTGTAACAAACTTAGCAAAACATTTATAGTCACGAACAATGATGCATGGGTGACAAGCGTTGACAACACTCATCCGTATCGTCCAGCTACTGCTGTGTCGTAGCATGTGGGACATATTTTGTAGATTTGTTACGCAGTACGACTAATCTGGATATGTTTAGCTTTTATGCTATCATCAGCTTTTATGCTATCGTCCGGAAGGAAACTTTGCGATCTTTTGTAATCAATTTACCGCTAGTTGCGACCTTGTTTGTCCGCGCTGTTAGGAGCCCACTGTGCATTCGTTGTCCTTGGTTGCCTCCCAGCGTAATTCTCTCTCTCTCTCTTTGAAAAAAAAAAAAAAAAAAAAAAAAACAAAAAAAAAAAAAAAAAAAAAAAACCACACACACACACACACACACACACTATATCCACGTATTATAAATTAAAGTGCCAGCGGCGTTTCCCTGTCTGCGAGTGAAGGTTAATATCACGAACTACTGCGGAGATTTTCAATATTTTTTCGCTAATAGACAGACTAATTCGCTAGGAAGGTTTATAAATATAATTTATAAATATTTATTACAAATTGGCTGAATTATGATGATGTTTTTCTATTAAGTCACGCCAGCTGAGAACATTCCAGGCGTGAACTTCTTAAATTGTTTAAGTTATACTAGAATTTGAAACTAGTTACCTAAAGTTGTTCTCTGAAATTTAATCACAACCTTACGCAGCGCCTCGTAAAGAAAATTATCGCGACGCCGGAGATGTTGTCCGGTCATAGACACTTTGTACTACCCGTGCGAAGCCATGAAGTGTCACTTGTTTATAATACTAGGTGTTATCAGACGTAAGCATATTTCAAACAACAACGGCTAGACTGATGACTCTCAAAGTAGTGGTACGAAAGAGTTCAAACTGTGTGTATCAAGAGTCGTCCGACAGATGGGGTTGACACGAAACCTGCACAAAAGAAGTGTCTCAAACGTATGGACCTCACTGTCTGTGGAAAAAAGTGAGACATTTCTAGACGGTCGTTAATGAGCGGAGACAGTGGAACCGACAAGAAAAGTCAGTCGACGGCAGAGCTCTGTGCGTGTACGTACGGGGAGAATCATCCTTATTATTTTGTGAACGGTTCAAGATACCAAAAACAGATTTTCAGCAAATGGCAGTACACGAAGGAGAACATAAAAAAATAAAATAATTAAAAAACCCTGCTGTATCAGCCGATGTCAACCGAGATGTCGATGCAAGCACGGTCTTTTCTTTTTTTAAAGGAACGATGTGAACGATGTACTTTTTCTTCAACGGCACTTAACGTGTCTTTAAAAAAATGGCTCTGAGCACTATGGGACTTAACATATATGGTCATCAGTCCCCTAGAACTTAGAACTACTTAAACCTAACTAACCTAAGGACATCACACAACACCCAGTCATCACGAGGCAGAGAAAATCCCTGACCCCGCCGGCAATCGAACCCGGGAACCCGGGCGCGGGAAGCGAGAACGCTACCGCACGACCACGAGCTGCGGACACGTGTCTTTAGAACACGAGTACAGTGACATAACGCTTGCTAATGCTGATGCTGAAGCGGATAACAAAAATACGGTGAAGTGTTTTGTGAAACGAATTGTTTAAAAGCAAGAAATAAAATACATTAGAGGAACACTTGACGCGTCTGTAAATGATGCTCGAAATGCTGTACAGCAAATGAAATGCGCCAAATGTTCTCTAATCTATTTTATTACTTATGTTTAGAGAAATCGTTGTAGAAAACATTTGGCAGCTTTTGTGGATTTTTTTTATATTCAAGTGATGTTCAGAAAATATGAAAATAAAATTTTCAAATATCGATCGTTATACTATTATTCTTAAGAGTATACGAAAAAAGAGAAAACAAAGAAGTACCAGTTTATGCTGTAATTTGATGTTTATTTTATTTGTTCGCCACGAAAGAACGAATTTCACAATTTCTGCACCAGTGTAACTCTTAATGTCAAAATAACTAGTCTTGAAGAGACCTGTTAATACTTCCTTCACGCAGCTAGCAGCAACTATTCGTGAAATATTTCAGTTTTCCTCAAATAATTAATTTTTCTTAATTAAATTTATTACTTTCAAGCAATTAAACATTTTTCTTCAAACCCAGGCCTCACATTGGCCATTGTGATACACGCCCCATTTGTCCGTCTTCCACTCTCCGTTTGGCTATAAAAATTCGGACAAAAATCAATTTTCGAATTCCTTGGTAGTCTTGCGTTCGCTCCGCTCACCCGTATGACGAAATACCCGAGATGTGTGCTAAAACTGGAAAGAGAGACGGCCGAAATCGCCTGTTGTAGCGTGAACACCACCAAATGAGGTGCTCGCGCCATAGTCCGTCGTCTAAAGAAACCTTTCGACTGTTTACCTGTTCCCACAAAAGCTGTTCACTTAAAAAATGAGTACGTAAACACATTTGAATAGTTTTCCTAATCTCATTCTGTTGCAGTTCCATGTAGCGATATGCATATTTACAGATGGCAGTACTATCGCGTACACAAGGTATAAACGAACAGTGCATTGGCAGAGCTCTCTCTTGTACTCAGGTGATTCATGTGAAAGGGTTTCCATCGTGACTGTGTCCGTCGCACGTTGTATTTCGTAAATCGTTAAGTAATTCGATATTCCGCGAACCACAATGTGAAGAGAGTGACGAGAATACCAGTTTTCAAGTATAGCCTCTCACCAAGGACAACACAGTGGCTAATGGACTTCACTTAACGACCTAGAGCAGTGGCGTTTGCGTACAGTCGTCAGTGCTAACAGACACGCAACACTACGTGAAATAACCGCAGAAATCAATGAGGGACGTACGAACGCATCGATTAACAGGACGACATCGCCTGCAGCGCCTCTGCTGGACTCGTGATCGTACAGGTTGGACCATACACGACTGGAAGACCGTGGCCTGGTCAGATAAGTCCCGCTTTAAATTGATAAGAGCTGACCCCACGAAGCCATGAACCCAAGTTGTCAAAAAAAATGGCTCTGAGCACTATGGGACTTAACATCTGAGGTCATTAGTCCCCTAGAACTTGGAACTACTTTAACCTAACTAACCTAAGGACATCACACACATCTATGCTCGAGGCAGGATTCGAACCTGCGACCGTAGCAGTCACGCGGTTCCAGACTGAAGCGCCTAGAACCGCTCGGCCACCGAGGCCGGCCTCAAGTTGTCTACAAGACACTGTGGAGCTGGTGGTGGCTCCATAATGGAATGGGCTGTTTTTGCATGGAATGTGTCCTCTGATCCAACTGACCCGACCATTGACTGGAAATAGTTATGTTCGGCTACTTGGAGACAATTTGCAGCTTTATAACGAAAGTCAATTTTAGAACAAGGGTTGCTGCAATTGCACGTCTATATGAAAACGCTTTGCGCATATTAAACATGAGCTACGGGAATTAGGGAGCATTTGAAATGTGGAGCTACACGAGGAAGTAGTCATTAAATGCGTGGGTAAAGCACGAAATGAAGAAATACTAGAAAAAAGCTAGGCAAGAAAAACAGCCGATGAAACTGCACTTCAAATTCGCAATCACAGAAGTATCTAGAAATATTTAACTTAACGCTCAGAAGAGAAGCAGAATGGAAACATCGGGTAGCAGATAAAGCAGATCATCGGGAGTGTTGGACGCAACAGTTATGAAAAGACGGATAGATTACAGTAGAACAGACAGATATGAAGCACGACGAAAAACGAATGGAATGACTGTGTACCCCTCGGGTATAGTAACGTCCCCAGCCTGTTTAGGATATTTAAGTATAATAGACACGCAGAAATAAGGTAATTAGAATACGGATATAGAAAACAGGCGGAGACAAGAACATTTACGGAAAGAACAAATCGAGAAAGATGAGGATAAGTTTAACAGGAAGTCCTCAGCATTTGCTGCCATCTTTCTAGTGCAGTTTAATAAATCTTTCTTCCCATTACAGCTGCTGAAATGTGTTTAGAAGGCCGTTTAAAAGTCGTGAGGGAGTGCAGTTTATCAGAAATGGCGTGAAGCGGTAAATGAGGATACTTACCCGACAACGTAACCGGTTAATGCCCCCATAGGGTAAAAATCTCTACATTCTTCGCCGTTTATGGACAAATTTATTTTCCGTTAGACATTCTGAAGTGAAGTACGTCCGCGTACACGCGAAAGGAAAAAGCGTTTCCTAATTGCCCACAGCATTAAAAATTATTTTGTGGCAGCACGTACGACAATTTTATGTTCGGCCCCTCATCTACAGTATAGAATCTTCGCGAAAGCGGATGGTGAATTAGATGAGAGAACATAAATCAGACTGTCCAACGCGGGACGATGCTAGCGCGGCATTGTCGGGTGTTGGTTCAAGCCAAAATGTTCTCAAACATCTGAGGGTCGTTTATTCCTCTCTTTTCATATTCCTTTTTCTCCATAATATACTGGAAATTCGGAAAGCTATTACACATAAAATGTGAACAGACTTTCCACCAACATATTTCAGGCTTTACGTTCGCATTTTGGATGTTTCAGAATAGCTTCTTCTATAATTTCATAATAATCTACGGACAGTATTTTTCGGTGCCGCTATAGTAATTATACTTCTTAAATCTTACCTAGTTGAAGCATAATAAATTCTCACTGATGTGTGTTTGTTACCTCGAAACCGTTTGAGAAGAAGTAATGATAATGATGAAATAGATCTGCTTATATGTGTTCCTTCATGTCTTTTCTACTTCCTTGTGATACGCGAAACGATCGGAAGCTTTTTTTTAAGATGTTGTACGAGACCCTTTTGGGTCCCTTCTTCTACGATTTTCAGAACACACACGTGACACTGAGCATTTTATCTGTCGGTCGATAGCAACAACGCGAAAATTTGGTTGACTTTACGTAGACACGTATGAGGAAGAAATAAGCAAAGGAATGTCGATATTCATTTGCTATGGTTTGGGGAAAGCAGCCATAACGGTATATGAAAACTTCCTCACCGGTATGCCGGCCGCGGTGGCCGTGCGGTTCTGGCGCTACAGTCCGGAACCGCGGGACTGCTACGGTCGCAGGTTCGAATCCTGCCTCGGGCATGGGTGTATGTGATGTCCTTAGGTTAGTTAGGTTTAAGTATTTCTAAGTTCTAGGGGACTTTTGACCTAAGATGTTGAGTCCCATAGTGCTCAGAGTCATTTGAACCATTTGAACCTCACCGATATTACTAAACTTTCTAGACCACTTGCAGCGGCGCGGTTCCTTCCGTGCCTTTACGACGGACCTACCTGTGAACATTGTCTCAGCAGATCATCAGTAGGAAAGCCGAGTGAAACCTATTGTACTTCGACGTTAACCAGGCTGCAATTTAAGTCACTAATCTACGTTTCGGGAGAAAGTTTTCACAATAATGAAAGGTTGGAAATTTTGTCCTCAATTAATATATTCTGAAACTTAGGTGAACAAGTGTCACTGCCAAGTCCGTGCTAGTCTTAACACAGTCACTCATAATCCCTTTCACTCACGTTAGCAAGTTTATGGTGTTGCATTTCCCGAAAACGTAATAGCTACAAAAATACGGATTGTTTTTGATTGATAATGCTCGCCAAATATTAAGTCTGTCGGTATCAAATGCAGTCTCAATTTTTAGCCACCGACCTGCTCAATACGCTACGCGGAATATATGTCTTTTTTCGTCACAAAATTCACTTAAAATTTCCGAAATTTCTACACGCCTATCGGAATAATTATGCCGTCACTTTACCACACTTTTGATGTATGAAACACTGCTAGATCCGGCAACTTATCGTTTCTATCGGAACTACTACTACACACGTCCGAACTGTTTCATGGCTAGGCTCCGACTCTTCTCTAGAATACTCTAAGTCTTCTCTACCAGCAGAGAAAGACGCGCGAAGAATATTGCTTTACCACTGGTCAGTTTACTCAACAGCCAATAGCAAAACAACATTCCCCCGCGTCAATTCAAGCTTTTTATCAATAACTAATCGCAAAATAGTAAACCTAACGACTGCGCTTTTTACCGACGTAATTATCTAATATGCTGAAGTTTTGCTTATGCATAAAGTTATTTACTATTGTTATTTATACCTGAATTAACTTTCCCTTTACCATAAACTTACTTTACAAATTTATTCTTCAAAAATCCCCTTTGTCCATATCCATACTTCTTCGAAATGTTCCCACATTAAATCGTGCTAAATAACTCATTAAACTATCTTCATATTAACATTAATCCACACTCACGCATCATTCATACTGCTAAAACAGATTTATATCATTTTACCTACACAAAAAGAAATAATAACACTTTATGAAAATACTAGAACAGTTTATGAAAAACATTCTATTATTTTAGTGCACTCTAGTGGGCACAATCGAAACTAAAATCAGTCCCCTATCCAATACTGGCCTCTATCGGCTGATACATAAACTACATGCGCGTCCAGTCTCGCGTCACCATGTGTCACTATCCAGCTCTGAGACACATCTCCCACTTAGCCGCCTCCAAGGCAGGATCGTTATACGGCGCTACGCCTCACACTATGTAAGACATAACAATACTTTCACAAAGATTCAAGCCATATGGACTACCACCAGTTTAAAAATACTAATCATACCTCGCTCACAGGTATTCTGAGTGAGGTATCGACACCAGTTGCCAAACATCCTTTCCATTAACGAAATCACACACTGTATTTTAAACATCCTTCACTCCCGCCACAACACGATAATGTCTTTTATATACGTTTATAAATAAAGATGAAAGGAAACTTGTGCGGCTGACGGTGTTCGTTAAGATAACTGCAGAAAATTGTCTTAAACTTAGTGAATTATTTAACTTGCACTACATAGCTGCTTCTCTTGAGGTGTCAAACTTTTCCTCCCTGCCCTCATTCTCCCGAAATGGCGTCCCATGACTTACTGCTTTTCCCTTGCCTGAAGGTACCATTGCGTGGCAGGCATTTCCATAATAACGATGAGGTGGTTTTCGAGGTGGAAACTTCCCTGAACACTAAAAAATGCAGACAACCATAATCAAGGTCTTCGTCAGCTCATTCATAATTGGGAAAAATGAGTCGCATTGAAAGTGAATGTGTAGAGAAGAGTTACCAAAATTCATGGTCATGTCTTGTTTTTGTGGAACTGACCATAAGAAAGAAGATTGGAAACCGAGAACGAATTACTCGATTGAAAAAATGTAAATAAGGGATGCAGTGTTTAGCCCTGTCGTATCGTCCACAGATAGCGGTGCCACACCAAGGTCGCAACCGATGGTAGGCACTCCTGACGAATACGCCTCTCTCTCCACATGGCATCGCCCTCAGCTGAGGTCAATATAGTGTCGAGCACGTAAGAGCACAGCCCCAGTTCGAGGTCTCAGCTACAGCAGTCAGCATCATCATGTAGGACAGTCACAATTAAAGTTTCATATGAAATGTACTTTCGTAAGTGTTGCATTTCGTATTGCAGGATAACAGTTTGTTAATCTATGACGCTTCCTTGCCTTGATAGTCAATGACACGTGTAAATTATCAAGCAATCAGGTGGAAAAGGCTTATGTCAGAGTTAAGTCAATCTTTTATTCGTTTATGTAATAAAGTGAACTGATATTTCATGGTTTCTAGTTTGATCAGACTTCTCCCAGAACAATCAAAGAACCCAGAGTTATGGCCGGACGAAACTAGTTTCATTTGGTCACAACAGACCCCTCCAATTCAGTCTGCACGCAGATAAAGCGGTGATGGAAATAAAAGGAAGAATCAGGACTGGGATTAAATTTAGAGTGGAAGAATATCAAAGAAAAGATTTCCTGATGACATCGCTGTTCTGGGTTCTTTGACACTTCAGGGAGAAGGCTTGTCAAACTAGAAAACATGAAATTTTAGTTTACTTAATTACGAGGCGTGTTTTTCAAGTAAGGTACGTTTGAACATATGTACACAACGAAAGGTTATTTCAAAAAAGCAAATTTATTTTCAGAAAGTACATACTTTACTCCATTTTTCGACATAGTTGCCAAGTTTGTTCAAACACATATCATACCTCTCAACCAGTTTTAAAATACCCTCTTTATAAAAACTTGCCGCCTGCTCCGATAACCAAGAGTTCACTGCTGTTTTCAAGTCGTCGTCATCATTGTAACTGTTGCCATTGAGGTGTTGTTTGAGGTGGAGGAACAGATGGTAATCGCTCGGCGCAAGATCAGGACTGTAGGGTGGGTGGTCTAAAACTTCCCAGCAAAAACTGCCCAATAAATTGCGGGTCTGACCTGCACTGTGAGGTCTTGCATTGTCATGGAGAATGACAATTCCCTTTGTCGGCATGCCGCGTCTTTTGTTTTGAACCACACTGCGTAGCTTTCTCAGGATTTGGCAGTATGCTTCTGATAGTGGTTCCTCGTTGCATGAAGTCGACCAACAAAACACCATGCCTATCCCAAAACACCGACGCCATGATTTTCCCCTGGGACTGAGTCTGTCTGGCCTTCACCTTTACAGGCGAGTGTGTGTGTCTCCATTCCATGCTCCGTTGCTTCGATTCGGGCGTGATATGCGAAATCTATGTTTCGTCTCCAGTTACGATCTGACTCAAGAAGCTGTCACCTTCTTCATGATAACGAGTCAAGAACTTCATCGTACACTCAAATCTTTGGTTTTTGTACTCCTCTCTTAGGAGTTTCGGAACCCAGCGGGAGCGCAGTTTCCTAAACTTTAGGTCGTCTGTAATCAAAGAACGGCAACCGGAGCGGTCCTCATCATGGACATTGTCACGGCCATCTTCGAATTCTCATACCCACTTACGCACTTTGCTTTCACTCAAAACAGTATCACCGTACACTAAGTCTGTCGACGAATTTCTGCAGCAGACAGATTCCTTGCTGACAAAAACCGTATCACTGAGCGAACCTCACAAGCGGCGGGCGAGTTGAAAGTCTTGAACATTTTGAAAGCACAGAACAGAACCGTACAGGTTAGCTACAGGGCTGAAACTGAGCACAGTTGTTCCCGAGGCATGCCGGTACACGACGCACGCGCTCGTTGGGGTATGCGCGCAAACTACTGGTGTCTAGAACAAAACGGACAATACTTAAAAAACACGCCTCCTACATAAATTAATAAAAGATTTACTTAACTTTGACACCATTCCTTGTCACAGGATTGCTTACTAATTTAAAACTGACATTGACTATCAAGGCAGAACCTGTTAAACGGAATGAACTGTCTAATGGGTACAGAATACGGATCGAGGACAACCTGAAGAAAGACGAAATTAATGTGGAGTAGCAGAGATGCGTTTAAGAGATAAACTCAACAACGGGTGGCAACGAAGTACATGAACTAATGGAATTCTGCAGACTTATAAGCAAAATAACCAAAACGGACGAAACAAGCAGGCAAAGAGGGCTTTGATGGCCAAAATAAGTCTCCTAGTATCAAACATCGTCCTTGTTCTGAGGAAGAAATTGTTGGTAATGAACGATTGGAGAACAGCATTGTATAGTAGTTCTACATGAACTGCTGGAAAATCGGAAAACGACTGGATTGAATCGAAGAGTTTGAAACGTGGTGGTATAGAAGGAAAATTAGGTGCACTCATGAGATAAATAATGAGAGAGTCCTCTGCAGAAACGACGAGAAAAAGATAATACGGAGAGCGTTGACAAGAAGAAGGAACGGGTGGTACCATAGGGAGTTGCAGAGGATAAAACTGCAGGGAGAAGACAGGGATTTGAATATATCCAACAAATAACTGAGGATATCGGGTGGAAGTGTTACTCTGAGGTTAAGAGGATGGCACACAAGAGGAAGTAATGGCGAGCCACATCAAACCAGTCAGCAGACGTATCTACAGGATGAGCATTAATAAAATCGACCAAATGCAGGGATGGATTAATGACTGGAAATTGAGGGAAAAAGGGGCTACGATCATGTGTGCGGAAATGCATCGTTGTCACAGTAGATGGCGCCGACGAATGAAAGTTCCTCTGACCACGTGCCGTGTGTTCCTTGTGGTTTGTAGGTTGTACGAACTGTAAGCAGCACAACGGTCCGTACTCATGTCGGGAACAAAACGAGATGGTTGATTGGTTGGTTGGTTTAAAGAGGGAGAAGGGACCAAACTACGAAGTCATCGGTCTCTTGTTCCTAATAAAACAATGCCACAAGGGTGCGAATAAAACGGACGAAACGTATAACACAAAACGGAAAGAAAGGCAAAGCCACAAGAACGAAGGGAAGGCAACGAATACTAAAAGGAACAAGAGAGAGTCGCTAGAAACAGAATGGAGTAAAACATGAAAGTACATTACAGTAGCTGGCCAACCACGAGGATAAAAAGAGAAAGCCAACCACTCTGCGACACATTAAAACCTCCACACTAAAAGCACTAGGGTGGAGGACACGGAGGGACAAAGGACGCGCGCTAAAACCTACACAGAAGTATAAAACCCATTCTCACAGATAAAACGTCCTGCTGTGGAGGCATTGTCGCCCAACACCGAAGGCAGGGTGCAGGGAAAGTTAAAATTCTGCCGCAGAGCGGCTAAAAGTGGGCAGTCTAGCAAGAGGTGGACGACTGTCATTTGGAAGCCGCAGTGACACTGAGGTGGGTCCTCACGACGGAGTAGGTAACTGTGCGTTAGCCACGTATGGCCGGCAGAGGGAAACTGATTCCCTGCGAGAGACCTGCATGGAACACTTCCACACATTCATAGTCTCCTTAATGACACGCATTTTGTTGTGCGCGCTGTTACGCCATTCCATCTCCTAAAGCCGGAAAACTCTGCGGTATAAGAACGAATGCAGGTCGGCTTCGGAGATACTTATCTCCAGAAGCGGTTTCCGCGTCGCCTGTTTAGCCAGCCTGTCGGCAAGTTCGTTGCCGGGGATTCCGACATGTCCTGGGGTCCACACAAACACCACGGAACGGCGGGACTATTCCAGGGCATAGATGGACTCCTGAATGGAAGCTACCAGAGGGTGGCGAGGGTAGCACTGGTCAATAGCTTGTAGGCTGCTCAATGAGTCAGTACACAGGGGAAATGTCTCGCCAGAGCATGAGCGGATGTACTCTAGAGCACGAGATATGGCCGCCAGCTCTGCAGTGAAAACACTGCTCAACATGTCCTCCATGAACATATGCGAACCCTACGTGGCCATCAGCCATTGAGCCCCGGAGACCCGGAACACGTCAAGAATCGAGAGGAAGTGACAGCGGAGAGCGGCAGGGTTAACGGAGTCCTTAGGGCCATGCAAAAGCTGGCAGCCGAAGCTGCGGCCGAGGCGTACACCATGGAGGCGTACGTGAACGGACCGCAAGTAGAAAAAAATGGTTCAAATGGCTCTGAGCACTATGGGACTTAACTCTGGGGTCATCAGTCCCCTAGAATTAGAACTACTTAAACCTAACTAACCTAAAATCAGCACACACATCCATGCCCGGGGCAGGATTCGAACTTGTGACCGTAACGATCACGCGGTTCCAGACTGAAGCGCCTACAAACGCTCGGCCACAACGGCCGGCTCACACCTTTCTTCTTTGATTCACCGTCAGTCGAACACTATACGAAAAACAAAAGTTCTCCTTTCTTTCCGACTCCATGTATTCGATGAAAAGTAAGCAAAAGTGGAAGATTAGGGTTTAAGTTTTCCATCGACGACGAGGCCATTAAAGGTCGGAGCAAAGCTGGGGCTGGCGAAGGAAATTGTTATGCCCTTTCACAGGAATCATTCCAGCATTTGCCTTGCGCGATTTACGGAAATCTACGAAAACATAAGTGTGTGGCCTCATAGGGATCTGAATCGGCGGCCACTCGAATATGAGTTCGGAGTCCTACCACTGAGCGGCACCGCTCCATGCAGGCGTCCCATCTTGATTAACCCAAATAACTTTTTGTCCAGAAGCAAAATAAACAAAAGGAACGAGCAAATGTTGTTTAACAACCGGGGAGACATTAACCGGAATGAACGCGTTTCTTGCAACTTTAGTCGATACGAAGATGTGAGCAACAGCACGACCTTCTTAAACAGAACTCTATATTTTTTAAATTCTGTAATCCACATCCCCTTCTCAAGACTAGACCAACAACGTATCACACTGTAGCATCCGTGTAAGCATGAAGCTATTAGAAACGTAACATGAAAAAGACATTGACTCTTCTGTCCCATCATGCAGTGTAGGTATCCAGGCTAACGTAACTCGTCCACTAGTTGGAGTTGATAGTAAACAAGCGGAAAAAGGCACACCGGTAATTCAGTCAGTTGTTAAAAAACTTTCAACAGCCTCGATCGCACAAATATTTCTTTATTTAGGTCAACCGGTTTCGACATATTTTGCTGTCATTTCAGGTCTGTAACAAAGTGCATATACATGGAATATGTCTCATAACATTAGTAATACGTATTGTTTGAAATATAAGTTTTATTTTGGCATCACACAAACCAGAAGTTGAACTGTATATTTACATAGTTTAAAAATCTTTTTGTTGCGAAACGTGTTCATTTCACGTTGAACTCCAGGCCAAGTTATCATGTGGATAAAAATCAGCACATTATAAAAGGTTTGTCAGAATTAAAATATTCAAAAACATGAAGCACCTCGTGTAAAATGCCATGTCCACACACACATATATATATCGCTCACATATGCTTGTTATATCACAAGAACACAGTATTCAGTAGCATATCTTTTCACATAAGCTGGACATATTGTGATGTAAGAAGCACCAGTGGGATATATATGGAAATGGCCAATTGCACAAGGTACTTCAAGTTTTTAAATTAGTGTGCTGATTTTTATCTACACGACAAGTTGGCGGGAGATTTAATGTAACATGAACACGTTTTACAAGAAAAAGATTTTTAAGGTATGTGAATGTACAGTTCCACTTATGGTTTTTTTTTTGTAATGGCAAACTAAAACTTTGCAATTATTACGCATTAACTCATGTTATGAGACATATTTCATGCATATGCACTTTGATACAGGCCTGAAGAAGACAGAAAGGCAGTCGACAACGGTTACCTTAAATAAAAAAAATATTTATTGCGATCGAGGGTGTTGAAAGTTTTGTAGCAAATAAAACAGATCGCTCCTTCAGTACTCTCGAAATGAGAACATCCAATCAGTCGGTTATGTTCAGCTCGAGGTTTGTGTATCATGTGCACCAAGGAAGAGGGGTGGGGGAGGGAGGGGGGAAGCGGTACTCATGTGGTGAGGCTGAGAAAATTTGGGCTGAATGGGGGGTCTGAATTTTGCTTGTGATTCCATTTGTTTAATGTCAACGCCATCAAGTAGACGAGGTACGCTACCCCGGCTAATTGCACTGTCCGCTAGCACACAAGAGTCAAATTCAGTTTTGTGTTACGTTTTTAATAAAATCATGTTGAGATGTTGATGTGAATGGTTGACTGTCATACTTCTTTTCGATAGGTCTTGAGAAGAAGTGGATTACGGAATAAAAAAGCACAGACTCCTGTTCAAAAAAGTATATACTGCTGTTCATATATTCGTTTTGACATCTGTGGAGCTAAAAATGGATGGAACAGCCTTTATAGCGGGAAGCGAGGTGAACGGTATACGTTTAGGAGAGGAGAGCTGAGTTTTTCCTTTTGAATGTTACATTTTCGCACACCTAGCTCAAAATATTACCCAAAAGTTCGTAGGTGAATAACGTGCTTCAGCGAGAGGCGATGTAAGTGGACATAAATACGATCAGGATATCAACAAAAAGGAAACGTGTAAGACACGATTTGCTATTGTTAGAATATCGTAGATATTCTGTTCATACATCCGGACATGTGAAAGGAAAGCTTAATATATCTTTGGGAACAATCTGCTTTTTCTTTTTTTTTAACGTCAGTTTGCCATATTTTTCTACAGACTACGGAGAATGGAGAATATGTGAGGAGACGAAGAAGGAAAAAAAAAAGGCATTCAGATGTTTGTGGACTTAATCAAGCTATGCGAGCAGTTACCATTCGTAGCAAAAGTTATATTGCTAAAAAGACTTTAAAAAGGAATGGAAGTCGTGAGCAACGGCGTGCTACTAATGCGTGTGCTACAAGCCACAGCAACTCACATTTTTTTATCGGACAAAAGTTGTCGTTTGGACAAAAGTTGTCGTTAAATAACGTAGGCTATTTCCTGTTAATCGACCAGTGCGACAGTGTGATGCTCACAAATGCAATATAACAAGGACAGGGCGTGTCCCACGTATGCCTGGGAGGGAGCCAATGGCCGCGCACGCAGGTTCCGATTACAGCATAACATAGCGCCTCGTCGCTCGGACAGTCCGGCAGGCGGCACACAGATTTAACCGCGGAAAAAGGGAAAAAAAAACTTGAAAAGAAGTCCGAGAAAATCGTCCCGCCATTCAGCTCTGGTTTGTAAGTAGCATCTGTGTCCCAACTGAAGCCTTACAAAGTAACAGCAGGGCGTTTGGTGAATGAGACACTGTTGCTGAACGTCAGTGTTGCAGTCTTTGCATGACGGCGAGGTTGATTCTGAAATATTATTTTTCTTCTAAAGACGTATAACTGCTTTTACTCACAGATCCATTGCTGTCGGTTCCATCAACAGTTTCTTCATTGTGTTAATACAGGAGAATGGTTTGGAATTAGTACAGCATGAATTATTCAACCGATCTTTCTCCAACGTATCATAAATTTTGATGGATATATGGACAACCTTCTCCAGAGAAATTATAGCTCGCAAAAGTCCGATGGTTATTTCATACAGAGCAGTGGAAGAGTACACAACGCCAGTTCATTTACAAGGCTGTAGCTGTGTCCTCCAGAATACGTGGCACACAGCTATACATACAAGAGCGCCGAGCTAAATACAACGGAAGCTGACCATAGTTAGCTTGCTGGCATGTCGAATCTAAAGTGTGTCTAAGGGGTTGCCTGAACTCAGGTGCTGGAGCAGCAGCGGAACGCCACGCAGATGAATGAGTGTACATTTTTTAAAGTGTTCTTAAGAGGTTCACGTGTGTACCGTGGGTGTTGCCGAAAAAATGGGGGGGGGGGGGGAAGCTTAGAGGGACCACGCCACAGAATGACGCGAAACACTAGGGCTGAAAAAGCACAAACCCTTTGCTGTTTCTGATCATGTTCACATTTCGTCGAATGGCTGTGAACGGTCTCTACTGGCTCCGCCATGTAGGCCACGGAAAAAATTGCGCTAGTCTCCAAATGGGTGAGATAACGTTCCGTCGGGTTACAGACCCACAGTGCCCTTATAGGAGGGCTGAATCGTCCTGGGGATGTCAGAAGTGTCGAGCATTGTCGGGAACGTGTTTCTGATGCTCATCGCCTGCGAACTGTGGTTTTAGAGCGCGGGATGTGTTGGATTCAACGCCTCAAGAGATGGGATGGTTTCAATGACGGTCCTTATGTCATCTCTTGAGGTCTTTCCGTGTCGATTTAGAGCGGCGGAATGGCTGAAATGTTTTCCTAGGCCACCCGTATCATAGCCGCGTCATTTCAGGCTGGGTGTTGCGGTTCTGACTCCATCGCAGAGGATCCTCCCATCGTGCGACGTCTCCATGGTGGCGTTGGGTAGAATTGTGGTGAAATTTGGTGCCAATATGACATCGTTAACCCACCTTATAGCTCATATGAATTTCTGAGCTATTGCTTTTTTCCGCATGGGTCGACAACGAGCTGTTTGAAGCCTCGCAAGCCCTGCGGTGCGCCGCAGGGCGCCACACTTTTCCACCATTACAGAGGACGGTTGTACGCACCTTTCAGCTGAATTTCACACTTCTGAGTCACAATGAGAAACAATTACGGGATTTCAAAGAGGTGAACCATTAATTGTGTTTAACTGTATTTACATGATACGGCGTATACTGCATAATGAAATGCAATGTTTCTACACATACATCAGAAACAGCTCAAGTAAAAGCAAAATACCTGTGTAATTGCCTTGGCAGTAAAAGAAACAGGGCAATTTCCCTAAATCGCTTCAGGCAAATGACCGGATGGTTCCTTCCCCATCCTTCCTTAATCCGATGGAACCGATGACCTCACTGTTTGGTCCCCTCCCTCGAATGAACCAAGCAACGTGCCAGAATCTTTTGCAAACACGGAGGTTTGTAAAAAATAGAGTATAGTAAGCATTGGCGGCCGAAGACTTTCGGCATAAGAAGTCAGCCTCATTCTGCCAACGGCCTTGTCAAAGAGGGCGGAGGAGCGGATAGAGGTTCAGGGCACTCTCTTGTCCTAGGGGTGGGAAATTGCCCCTAAAGGCGGAAGAATCAACAATGATCAACGACATGAGGATGCAGAAGGCAATGGAAGCCACTGCATTAAAGACACGTAACGTGTATCCACAGGACATGTGGCCTGTATTTGAAGAAGTGTCATGATGATCTCTCCATTGGCAAAAGATTCCGGAATAGTCCCCCATTCGGATCTCCGGGAGGGGACTGCCAAGGCGGAGGTTACCATGAGAAAAAGATTGAATAATCAAGGAAAGGATAACGTTCTACGAGTTGGGGCGTGGAATGTCATAAGCTTGAACGTGGTAGGGAAACTAGAAAATCTGAAAAGGGAAATGCAAAGGCTCATTCTAGATATAGTAGGGGTCAGTGAAGTGGAAGGAAGACAAGGATTTCTGGTCAGATGAGTATCGGGTAATATCAACAGCAGCAGAAAATGGTATAACAGGTGTAGGATTCGTTATGAATAGGAAGGTAGGGCAGAGGGTGTGTTACTGTGAACAGTTCAGTGACCGGGTTGTTCTAATCAGAATCGACAGCAGACCAACACCGACAACGATAGTTCAGGTATACACACCGACATCGCAAGCTGAAGATGAAGATATTGAAAGGGTAATGCAGTATGTAAAGGGGGACGAAAATCTAATAGTCATGGGCGACTGGAATGCAGTTGTAGGGGAAGGAGTAGAAGGAAAGGTTATAGAAGAATATGGGCTTGGGAAAAGGAATGAAAGAGGAGAAAGACTAATTGAGTTCTGTAACAAGTTTCAGCTAGTAATAGCGAATACCCTGTTCAAGAATCACAAGAGGAGGAGGTATACTTGGAAGAGACCGGGAGATAAGGGAAGATTTCAATTAGATTACATCATGGTCAGACAGAGATTCCGAAATCAGATACTGGACTGTAAGGCGTACCTAGGAGCAGATATAGACTCAGATCACAATATAGTAGTGATGAAGAGTAGGCTGAAGTTCAAGACATTAGTCAGGAAGAATCAATACGCAAAGAAGTGGGATACAAAAGTACTAAGGAATGACGAGATACGTTTGAAGTTCACTAACGCTATAGATACAGCAATAAGGAATAGCGCAGTAGGCAGTACAGTTGAAGAGGAATGGACATCTCTAAAAAGGGCAATCACAAAAGTTGGGAAGGAAAACATAGGTACAAAGAAGGTAGCTGCGAAGAAACCATGGGTAACGGAAGAAATACTTCAGTTGATTGATGAAAGGAGGAAGTACAAACATGTTCCATGAAAATCAGGAATACAGAAATACAAGACGCTGAGGAAGGAAATAAATAGGAAGTGCAGGGAAGCTAAGACGAAATGGCTGCAGGAAAAATGTGAAGACATTGAAAAAGATATGATTGTCGGAAGGACAGACTCAGCATACAGGAAAGTCAAAACAACCTTTGGTGACATTAGAAGCAACGGTGGTAACATTAACAGTGCAACGGGAATTCCACTGTTAAATGCAGAGGAGAGAGCAGATAGGTGGAAAGAATACATTGAAAGCCTATATGAGGGTGAAGATTTGTCTGATGTGATAGAAGAAGAAACAGGAGTCGATTTAGAAGAGATAGAGGATCCAGTATTAGAATCGGAATTTAAAAGAGCTTTGAAGGCAGAAGAGATAGATAACATTCCATCAGAATTTCTAAAATCATTGGGGGAAGTGGCAACAAAACGACTATTCATGTTGGTGTGTAGAATATATGAGTCTGGCGATATACCATCTGACTTTCGGAAAAGCATCATCCACACAATTCCGAAGACGGCAAGAGCTGACAAGTGCGAGAATTATCGCACAATCAGCTTAACAGCTCATGCATCGAAGCTGCTTACAAGAATAATATACAGAAGAATGGAAAAGAAAATTGAGAATGCGCTAGGTGACGATCAGTTTGGCTTTAGAAAAAGTAAAGGGACGAGAGAGGCAATTCTGACGTTACGGCTAATAATGGAAGCAAGGCTAAAGAAAAATCAAGACACTTTCATAGGATTTGTCGACCTGGAAAAAGCGTTCGACAATATAAAATGGTGCAAGCTGTTCGAGATTCTAAAAAAGGAGGGGTAAGCTATAGGGAGAGACGGGTCATATACAATATATACAACAACCAAGAGGGAATAATAAGAGTGGACGATCAAGAACGAAGTGCTCGTATTAAGAAAGGTGTAAGACAAGGCTGTAGCCTTTCGCCCCTACTCTTCAATCTGTTCATCGAGGAAACAATGATGGAAATAAAAGAAAGGTTCAGGGGTGGAATTAAAATACAAGGTGAAAGGATATCAACGATAAGATTCGCTGATGACATTGCTATCCTGAGTGAAAGTGAAGAAGAATTAAATGATCTGCTGAACGGAATGAACAGTCTAATGAGTACACAGTATGGTTTGAGAGTAAATCGGAGAAAGACGAAGGTAATGAGAAGTAGTAGAAATGAGAACAGCGGGAAACTTAACATCAGGATTGATGGTCACGAAGTCAATGAAGTTAAGGAATTCTGCTACCTAGGCAGTAAAATAACCAATGACGGACGGAGCAAGGAGGACATCAAAAGCAGACTCGCTATGGCAAAAAAGGCATTTCTGGCCAAGAGAAGCCTACTAATATCAAATACCGGCCTTAATTTGAGGAAGAAATTTCTGAGGATGTATGTCTGGAGTACAGCATTGTATAGTAGTGAAACATGGACTGTGGGAAAACCGGAACAGAAGAGAATCGAAGCATTTGAGATGTGGTGCTATAGACAAATGTTGAAAATTAGGTGGACTGATAAGGTAAGGAATGAGGAGGTTCTATGCAAAATCGGAAAGGAAAGGAATATGTGGAAAACACTGATAAGGAGAAGGGACAGGATGATAGGACATCTGCAAAGACATGAGGGAATGACTTCCATGGTACTAGAGGGAGCTGTAGAGGGCAAAAACTGTAGAGGAAGACAGAGATTGGAATACGTCAAGCAAATAATTGAGGACGTAGGTTGCAAGTGCTACTCTGAGATGAAGAGGTTAGCACAGGAAAGGAATTCGTGGCGGGCCGCATCAAACCAGTCAGTAGACTGGTGAAAAAAAAAAAAAAAAAAAAAGCACGCGAACTTATTCCCTTTGACTTCGTAACTGCACGTCTTCATAACTACATTACTGTGAACTCATTCAACATCTGTCTTTCATCTAACACTTTTAACTTAGGTTCTTCTGAAGGTTTCTTTCACAGATATGTCGTTAACTTACATTTAATTGCAACGAATCTGACCGTCCAGCGTGTGACAGCACGTATTCATACGACGGAAGTGTAAACAACGAAATCCAAATTGGCACCTACAAAGTTCTTTATTTGTCGATTTCTATCGAGATTTTTGGTTGCGTCGAGTGTTCTGGAAGATACTTTATGCTGACGTCACTTCACAGCAAGCCTTCTGTTCAGACACAATATTGTGGCGTATACCTGTTTATTGGTTAGCAGTTTCGTATAACAGCTGCACTGTAGGGTCCGGAAATGGAAATTTGCAATATACGTATTTAGGCGTTTTAGAGATGTCACTTTTACTGACCACAGATCTGCGGTATACGACCAGATAAGCTTTTTCAACACGGACATGTATTCCATACCAGTCGTCTTTTGAAATACACTCCTGGAAATGGAAAAAAGAACACATTGACACCGGTGTGTCAGACCCACCATACTTGCTCCGGACACTGCGAGAGGGCTGTACAAGCAATGATCACACGCACGGCACAGCGGACACACCAGGAACCGCGGTGTTGGCCGTCGAATGGCGCTAGCTGCGCAGCATTTGTGCACCGCCGCCGTCAGTGTCAGCCAGTTTGCCGTGGCATACGGAGCTCCATCGCAGTCTTTACCACTGGTAGCATGCCGCGACAGCGTGCACGTGAACCGTATGTGCAGTTGACGGACTTTGAGCGAGGGCGTATAGTGGGCATGCGGGAGGCCGGGTGGACGTACCGCCGAATTGCTCAACACGTGGGGCGTGAGGTCTCCACAGTACATCGATGTTGTCGCCAGTGGTCGGCGGAAGGTGCACGTGCCCGTCGACCTGGGACCGGACCGCAGCGACGCACGGATGCACGCCAAGACCGTAGGATCCTACGCAGTGCCGTAGGGGACCGCACCGCCACTTCCCAGCAAATTAGGGACACTGTTGCTCCTGGGGTATCGGCGAGGACCATTCGCAACAGTCTCCATGAAGCTGGGCTACGGTCCCGCACACCGTTAGGCCGTCTTCCGCTCACGCCCCAACATCGTGCAGCCCGCCTCCAGTGGTGTCGCGACAGGCGTGAATGGAGGGACGAATGGAGACGTGTCGTCTTCAGCGATGAGAGTCGCTTCTGCCTTGGTGCCAATGATGGTCGTATGCGTGTTTGGCGCCGTGCAGGTGAGCGCCACAATCAGGACTCCATACGACCGAGGCACACAGGGCCAACACCTGGCATCATGGTGTGGGGAGCGATCTCCTACACTGGCCGTACACCACTGGTGATCGTCGAGGGGACACTGAATAGTGCACGGTACATCCAAACCGTCATCGAACCCATCGTTCTACCATTCCTAGACCGGCAAGGGAACTTGCTGTTCCAACAGGACAATGCACGTCCGCATGTATCCCGTGCCACCCAACGTGCTCTAGAAGGTGTAAGTCAACTACCCTGGCCAGCAAGATCTCCGGATCTGTCCACCATTGAGCATGTTTGGGACTGGATGAATCGTCGTCTCACGCGGTCTGCACGTCCAGCACGAACGCTGGTCCAACTGAGGCGCCAGGTGGAAATGGCATGGCAAGCCGTTCCACAGGACTACATCCAGCATCTCTACGATCGTCTCCATGGGAGAATAACAGCCTGCATTGCTGCGACAGGTGGATATACACTGTACTAGTGCCGACATTGTGCATGCTCTGTTGCCTGTGTCTATGTGCCTGTGGTTCTGTCAGTGTGATCATGTGATGTATCTGACCCCAGGAATGTGTCAATAAAGTTTCCCCTTCCTGGGACAATGAATTCACGGTGTTCTTATTTCAATTTCCAGGAGTGTATTTTTGTACTTGAAAATGGCTTAAGGCCGAAATATGAATCGTGTAACAGTGTAACACAAAATTATTACAAACGGCGGGGCATCCTGTAAGGGATCTTCCATTTTGACTTATGACACCGAACTTTTCAGTTATGCATTCTCCTGCATGAGTCGCCTTCCGATTTGCTACACTTACGCAACGGCTGAATTTTTGAGCATTTCTTTACATTCTATGCAAATTCTAATAGACGCTCCGCTATGCATTTAGTAGCTACAGCCGCTCGTATTTATATTTTCATCCTGAATATTGGCCTGTAGGTTAATACTCTTCTTGAAGGTATTTCGCCTGCCTTACACATTCAAGAAAAGCATTAATCCACTGGGCAAATACCCTTCTTCAAGTAGAATATAATAATTCAAATTCCAAAGAAAGCATGTGTTGACAGGCGTAAATATTCCCGAACTTTCAGTTTAATGTGTCACGGTTGCAAAGTACTAACACGAATGCTTTACAGAAGAATGGAAAAACTGGTAGAAGGCGATCTCGGGGAAGGTATAGACTTAGAGAAAGACTTTGACAATGTCGACTGGAATACTCTCTTTCAAATTCTACAGATGGCAGGGGTAAAATGCAGGGAGCGAAGGGCTATTTACAATTTGTACATAAACCACATGGCAGTTATAAAAGTCGAGGTACACAAAAGGGAAGCAGAGGTTGAGAAGGGAGTCACAAAGGGTTGCAGCCTATCCCCGATGTTATTCAATCTGTATATTGAGCAAGCAGCAAAGGAAAAAAAAATTGGGATAGGAATTAAAGTTCGTGGATAAAAAATAAAAACTTTAAGGCTTGCCGATAACATTATAAATCTGCCAGAGACAGCCAAGGACCTGGAAGAACAGTTGAACGGAATGGACAGTGCCTTGAAAAGAGAATATAAAATGAACATCAACAAAAGGAAGACTAGAATAATGGAATGTAGTCGGTCAGGCGACGCTGAGGGAATTAGACTAGGAAGTGGGACACTTAAAGTGGTAGATGACTTTTGCTATTTGGGAAGCAAAATAACTGGTGATGGTCGAAGTAGGGAGGATATAAAATGTACTGCCAATGGCAAGAAAAGAGTTTCTGAGGGAGAGAAATTTCTTAACATCCAGTATTGATTTAAGTGTCAGGAAGTCCTCTCTGAAAGTATTTGTATGGAGTTAGCCATGTATGGAAATGAAACTTGGACGATAAACAGTTTAAGCAAGAAGACAATAGAAGCATTTGAAATGCGGCTCTACAGAAAACTGCTGAAGATTAGATGGGTAGGTCACGTAACAAATGAGGAAGTACTGAAAAGAACTAGGGAGAAAAGACGTTTGTGGTACAACCTGTATAGAAGAAGGGATCGGTTCATAGGACACATTCTGAGGCATCAAGGGATCACCAATTTCGTATAGGAGGGAAGCATCTGGTATAAAAATTGTAGAGGGTAACCAAGAGATGGACACAGTAAGCAGATTCAGAATAATGTAGGTTGCAGTAGGTACTGGGAGATGAAGAGGCTTGCACAGGATAGAATAGCATGGAGAGCTGCATCAAACCAATCTTTGGACTGAAGACCACAACAACAACAACAACAACAACAACAACAATGTTAATACTGTAGGAATAATTATGGAGTTGTTCTACCAAGCAGAATGGAAGAATCAGTTCGCTTGAAGAAAGAATGAAATACCGGTGTCCATTGCGGAATAGTCTTTTTTTAGTTTCGTGAAGTTAGGCAAGAAACGTGTACCGGTGTTCGCACCTTGCTCCTCGACCTTTATTCAACGACAACATTTTTCTCGTACTAAATCTACCCTTTTCCCCGTGTGCCTCGCAGTGAGCATGTGAAATCGGATTACAAGTCTCGTACATAAATTCAAATAAGCTTCGTTTGAAAAAGTAAAGGTAAACGAGAAATTTAGCGCGGGATTACTCGTTGGTAACTACAATAGCCGCATCAGCAGCCATTTTTACCCGCTACAAACGCGTTGCTTCAAGTTAATCAAACCCGGCGACTCGATATTTTCCGAAGCGGCGAGAAAAATCCGTGATTTAGAGCGATTTCAAAACTCGCAAATGAGAAATTATGACGTCCGGAGCGACGCAAGGTGTTTTTGAGCTCGGCAGGAATTTCGTGTTCCTGTCGCGCAGCGCATAAATACGCGCTCCGGACGCCGTGCGGTGGCTGGGTGCGCGTCGCGGGAGATATCGACGCCCCTGCGGCTCGGCCGTGACTAACGACCCAATCCCCCACACACGTGCCCTCCTCAGATTGAATATTTATCGCCGCGCGGAGTCGGCGCGCCAACCTGAGGGCACCGCCGGCTTTGCGCTGTCAGTGCAGTGCGCACCGGCCGACCCGCGATGTATACTCTACGCTGATTTGTTGCTTTTTACGCACTCGCTGCGCGAATTTCTTGTCGTCGATCTTATCTGCGAGCGACAGAATTATAGCGTCGCGTATAGCGCTCTTCGTTTACAAATAGCGTGGCGTGGCGTGGCTCGCTTGGTATTCGTACTCACTACCCCTCCCGACCGCTGGAAGAAACATACAGCTCTATGTATTGGTCGAAGGATACTTTTCCGATGTGTCTTTTACAGCACGTGTGAGCTACGGTAACAAAGAGCAATGCTATTTGTAATGGTTCTTTGGCTTAATCGTTGTCCCTTCCTCAACGCAATATGTTAGCGATAAAATACCAATGTTTATTTTGCTGTTGCTTACAAGCAGCATAAATAGAGCTTTAGACTGTACTCACAAGAAAACGAAAAAAAAGAAAAAAACTGACTTTAGATGTGTGTACACCATAACTCTGAAGTTTGCCGATAACCTTGTAATTTTGTAAAAAGAGGACAAAGGGTTCGCAAGAGCAGATAAAAGCGATGGACACTCTCTAAAAAAGCTGTATGGTGAACACCAGAGTAAGAAAATGGAATGCGGTTGAACTAAATCAGGCGAATCAGGTTAGGAAATGAGGCACTGTAAGTAGCAGCTGAGTTTTGCTATTTGGGCAGCAAAATAACTGATGATATGACCTTTCCTTCGTGGGGTACCGCAGAAATATACGAGTGTTGGAACTTTAATAGTGGCAACTGTTTATTTACAGCTCGTACAAAATAGATACGTGTTTCAAAGTTTTACTGACCTTCAAAGTAGTCACCAGCATTGTGTATAACCCGTTGCCAGCGATGTGGAAGTCGTAGGATACTCTTCGCAGTGCCAGTTGTGTTGACAGTTCGAGTGGCGCGGTCTATTGCCCGACGTAGCAGTTCTGAAGCGAATGCCGTTAAGTGTTTCCTTCAGTTTAGAAATCGAGTAGAACTCACGAGGGCTTACGTCAGTCGTACAACGACATAATGTTGCAGGTACAATCGCTCTTATATGTGGATACTGTCTGCAAAATGTATTGCGAATTGAGTTAGTGGTAAAGAAGTAATAAATTGAAACGCCATACATGATGCGGCATTTTTGCAGCATTAACGGAGAAAATGTAGGAAGCAGTAAACTTTACTCCTTTCATTAATCTGTTAGGCGTGTAAGGGAGAAAAAGTTTAGAAAAGGTTCAGAGCACTTGTAAGACGCCAAGTGCTGTCATTTTCAAATAATGGATCAATATACTCTGGGTAATTTGCGCACTGTGACTTCCGTTGGCTCAAGACGTATACGAGCTTTTTTTTTTTTCCTCAATCTCCAATCGGTCGCGAAATCGAACCCACAGTGTAAATGAAAAATGTTTTAATTGCAGCAGTTAGCTACACCTTCCAGCTAATTCTCTACATAGTTGCTAGTGCCGACTTAGACAGTTATCGTTGCGTGATACTAACTTCCCAGTACCCTCGTAATAGTAGGCAGCCACCTGTGCTTCCCGCCATTTCTCTGTCCCAGTCTGCAGCTCGTTATCCGTGAGAAACCGTTGTCTTCATAGCCAGTAATTCATATGAGACTCGAGGGAGCCAAGACCGGTCGGTATGATGGGTGATTAAAGTCTTTCCATCTCGAAAACGCTGTAGGAGCGTCTTCACTGCTCCTGCAGTGTGCGGTTAGGAAACGTCATGACAAAGGAAATGCATGACAGTCATGCTATGTGTGCTGCATGAAATCAGGCGAAATCGCTCAGCAGGCGCTCATACTGGGCGGCAGACACTATTTTCTAGGCATCTTTGCGTGGTCACTGTGTGCTCGGAAGCGAAGAAGAGCGCCGTGACGCGATAAGCGGGCATTCTGAAGACACCGGCCAGTACATCTGTAGAAAGCTTCATCGGATTTTCACTGTGGTTTTCTTTTCGCGGCCGATTGGACGTGTAATAAACGAACAGCCTTTGCAAATACGAACTCTATGACAAATACACGCTAGAGGACAAGACGCCTCGCACTCTCTTCTTTAAAACAAGAGACGCTAGAGGTCTAGTGTTGGGACGGGTGCACAAAACGCGACCTGTGGTGCGCTGGCCGAGTTCTCGCGCGGACTGGAGCCCGAGCGAGGGCGTGCTGCTCTCCTCTGCCCACACAGCCGGTTTCTCCGGCTTCCTCTCCCAATCTCAGCAAGGCCCGTGCTGTCTCTGTGTAGCCGTCCGCTGTGCCGTGTCGGCCCGGCGTTCGGGACCCGGCTAGCAAGACAAGGCGCCGGTCCATAAAGTAACGCCGAAACACGGAAAGGCTCTCTCTTCTCCTCCCTGCTCCTCCATCACGGCGCCTTACTTCTCCGCGTCACGACGCTGTCCACGACTGCCAGTGACCGCCATCGCTCTCCTGGTTTTCGAAATTCCCTGTCACTCGCAGCCCTGTTGCCGGAGACACCACAGTAGGGGGTACGGATAGGCGTCATGAGCTTGAACTGGACATCACATTTAAGCTAGAGTCACAGGGAGCTACAACAGTAACGTACTGCAGCGTGCTGCAGAGGTGTTTCTACTGGGAGAGGCAGATTTCCTCTACGCTTCCAGTAAATAATGATAACCGTTGAGGACTGAACGGAATGAAGATTTGAGTTTTAAGGTCTGCTAGGCTTCAGGCTATGACGGGTCGCGGAATAAAATGTTAGCACACAAGAGGGTGTTTTGAGTTACTGCGCCTTATACGTGAATAAATTCGTGGACAAAAATACAATAAGACAATACGATCTGTCTGGAAAACGGCACTTTCTAGTCGTACTACGTGATCCCAAAAGTAAGTTCTCCTTTTTTTTATGAGTACATAAACCTGTTTATTTCTACAATGGTTTACATCAGTTTACAGCTTGAACATTTAGCTGTTTTTCGACATAATCACCATTTCTGTCGATGCATTTATGTAGACGTTGGTGCAGTTTTTGTATGCCCGCGTCATATCAGCTCGCCGCCATGCTGTTCAGAAAGTTATGAATCTCTTCTTTCACCTCGTCGTCGGAGCTGAATCACTGGGGTCACAATTAACGCTGACAGGTACTGTGAGACTCTGAAAAAACTGAAACGGGCAATTCAGAACCGGAGAAGAGGAATTTGAGCAAGGGCGTACACGTTCTCCATGACAACGCTCGCCCACACATCGCTCGGCAAACCGTTGCTCTCCTGCAACAGTTTCAGTGGAACATGATCACCCACCCACCCTATAGTCCTGACTTGGCGCCCAATGACTATCATCTGTTACCTAGGTTAAAAGAACATTTGGCCGGAAAGCGATTCAGCTCCGAAGACGAAGTGAAAGAAGAGGTTCATAACTTTCTGAACAGCATGGCGGTGAGCTGGTATGACATGGACATGCAAAAACTGCCACAGCGTCTACAAAAATGCATCGATAGAAATGGTGATTATGTCGAAAATGAGCTAAATGTTCAAGCTGTAAACTGATGTAAACCACTGTAGAAATAAACAGGTCTATGTACTTATAAGGAAATAAGAGACCTTACTTTTGGGATTACCCTCGTACATGTGGAATTACTTGTTACCAGCGTCTATTCAAATATATCGGGTGTCCCAGAAATGTTGCAAGAAACTGAGAATTGTAGAGTCTATCTTGAAGAATAAATCAATGATAGGAACCTGTGTCCGGAAACGTCATCCGATGACGCTACAGTTATGGGCGTCGGTGCTTACCACTAGACAATCCATTTGGCAGCAAACGTGATTTCGTACGCTGAAAGATCGTGTGCGGAAAGTCTCGGCTCTTGTTTATTATCCAGTGATCGCAGCTGATTGACACGATCGGCAGCAGTGTGCGACATCGGCCGCTATCCGAACGGCCGCACTTTCAAATACGCGCGTCGCCACGTTTCGTACAGCCACCATCGCGGCATGAGGGCGCTGCCACAAACGATTACATCGCTGCCAATGTGATGCAAGCATCTCCTCTACTGACCTCCAGCGGCGGGTGCGCTTAAGTTCGTACATTCATCCACTGAGCTTTTTTTGCGTGTTTACCTGATACTAGATGTAGAATAAATTAATATCTGAATTCTCTGTTCATGAACGGCATCTGTTCTTCGCTCTTGTACCGACTGCAATGCGCAAAGGAAACTTTAATACACGGAGAAGTTTGAATTAGTTCAGTCCCGCCGCTCCGCTATCTTTGTTTCCCTTGCCCTCCAGAACACCTACGACTGTGTCTGGCATACCGGGCTCCTCTTCAAACGCCAGACCTATGCTCTCCCCATCAACTTCGTCTGTCTCGTTGCTTCCTTCTTCACCCGTCGTCCCTCCCATGTGCCTATCCACAATTCCAACTCCCGTACTTTCTATCCCTCTGCCGGCGTGCCCCAAGGCTTTCCCCTCCCCTCTATCTCCTGTACACTGCTGGTATGCTTAAACCTCCCCCGCCTGTTCGTTTCCTCCAATTTGCTGTTGACACCGCCTTCCAAGCCCTATATCCTACCCCTCAATGGTCCCAACGTACCCTCCAGACCCACCTTGACCATTTCTTGGTGCAACCAGTGGTTTCTCTGTATCAATCCCTCCAAGGCCCAGGCGATCATCATAGGCCGCACCACCCGCTCTTTCCGTTTCCATGATTTCTATCTCACGATTTACGGCCGTCCTATCAACCTACCCTCAAATACCTTGCCCTCACCCTCGCCCGCCACCTCACCGGGACTCCCCATCTCCTTACCATTCAACACAAAGCCCACAACAGACTCTGCCTCCTGAAACTCCTGTCCGGCCGGACGTGGGGTCTGCATCCTTCCACCATCCTACACACCTTCAAATCCTTGATCCGCCCCATCCTCTGTTATGTCAGCATTGCTTGGATTTCCGCCCCTCCCAGGTTCTATGAATCACTCCAAATCCTCGAACGCTATGCACCCCGCCTCGCCTTCCGCATCCACCTTCCATCCCCCACGCGCATCCTCTACTACCTCATCCCCTTCCCCCACCTTCTCCTTTTCCTTGAACACATCCGCACACTATATTTGTCCGCCGCCTTGATCCCCCTAACCCCCTGGTGTCTCTCTTCCTCTCCACCCCCAGCCCATTGCCACTCCTTTACCGTTTTATCCCACCCTCTCTCCACACCCTCCACCTCCTTTCCCAACGCAACTTCCACCATCTAGTCCTTCTGGATGATGAGCTTCGCCCTGAAGACTACCCTTCCTACCAACTCTAACCCCATCTTCCTCCTGCCTCCTCCTCAGGGCTCCCTCTCTTCCCCCTCCCTTCTCCTGAACGGCTTTACCCTCCTGCACCCACTCCCTCTCCTGTGTTCCCCTTCAGTGTCTCTGCACTCCCTCCGGCCCTGTCTTCCCTTTTCCTCTCCTGCCCCACCTGTCTCCTGCCTCTTGCTGCACCCGTTGATGCGTCCTAATCTTTTCATCCCATCCCCTTCCCTGCTGCACCTTGCTATCCCCTCCTTTTCCATCCTCTCAGGCCTCTCTCTCGGCAGATCCCACCTGGAAGTTTTAGTCTTCATCGTGTGTGCTCCAAGTGGGTTTAAAGTGTGGTGTTCTGGAGTGTTTTTAATACTGTGGCTAACTTTTAACCTGTGTGTGTGACTTCAGTGTCTTTATTGTGTTCTATGAATCGCCAACTCTGTTTTTTAATACTTTATGTCGACTTTTTAATTGTCTCCCCCCCCCCCCACAAACGTCTCCACGTCAGTGTATTTATATATCCACTATCTCTCCTTAGTATGTTTTATGTCTCCCTTTTTTATAACCTTATATGTAACATTTTATTCTTGTATTAGTTATATCACTCGGCTGAAGAGCGGCGGATTGTGCCGCTGACAGCCCTCCCCTGCCCATATGGGGCTGGGGAATGATATCGCAATAAAGAAAAAAAATTGGAACTAGCTGATGTGTGGACAGGCCTTCTCCCCTATGAATGCCTCGTGGACGCCGATTTCGGAGACGGATTTCCACCCGCAGTTTATTTTTCTCCAGCAACCATCTAAACGTCCATTGCTTTTCAGTAAACAAGAAAAACATAAACTTCAGATGGAGACCCGTGTCCGAAACCGTCGTCCATCCACGCAACAGAGCATCGAATCCGTAGGAGACGAGACCCGCCTGCTCGACTACTATCTGCATCTTCTCCACTGGCGATCGTGCAAATCACTCGCGTTCGCTGAATAACTAACAGCATCACGATACGTTATGTCTAAGGTACGTCAGCATACAAAGTCATGTTTGCTATCGAAGGTGTGGTCTAGTGATAGCCGCCGGCGCCTGTAGCTTCGACGCTGTGTAACGTCGCTGGATGACATTTCCGGACGCGGGTTCCTATCCTCGATTTGTTCGTCAGGATACCCTCTAAAAATTCTCGAAATTTGTCGCAATATTTCTGGGGCACCCTATATAACAAAGTGATCGTACTAATCCACACTAAACTGAGGTTTACTACTTTCTTCTGTTGACCACTTCCTATCTAGAGTCATAACATCTACAAGAAATTTTATTGATTGGCGACTCCATAGTGTCCTGTGCACTACGACCAGATAATGGGTATACTTGGAAGGAGAGACAGCATTGGTCGTATACTTTTGCTTATTATCGCAAAATCGATTTTCGATCACTTAGTGACCATCTTCAGTGCTGTAATATATAACTTAAAGTAGTAAGCACTGGTGTCAATAAGCTTACGGCGATCACATAGACTGTCTATGTGATCGCCGTAAGCTTCTTGACACTAGTGCTTACTAATTTAATTACTTTTGAATGCATTATGGGAACAGCAGTGATCAATGTCTTGTAAATAATTACTATTAAAAACAGTCTTGATCACGATTTATTTTATAAGGTGACCGGTTTCGACCACTACTGTGGTCATCTTCAGACCTACAAGATGTATACAAAGCACTAATTAGAGGGCTACATGCATTAATGAAAATACATAGAGTTATACGGCTATAAAACGTTGAATTACCATTGAGTGGAAACCCCTTTCTGTTGTAGAATCACAACTGGAGAAACCAGTGCAAGTCTTACTTTATATAATGGAGGCTCCACCCACTTCTGACTGCATGATGTCATTATTAACCAATGAGTTATAAGTCGAATTACAATTTAAAATTTCTTAGTTAAAAGAACATTGTCAAGAATTAGAAATAAATATACATTAAACTTAGCTTATTTAACAGCTATTGTCAATTAAAAAGCGTTAAAAATATTTAAAAATGTAGGAAAATGAACTTCAGTTAGTCACCAAAATATGTGTTCACAAGATGTTTCACCAAATGTACATCACTTTCATCCAAGAGTAACCAATCTAACCAAAATTTCTTTTACTCCTGCCGAGACAACACTTTTAAACAAGGGCCTAAAATATAATTTAGCTCCACAATTGAGCAATGCAAATATTAAACGTGTGATTGCTGATGTAAAGATTGCTGCAAAACATGCACAATTTAGTAGGTCTGAAATATGTGACATTGCACGTAAAACTAAGAATGTTATTACTAATGAAAAAGATAAAAATAAACATAATAATGAATTAAAAATTGTAAAGCAAATCAACCAGAAGTTAATAACTAATAAAGCTATTGCAATCAAGGCAGATAAAAGGAATACTCTAGTCATTGTTAGCGAAGAGGATTATGTTTCTAAAACTTTACAATTTTTTAATGCTAATGGAATAACTGAGGTTAATAAAGACCCGACTTCAAGATTTCAAACAAAAATTAAAAAACTGATTGATGATAATGACTCTTTACTTTCACCTAAAGATAAAATAACACTTAAAGTTATGAACCCCACTTTACCTAAGTTGAGATCGCAAATCAAATTACACAAACAAAACTTACCAATTCGTCCAATTGTTAACAATACCAACTGTCCCTCTTATAACCTAAACAAAAAGCTCAATCAAATCTTAAAATCCTTCTATGTTTATGAAGAAAATTATAGTATTAAAAACAGTTTCGAAATAACTAAGTTAATTTATGATGTGGATATTCGAAAAAACGCAAGGTTTGCATCATTAGACATCACAAATCTTTACACGAATATACCTATTCAAGAGACTATCTCTATTATTAATGATAACTTAATGCATCACAAAATCATGAGCCCCAAAGAAATAGTAGAATTCATTGAACTGTTAAGAATTACTCTAGATTTTAATTATTTTTCATTTAATAATAAAATATACATACAAGAAGATGGACTTGCAATGGGAAATTCCCTGGCTAGCACTATAGCAGATATCTTCGTCAACTACACTCCTGGAAATTGAAATAAGAACACCGTGAATTCATTGTCCCAGGAAGGGGAAACTTTATTGACACATTCCTGGGGTCAGATACATCACATGATCACACTAACAGAACCACAGGCACATAGACACAGGCAACAGAGCATGCACAATGTCGGCACTAGTACAGTGTATATCCACCTTTCGCAGCAATGCAGGCTGCTATTCTCCCATGGAGACGATCGTAGAGATGCTGGTTGTAGTCCTGTGGAACGGCTTGCCATGCCATTTCCACCTGGCGCCTCAGTTGGACCAGCGTTCGCGCTGGACGTGCGGACCGCGTGAGACGACGCTTCATCCAGTCCCAAACATGCTCAATGGGGGACAGATCCGGAGATCTTGCTGGCCAGGGTAGTTGACTTACACCTTCTAGAGCACGTTGGGTGGCACGGGATACATGCGGACGTTCATTGTCCTGTTGGAACAGCGAATTCCCTTGCCGGTCTAGGAATGGTAGAACGATGGGTTCGATGACGGTTTGGATGTACCGTGCACTATTCAGTGTCCCCTCGACGATCACCAGTGGTGTAGGGCCAGTGTAGGAGATCGCTCCCCACACCATGATGCCGGGTGTTGGCCCTGTGTGCCTTGGTCGTATGCAGTCCTGATTGTGGCGCTCACCTGCACGGCGCCAAACACGCATACGACCATCATTGGCACCAAGGCAGAAGCGACTCTCATCGCTGAAGACGACACGTCTCCATTCGTCCCTCCATTCACGCCTGTCGCGACACCACTGGAGGCGGGCTGCACGATGCTGGGGCGTGAGCGGAAGACGGCCTAACGGTGCGCGGGACCGTAGCCCAGCTTCATGGAGACGGTTGCGAATGGTCCTCGGCGATACCCCAGGAGCAACAGTGTCCCTAATTTGCTGGGAAGTGGCGGTACGGTCCCCTACGGCACTGCGTAGGATCCTACGGTCTTGGCGTGCATCCGTGCGTCGCTGCGGTCTGGTCCCAGGTCGACGGGCACGTGCACCTTCCGCCGACCACTGGCGACAACATCGATGTACTGTGGAGACCTCACGCCCCACGTGTTGTGCAATTCGGCGGTACGTCCACCCGGCCTCCCGCATGCCCACTATACGCCCTCGCTCAAAGTCCGTCAACTGCACATACGGTTCACGTCCACGCTGTCGCGGCATGCTACCAGTGTTAAAGACTGCGATGGAGCTCCGTATGCCACGGCAAACTGGCTGACACTGACGGCGGCGGTGCACAAATGCTGCGCAGCTAGCG
Source organism: Schistocerca serialis cubense (assembly GCF_023864345.2). Classification (NCBI taxonomy): domain Eukaryota; kingdom Metazoa; phylum Arthropoda; class Insecta; order Orthoptera; family Acrididae; genus Schistocerca; species Schistocerca serialis. The sequence goes on from NC_064646.1 coordinate 438,019,492, forward strand.
CCATTCGACGGCCAACACCGCGGTTCCTGGTGTGTCCGCTGTGCCGTGCGTGTGATCATTGCTTGTACAGCCCTCTCGCAGTCTCCGGAGCAAGTATGGTGGGTCTGACACACCGGTGTCAATGTGTTCTTTTTTCCATTTCCAGTAGTGTATGTTGAAATCCAATTTTTCAAAAATAATCCAGAAATAACAAATAAAATTATATACTACAAAAGATATGTTGACGACACACTGCTATTATATAACGGCTCTAAGGAAGAAATTGATGCTTTCGCTAACAACTTAAATAATTTACATCCAAAACTTGTATTTACAGTAGAACATGAAAGTAAAAATAGTATTAATTTCCTTGACCTCACAATTACAAAACAGAATGGAAGACATAATATTTCTATTTATAGAAAACCCACATCAACCGACGTAATAATAAATGCTACATCATGCCATCCATTAAGATACAAAATGGCATTTTTTAAAACTATGATACATAGGATACTGAAATTACCTCTCCCACATGATGCAATCCAAAAGGAAATTGATACATTAAAACAGATAGCAGTTGCTAACAATTATAATTCCCATCAGGTTGATCTGTTATATAAAAAATTACAAGAAAAAAATGATGCCGTTATAAATTCCAAGAAGAGATTTACACAAATGACATACATGGGACCTATCTCAGATAAAATAAATAAATTATTTAAGAACACAAGCGTGGCAATAGCATTTAAAACTAATAACCCCCTACAGATGAAACTGAAACACACAATTGGAGACTCAAATAGATACCAAAAGTCAGGTGTTTATAAAATAATATGTAATGACTGTGAGAAACAGTATATTGGCCAAACTGGCCGAAACTTTTTAACACGTTTCAGAGAACATACTACTGGTGCTGCACGTATCAAATCAATATTCGGTCAACATCTTGATGAATACAATCATTCTGAGGATTGCATTTCTAGGAATTTGAAAATATTACATACTGTGCCAAAAGGACCACTGCTAAATACCTTAGAAGAAATTGAAATTTTTTCACTTCACAAAAGTAATCCATTATCTGTTTTAAACGAACAACTTCAGTTCAAAGACAAACATTTCTTTGAGCTTTTCGATGATCTGCTTTAGAATGTCTACTCTTCTGTATTTGTTTTAAAAAAAGGTCTTTCTAATTATTAAGACTTTTAGCAAATATTTTATCTTTACATTGTAATTGTATTTTACCAAACATTATTTTATGATTGACTATCTGTTTTAGAATTATTGCTTTTATGCTATTAGACTGCTAATTCACATCGTTTTATTTTATTACTGACAATGGCTCATAATTTAATAATTTTATAATTTTAAATTCTTTCAATTTTATTTGCTTATATGACTGGTATGTAACTTGAAGAATAGCAATGCCTTATAAAAAAAAATGGCACTGGTAATCTACATACTAACTTCATAGATAATATTTCATATATACGGTCAACTACTTCGTAGCGTATTTGTGCAGCATGAGTTATATATATCAGCTACAGATTATTGTAGCTTACTCTTTTCGTTTCAATAAAGACAAGTTGCTGCTCAATAATACATCGTCTGACGCCACAGTCTGTTCCATTCCACTTTGCAACAACTTCATTGGAAAGAAGCCTGCTGCCACATCTTTGCATTGGCGTTTGTCCTCACCATGGCAACCACTAGTTCAACTATCGACTCTACAACAACTTCAGTGGAAAAAGCTTGCTCCTTCATCTTTGCAACGGCGTCTAACTTCACCATAGCAACCAGTGGTTCCAAATGGTTCACTGACAGGCCACGAGAGGGCAACGCATGTACTGCCAAACTGAAGTTCATTTTCCTACATTTTTAAATATTTTTAACGCTTTTTAATTGACAATAGCTGTTAAATAAGCTAAGTTTAATGTATATTTATTTCTAATTCTTGACAATGTTCTTTTAACTAAGAAATTTTAAATTGTAATTCGACTTATAACTCATTGGTTAATAATGACATCATGCAGTCAGAAGTCGGTGGAGCCTCCATTATATAAAGTAAGACTTGCACTGGTTTCTCCAGTTGTGATTCTCCAACAGAAAGGGGTTTCCACTCAATGGTAATTCAACGTTTTATAGCCGTATAACTCTATGTATTTTCATTAATGCATGTAGCCCTCTAATTAGTGCTTTGTATACATCTTGTAGGTCTGAAGATGACCACAGTAGTGGTCGAAACCGGTCACCTTATAAAATAAATCGTGATCAAGACTGTTTTTAATAGTAATTATTTACTAATTTAAGTTATACATTACAGCACTGAAGATGGTCACTAAGTGACCGAAAATCGATTTTGCGATAATAAACAAAAATATACGACCAATGCTGTCTCTCCTTCCAAGTATCTACAAGAAAGTCGACGAGAGACGATCTCCGACAGTTGCAGCGGGAACAGCTTCAGCTGCTTCGCATGTCTACCTTTCTACCTTAACCTAACGCGTGACGCCATTTTGTGTACCTCTATATAGCAACGTCTCTGTGTTGCCGCAACTAAAGTATAGACGACTACTGTTTTCGTTTGGAGCCTTTTTCGCTTTACAGACAAAAGTTGGCAACATCGCTGCCAGCTGTCAGTGATCCTCTTTCTCCGACTGTGCTAGAAGCAATTTGCGAAGGAATACACGGAGCCTTTATGGATGAAATTATATCATCGTATCCCTGGTATCATTAAACGCAACCATAAGAGACCCAAATCGGATGCACACTATCGCGCGGGCGCGTCGTGTGTGTGTGTGTGTGTGTGTGTGTGTGTGGGCGGGAGAGTGGGTTGGTGGGTGGTTCTGAGTACGGATGGGCAGGCTTTTAAAAGTAACTGCTTGTTTTATATCGATTTATCGATATTAATGACATAAATCGATATCATTGGGACGAAGATATCGGTATTCGACTACCGGTCGATATTTTCAATATTTACAGGAATTAAAAAAAATGATCACAGACATGATTAACAAACATTTAAAAATTAACAAATACTTTATTATATCTGACGTTAACTAATAAATGACGCGCAATATACTATAAAAACACTTATTTACAAACAACTAAATTACGAATCTAATAATCATCACTGATCGATATCAAGACAACTCTTTTTGTTTAACGTTCCCCTGTCAGTCTATTTCTTTTATTTGCCACAACCAAGTTTACTAAAGACGCTACTCTTCCGTACACATCAAAAGAGGCTTGCCATATTAATTCTTCTATGCGTCTGACAAGAAATTACAAAATAAAAGAAAAGAAGAAGAAGCCGAATAGTGGGAGTTTCATGGTGCTGCGGTTGCCGGCTGAATGGCACGCCGTCCATCGGTTTACTGAACTCCCCGACGAGAGTGGCGTAAACGTCTCGGGTTGCCTGCCTCTGCGGTCCAAGTTTCCACGGAGAGTCACGTGAGCTTGTTTCGTGTCACATTAGGACCAAATTCCTGTCCGCATTTTTTATCCTTATCTACAAAAAGAATTATGTCACTGGATTTTCTCAAACATATTTCCTCCTCTGGTGCAAGAAAATACCACACTTGTGGGGTATCTAAGAGACACAGCCCGCTTTCCCAGTTTCTGAACGCGCTCTGGCATCTCGAGTAAAGCTCCTCTGCGTATTTTTGCTTCGTCTGCTGGGGCCTGTGAGGAACTTGACCTTGGACTGTCGATTCCGACGCATCTTGCCAAAGACTAAACTTCCGCCAGTTGAAGTGCGATGTCTCTTCTCCTCCAGGTGGTGCGAGGGGGAACCGAAAAACAAAGCCATCTTTGATTGGCATCCTTGGAGGAATGGTGAAAGCGTGGAAAGTGACTGGACCTCTGGGAACGAAAATATTTATTTACTATTGACTTGACATGTTTAAACGAACGGTTATTTTTGTGTAAAAGAATACGAAAAAAAATGTTAACTATCTCGTTGTGGTGTATGTGAAAAGCAGTATCGATATTGCAGTGTAAACGGTGGTTTAAGAACAATGAAACAACAGAAATAGGCTTGTAAATAATAGATTTCGGCTATCAGTCGTCCTTTTGATCTTTTTTATTGGCAGATCTAGATTTCAGCTAGAAACTAGCCATTCTCAATGCACTATCATTTTTTATCAATGCATGTAATGCCTGTTGGTCGGGCTTCATCCACAGTTCACTGAATTGATTTTCAGAACTTTTTTTACTTTTGCTCGTATCTTCGTATGAGAAAGGTGTGGATTGAGACGTAATATCTTGTAAAGCCCTTCTGGTTAATATATGCTGCTACTGATAACCAAACCACTTATATCGGTAGTGCAAGCATCCCTAGATGTGTGTATGTTTTTTTCAGCCAGTCTCTGGACTGAAGACCACAACAACAACAACAACAACGTGCGGTACAGCGCGAGCTGTAATTTGCACTGTTGGCCGCCATTTGCAAGACGACAGATTCTTGTTCAAATTAATCTAATATTAAGGGGCGTAAAGCAAAATGGAGAGGGTTTACAATTAATTCTTGCGTAAATATACTAAAGTAAAGTTAATTTCATTCATTTTGCAAGGAGTAGTATCGGTATTAAACATTCTTGTCGTTACCGCTTCACGGCTATCTTTCGTTCAAGTGACGAGGTTTATCAGTTTTGAATTAATAATAAGTGTGCCATCCAAAAGGTGTTTCTCCAAGCGAACACACGAAAGTATAAATTATTATTCGAATGAAAAGATGTTTAATTACAACCCTGAGTTATTTCTAAAAGTAAAGATAAAGGTACTTCACCCCGATCTATCCTAATTTATTTTACATATCTATCGACACACCAAAGTGGTTTATTTATCGGTCACTTGAATATAGAAAGACTTAACAATCTCAAAAATAACAATACTCGCCGGTGATAAAAAGTTGTAGCTAATATGTTGAGTGTAGCCTTATTCTATCTTACGATGTATTATTAACAGCACAAGTATACACATACAACACACAAACACACGAAAAAAGAAAAAAAATGTCACTATAACAGGGGAGTTCTGCCGCGGACGGGATTACTGGACGTTTAGGATGAGAAGGTGCCACATGGGAGCGTGGTCGCTCCGCAACAAGCATTCTTAACTAAATGATCATCTTCTTTTTTGTTGCGAATTCTGCTAGCTGGAGAATATATTTTTATAGCGTATTCAGCGTTATTTTTCGATTCATACTAAATTTTCCCACCAAAATCTGTCGCCTGCAAAATACCAGTAAACGTTAAATAGCCAGTAATGCCAGAGAAAATTAAGTAGATAGTATTATTTCAAAAATGGTTCAAATGGCTCTGAGGCTTAACATCTAAAGTCATCAGTTCCCAAGAGCTTAGAACTATTTAAACTTAACTAACCTAAGCACATCACACACATCCATGCCCGAGGCAGGATTCGAACCTGCGACCGTAGCGGTCGCGCGGTTCCAGAAGCGCCTAGAACTGCTCGGCCACAACGGCAGGCAGTATTGTTTCAGTAAGTGTGTTTCGTCTATGTTGTGGTTTAGACATTATTTGTTTTGATGTTAAAACCGGATGAGAGAACTGTTCTATTAAATCTTTTGTGTGGCTATCAATAAGCAAATATATCATGCAAAAGCATTTGTTTAAACAGTGTTTAAGCACAGTATGGTGGCTCTCCCTCCTCCGCCCCCCCTCCCCCCCATAAAATCATGCTTTTACTTGAAAGAAAAAGGCGTCAAATAAATATTACTAAAATTTATCTCTTCACTTTGTTGAAGATATGCCAATACCAAAACCTGCTTCCCGATTTAGTATATCACTTGTTTGTTTTGCACCGGTCAACTTATTGAATATCTAACATTTGTGATAGGTGTCTCATCTCAATTATACATTCCACTAAATTTGGGGGAGAGGAGGATGGGGAGTCACCATACTATGCTTAAACAGTGTTTAAATAAATGCTTTTGCATGCTGTATTTACTTACTGATAGCTACACAAAAGGTTTAATAAAACAGTTGTCTCATGCATATCCGTTGATCAAACAGTTACTTATGTGTATACGTACCCTTCCTTACATGTTTAGTACCTGTATCTCCATGATTACTGAAAGCAGGAAACCACAGTGGTCTGTTTTATGAGCCGCTGGTTACTATTCAACCTGACGACAAGAGATTTGAAGAATCTTTAACTACTCAAAAGATATTTGAAGTGAAAAAGTGTGTGTGTGTGTGTGTGTGTGTGTGTGTGTGTGTGTGCGTGTGTGTGTGAGTGTGTGTATATGTTTGTGTGTGTATGTGTAGGAAAAAAGTAGTGTCTCCAGCAGCGAACAACTATAGATTTATTCGACCAAAGGACCTACGCGTATTTTGAATATGTTAACCAAGAAGTTAATTTTGCATTTCGGGCTAGCATGCATAGACATAACTAACCTTCAGACAGCTGGATATAAGAGTTTGAGTTAAACTGTGGAAATTGAACTAGCAACTTTCTGCCCATAGAAAATGAAATTTCAAGCAAACTTCGCAACCGATTGTAGAAAATTCATATCGTGTCATGGGCCTCGACTCTCTTCAGCAGGCCTCCTCCTTCTCTATCAGAACGAAACAAACAGTCTTGAGAACCAGTGATCTGTAGAGCTTTGTGTTTGTCGGGAAGGGGTTTTGGAACCCAGCGGTCAAGGAAATGGCTTTATTTTGTTTGCGTAGTTGTCAGATGGTTGTGATACTGAGAAGCGCAGGTTTTGACGAATTTACTAATAAATTTTTTGTATCGCTTCGTACACAAACACCGCGAATTTTCTCATTATAAGCAAGATTTCTGCCTCGATTCTTGAACAGAGGACACCACTGACGCACACGACTCTTAACATCCGGTCTGCTTCCGACACAAAGTTCGTGATGACTGTTAACACCTGCGACATTAAAAAACCGCATTACAGGACGGATATCATATTTTGTTAGGATCTTCAGTGTTGCGCTCTCTTTTTACAGTTGTTGTACGCCAAGGAGAAGTACTGTACTGCAGTGTAGCTGTGTCGCTGTCGCAGCTCTAAAGGCTGCAGTCACAGTGGCGCCGACTTCGGTGGACTCCGACATCGGGCGTAGACGGCCAAGCGTTTGAAATCAGTGTAAGCGCATGGCAACGATGCAGGCGATGTCGTCGTCCGAACGTACAGAATTTGGACGAGAATCGGTGAAATTCAAATGAGTTTGTTTTATTCGGTAGAATCGGTCACCTTTCTCACACACGATATGTGGACTGTGATAAACTGGTAGGTTTAGTTCAAGAAAGGAGGATGAAAAATACAGTAATCGGAATCATGAGGATGAAAAATATAGAAATCGGAATATAGGTCACGATCGTTGGTCTCAAATTGCACCTTTATTGGACAGCTAAAGTAGCCAAAACCTTCATCGGAAGTTTTCACGCGTTAAATTATAACCTCAAGAAATAATTTGTTGAAGTGAGAAGGGTGGTGTATCTTAAACATATTTTAGTGAATCTTTTCTGGGTTTTGGTAGATGGGTATTAATTCTCTAAATGTTATTATTATTATTATTATTATTATTAGTGCTTTGTGTTATCCTCATGCCACTAATGTGGTTCGCAAATGTGTTATCTATTTCCCCACATGTCGGTGCTTTAGGTGGTCAGAGTATCTCGTTCTAAAATCTACACTCCTGGAAATGGAAAAAAGAACACATTGACACCGGTGTGTCAGACCCACCATACTTGCTTCGGACACTGCGAGAGGGCTGTACAAGCAATGATCACACGCACGGCACAGCAGACACACCAGGAACCGCGGTGTTGGCCGTCGAATGGCGCTAGCTGCGCAGCATTTGTGCACCGCCGCCGTCAGTGTCAGCCAGTTTGCCGTGGCATACGGAGCTCCATCGCAGTCTTTAACACTGGTAGCATGCCGCGACAGCGTGGACGTGAACCGTATGTGCAGTTGACGGACTTTGAGCGAGGGCGTATAGTGGGCATGCGGGAGGCCGGGTGGACGTACCGCCGAATTGCTCAACACGTGGGGCGTGAGGTCTCCACAGTACATCGATGTTGTCGCCAGTGGTCGGCGGAAGGTGCACGTGCCCGTCGACCTGGGACCGGACCGCAGCGACGCACGGATGCACGCCAAGACCGTAGGATCCTACGCAGTGCCGTAGGGGACCGTACCGCCACTTCCCAGCAAATTAGGGACACTGTTGCTCTTGGGGTATCGGCGAGGACCATTCGCAACCGTCTCCATGAAGCTGGGCTACGGTCCCGCACACCGTTAGGCTGTCTTCCGCTCACGCCCCAACATCGTGCAGCCCGCCTCCAGTGGTGTCGCGACAGGCGTGAATGGAGGGACGAATGGAGACATGTCGTCTTCAGCGATGAGAGTCGCTTCTGCCTTGGTGCCAATGATGGTCGTATGCGTGTTTGGCGCCGTGCAGGTGAGCGCCACAATCAGGACTGCATACGACCGAGGCACACAGGGCCAACACCCGGCATCATGGTGTGGGGAGCGATCTCCTACACTGGCCGTACACCACTGGTGATCGTCGAGGGGACACTGAATAGTGCACGGTACATCCAAACCGTCATCGAACCCATCGTTCTACCATTCCTAGACCGGCAAGGGAACTTGCTGTTCCAACAGGACAATGCACGTCCGCATGTATCCCGTGCCACCCAACGTGTTCTAGAAGGTGTAAGTCAACTACCCTGGCCAGCAAGATCTCCGGATCTGTCCCCCATTGAGCATGTTTGGGACTGGATGAAGCGTCGTCTCACGCGGTCTGCACGTCCAGCACGAACGCTGGTCCAACTGAGGCGCCAGGTGGAAATGGCATGGCAAGCCGTTCCACAGGACTACATCCAGCATCTCTACGATCGTCTCCATGGGAGAATAGCAGCCTGCATTGCTGCGAAAGGTGGATATACACTGTACTAGTGCCGACATTGTGCATGCTCTGTTGCCTGTGTCTATGTGCCTGTGGTTCTGTCAGTGTGATCATGTGATGTATCTGACCCCAGGAATGTGTCAATAAAGTTTCCCCTTCCTGGGACAATGAATTCACGGTGTTCTTATTTCAATTTCCAGGAAGGTATATTTGTTCTTCAAACGTATCCTGGATGATAGTCAAATGGTCAAATGGCTCTGAGCACTATGGGTCTTAACTTCTGAGGTCATGTCCCCTAGAACCTAGAACTACTTAAACCTAACTAACCTAAGGACATTACACACATCCATGCCTTGGAAGGATTCTAACCTGCGACCGTAGCGGTCGCGCGCTTCCAGACTGTAGCGCCCTGAACCGCTCGGCCACTCTGGCCGGCGGATGATAGTCATTGAAGGTTAACTGAGTTTTGCCTGTTTATCTGAATATATTTGACGCTGTGCAGAGTGTTTGCACTGTTGCTTCTAAGTGACATCACGAAACATCTCGCCTATGTATGTACAATAGAACGTTTCTCTCTTCATCTCATAGGTCAAGTTATACCAATACCTGACGAAAGAGTGTTCAGTAATCGACACGTTCTCTTCGAGACAGATAAACTGATTCACATTCATATTTTTAAATAGCAAATGCCGCAATGTAACACTCCCCTCAAAGCATAGAGGCGTCGTGGTGTCCCTCCCATCCTAGGAATTTAAAATATAACCTACTACACTACTGGCCATTAAAATTGCCACACCAAGAAGAAATGCAGATGATGAACGGGTATTCATTGGACAAATATATTATACTAGAACTGACATGTGATTACATCTTCACGCAATTTCGGTGCATAGATCCTGAGAAATCAGTACCCTGAACAACCACCTCTGGCCGTAAAAACGGCCTTGATACGCCTGGGCATGAGTCAAACAGAGCTTGCATGGCGTGTACAGGTACAGCTGCCCATACAGCTTCAACACAACTCATCAAGAGTAGTTACTGGCGTATTGTGACGAGCCAGTTCCTCGGCCACCATTGACCAGACGTTTTCAATTCGTGAGAGATGTGGAGAATGTGCTGGCCAGGGCAGCAGTCCAACATTTTCTGTATCCAGAAAGGCCCATACAGGACCTGCAACATGCGGTCGGCAATATCCTGCTGAAATTTAGGCTTTCGCAGGGATCTATTGAAGGGTAGAGCCACGGGTCGTAACACATCTGAAATGTAACATCCGCTATTCAAAGTGCCGTCAATGCGAACGAGAGGTGACCGAGACGTGTAACCAATGGCACCCCATACCATCACGCCGGGTGATATGCCAGTATGGCGATGACGAATACACTCTTCCAATGTGCGTTCACCGCGATGACGCCAAACACGGATGCGACCATCATGATGCTATAAACAGAACCTGGATTCATGCGAACCAATGACGTTTTTCCGTTCGAGCACCCAGGTTCGTCGTTGAGTACACCATCGCAGGCGCTCCTGTCTGTGATGCAGCGTCAAGGGTAACCGCAGCCATGGTCTCCGAGCTGATAGTCCATGCTGCTGCAAACGTCGTAGAACTGTTCGTGCAGATGGTTGTTGTCTCGCGAACGTCCCCATCTGTTGATTCCGGGATCGAGACGTGGCTGCACGATCCGTTACAGCCATGCGGATAAGATGCCCGTCATCTCGACTGCTAGTGATACGAGGCCGTTGGGATCCAGCACGGCGTTCCGTATTACCCTCCTGAACCCACCATATTCTGCTAACAGTCATTGGATCTCGACCAACGCGAACAGCAATGTCGCGTTACGATAAACCGCAATCGCGATAGGCTACAATCCGAGCTTTATCAAAGTCGGAAACGCGATGGTACGCATTTCTCCTCCTTACACGAGGCATTACAACAACGTTTCACCAGGCAACGCCAGTCAACTGCTGTTTGTGTGTGAGAAATCGGTTGGAAATGTTCCTCATGTCAGCACGCTGTAGGTGTCGTCACCGGCACCAACCTTGTGTGCATTTCACAGCATCTTCCTCGTGACGGTTAAATTTCGCGTCTGTAGCACGTCATCTTCGTGGTGTAGCAATTTTAATGGACAGTAGTGTAAAAATGTTCAAATGTGTGTGAAATCTTATGGGACTTAACTGCTAAGGTCATCAGTCCCTAGCCGGCCGAAGTGGCCGTGCGGTTAAAGGCGCTGCAGTCTGGAACCGCAAGACCGCTACGGTCGCAGGTTCGAATCCTGCCTCGGGCATGGATGTTTGTGATGTGCTTAGGTTAGTTAGGTTTAACTAGTTCTAAGTTCTAGGGGACTAATGACCTCAGCAGTTGAGTCCCATAGTGCTCAGAGCCATTTTCATTAGTCCCTAAGCTGACACACTACTTAACCTAAATTATCCCAAACACACACACACACCCATGCCCGCGGGAGGACTCTAACCTCCGCCGGGACCAGCCTTAGACCGCTCAGCTAATCCCGCTCGGCGCCAGTAGTGTAGATACATGGAATAGAAACTAACCAACACTCCGTGACCCCGCCAAAAACTGACGAAAGACATGGGACGTACCGTGACAAAGCTGTCGGCAGATGTTACTGGGTGACCCCTGGCGATAGCGTCTGACGACCGTTGTCTGTGCCACTGTGAACGCAGCGTAGGCACTCTGATTTACGCATTAAGACTGCGACTGTTCCTCATGCTATAGTACTTCCCGCGTTACACGAAAACTGGCGTTGCGCTCAGGGTACTTTGTACGATGCGTGTCCTCAGCAGGCACGCCTCGCCGCTACGACTGAAGACGCCGTCGGTTTCAGAAGCGCCTTGCCTGTTGCCCCGGCTCGCGCGGCCGCTTCCCCGAGCGCGTGTCGGTCCGGAAGCGCTCGGCCCGGCGACCTTGACGCCGCCTGCAGACAAAGCGCGCCCGCCGGCAAACAATGGGCACACACACGCACACTAGCGCAGCAGAGCCAGCTGCCGCGAGCACGCAACCCCCACCCTCCTCCACCCCCCCCACACCACACTGCCTGTGCGCATGCGCCGTGTCGGCCGTAAATACGCCGCCCCTGCTGCTGTCATTCACCTTCTGAGCGATGACGTCTCGGCAGTAGGCACTGGCGACATCGACACACTTATTCACGACGTAGGCTAATAAGCATTGCTTCGTGCGCACTAACAAGCGAACGTTTTTGCTCGGACCAAATACTTGCAGTCGGAACGCAGCCCACCACGTAAATTTAAGTGTGCCGAATCCGAAAATAACTAACATCTACTTTCCCCTCACCCTCTCCCTTTTTTAACCTGTTTTTTATGCTTTACCATTAAACAGTACAGTTATTTTAAAGACTCCACTAATCTGGAGTATGATGATTTCTTAATTGTTTCGATATTTAGTATTATTGTACTAGAGACCGCCTGCTTAGATGGGTGGTAACGTGCACGCCTCCCATGCAAATGGGCCCGGGTTCTATTGCCGGCCGGCTTGGAGATTTTCTCCGCTCTGAGACTGGGTGTTGTGTTGTCCTCATCATCATTTCATCCTTATCACCGGCACGGAAGTCGCCCATTGTGGCATCGACTGAAATAAGACTCGCACTTGGCGGCCGAACTTGCCCGGATGGGGCCTCCCGGCTAACGATGTCGTATGCTCATTTCATTCATTCTACTAGAAAGCCTAAATAATCACAGTGAATGGCGTAAGACGTGTAACCTCCATTATTTCATGTATTTGAGTGTACCAGAACGGGTTGATAAGTCTGGTCAATGCCGCAAGAAGCAAATATTTTTGTTGACATTTATTGCAAAAGAAAAATACGCCTCCTCCCTCGGTATCAGCTGCCTAGTGAAATCGTTCAATATCAGCAAGTACAGGGGGCTGTAACAAAAACATGATATTGTAATATCACAAAAACGTGACGTTTACGTACCATATAACTAATATAAAATATCCACGAAGAAAAAAAGATACAGCCACATATGACAATTTTTACGGTAAACAATTTTGATGATTGGCAGTATCGTTAGTTCAAAAGTAAAAGATAGTTATTTGAATGAGAATCCGTTTACCTTTACAAACACCACTGCAAACCCTGAAGAAACTTTGTCTTACCTGCAACAAAAGAGATCGCAATTAGTACAGATGCTTAGAGAATAAAGTTTCAGAGTGTCTTCAAAAACCATAGTCTTTCGTAATAGTAACTCGTCTTACGAATAGCTGATACTGGACACCACATAACGCAAAATATTGTCAAGATTCTGGTGTAATCTCAGTTCTCCGGTAATTTTCACAAATAAAAATTGCGTGTACAAGGTAGGCGACTGACCGAGTACAGCTGGATGGAATTTCTGAGTTTGTGACATTTGCACAGAGTGACACATGTTCGGAGAGGAATGTGTTGACATTTGCACGGAGCCGTGGGCACTGTAGGTAGTGGACAAAATGGCTCTGAGCACTATGGGACTCAACTGCTGAGGTCATTAGTCCCCTAGAACTTAGAACTAGTTAAACCTAACTAACCTAAGGACAGCACAAACATCCATGCCCGAGGCAGGATTCGAACCTGCGACCGTAGCGGTCTTGCGCTTCCAGACTGTAGCGCCTTTAACCGCACGGCCACTTCGGCCGGCTAGGTAGTGGACAGTGTTTTCCAGAAGTAAGGTACACCAGCCTGTCCGCTGCTATCTGCGATGTATTCTGTGGAAGGCCAAAGCCCATTTCCTGCATAAAGTTCTCTGTCCCCGCACCAGTTCTTAGTGTGCGTCGCTTTCTCCTAGAGTTCAGTATTGCAGTTGACCTCTGACTGGCATGTGGTGTTCCGTGTTTTAGTGCATAGATAATAGAGTTCACCGAGACCACCAAAGGAAAGCCTTTACTGATTTACAACTGACGTTCGTATATAGCGGACTAAACAAACAAGCAAGAAGTGACTTACTGCCGTAGGTACATTCACAAGATATAGTTCAACGATTCTGTGTATCCTTCATCTGAGAAATATTAATAATTTGTTTTCAGTGTTTATTTCAAATTTCAGACGTAAATTTTCTTTAATTGTCGATACATAAACGTGTTCATAGAATAAAAAATTACATTTTCGATAATATTACATAGACGTATGCAAACACAGGACTACTTCCTGCAAAATGTCATTCTTGTTAATATTTATGATAAAGAAATTCGCACTGAGCTTAGAAAAACTAACTTACGGTGAAATGGATTTTAACATTTTATCAAAAAAATGAATGTTATTACAAAACACGTACCCATTAATATTCGCGGGCTCCGTAACGTTTTCCCTTCCTGCTTATATGAGGCTTCTTCTTGTAATTTAAATACCTGGGTAGCTTTTTCTTGAATTTACTAAATAAAAATTATCACTCAGTCCTCTTGAGGAGGTGTAGTGATAGTGACATGCGACTGTAAGACAATGCCTGTTTCTTTGTAGCTTGTTGATTCTACTGAACAGAACTTCAGTGTATTCCCTAAATTTATTTTTACACAGTCAACAAACCAAGCAATTAATTTCCATCGACTGGTTGCCAATTGTTGCACTTCAGATTTCCTGGAAAGCTTGCAACTTGATTTTCCTAGTTTGAGTTTATGCGAAGTTCGGAGTAAAATTGGTTCGGTTTGATGCTGACAGAAATCAAAAATTATCTTTGACATCTTGCAGTGTGCCACAGACCCTTATGCAATCCATGTTACAGACACTTCTTAGATGTACTTGTAATTCAGATAGAGCCAAATCATTTTGGGATCTAAGAGTAAACACTAAATATGTGAACTATCCACTAATATTTTTTGAAGAAAGAAACTTAAGTTTCACGGTGGAGTCTCCCCTTAAAATGAAGAGCAGCTGTTTTCAAAGGGATGAAAAGTAACAGAATGGTCGGGCTAGGAACTTCAAAGAGGTCACTTGGAAGATAAACAGCGAGTAGCTGAGAGCTTTTAAGCGACATGACTGAAGAAAGTATTCATTATAAGGGTAAGAGAAATCAACGTATATAATTTCGCCAACATTTTCACTATGAAAATAAATTTTTATTTTCAGGAGAAACATCAGGAATGAATCAGCAGATAGCTCAAGTCAACATATTGCTTTACAGCTTTCAAAGGGTTGCGCAGTTTCACGTCATGTTGACAGTGTGAAAATTCGGCTACAGTTACGACTTATACACTTAGTATGTGATGTTGGCGTGGTTAGTTTCATAGCAAAATTAGTCTCGTAGACTTCTGTTTCCTCAATGTAAATTTTCACGACTTAACAAATCTGCAGCTACAGTTGTATCGCTGTTTAGAATCACATCTATATGCTGCTTTTCAATTCAATAAACTTTACCAACAGCCGTGCACTTTAGGTTATTTTACTTTATTTCGAACGCAGCCAGTTTCGGCAATTCATTTTGCCATCTTCAGGCCCCATACGCTATTTTCGAATCAACAAGCTTATAATATAGCGCCACAAAACTGGATACCCTGAATCCCAATCGTCATGCAACTGATTCATACGAAAGCGCGTCACGCTTTTCCTTTTTTTCTTTGTGCTAGTGTTTTTCTAGTCTAGAAGACAGAGGAAATACCAAATATATGAAAGAAAAAAGTATTTACGTTTTACAGAGAGAAAAACCTACACTGCTCATAAATTACAACATAAATAGATAAACGCGTTTAATGAAAATTATTTCAACAGTGAAAAAGTCAAAATTATTGAACGAGAGAAATAATTTTCTTTGTTATTTGGCACTTGGCAGCAAGAAAACGAGATACAAAGGATAAAGCAGAAAGGCTCTGTTTACTGCGTCCTATATATTGCCTCATGTTTATGCAAGTACTTATTTTTTTCGGACAAATAAATGTATATGTTCTGAAGTGCTTGGATGACACTTTCACTACTCTCTCAGTTCTCAGGAGTTTGAACAATTTAGCACGCGAATTTCGACAAGAACTTCCACAATGAATTCTGCTTTAGTCATTAATAAACTCTATTGTCATGCTCGTACTTACATGTTGCTACTATATTTCAATTTTTCCGTAAAATCGACAATCCCTCATAACCTCACTTTCACTATTCAGATGCGAAATGCACAGCAGACAGCTGTCACAACACCGGCAATTTTGACGCTGACGTGTGAACGAGAATGGCCACTCAAAGCAGAAGAGAATCAGTACGGGGTTCAAACGCCAGACGCGCTGCAGTAGACTCACTTGTTTAGAGTAGTCGTTTCCGAAAAGAGATCGTGTAACCTTTTACACAAACTGACTGCTCGAAACAAGTGTGCCTACTGCAGCGCCTCTGGTGTTTGACCCCCGTACTGATTCTCTTCTGTTTCGAGTGGCCATTCTCGTTTACTACCACTTCTAACAATACCACCACTTGCAAAGTAGGTTAGAAATTAGATTAATAACGTTGCTCACGCAGTATTATGTTCGCTTTATCGGGCAACAACAAAGTTATTGACTGTGGATGGTATCGTCAGAGTGGAAATAATGAAGTCACTGTAAAAAAGTCATTAATTTTGGCACTTATATTGAATGGATTCCCACGTAGATTTCGTCGAAGTTGTTATGGCTCATCTCGTTGATTCTAGGGTGATTCCACTTTGAGTGCTAGAAGGTCCAAATCTGTATTTTAGCAATATTTGAAGACCTAACAAATGCGTTTTTCAGGAAATTCTTAATGATCAAACAATCCCAGATCAGAACAATGGTATGGTAGAAATAATTTTTTACTTCAAGATCTACATTTTTTATTAAACTTCTTGTAAATTCACATATACTTCTTCTTAATTGTCACATCATCAAGAAAACAGTTTTGTATCAATCTTCCTATATTTAATTTCCACTTTAACCAAACAGAAGACTTGACTGTTCTTTTACAAAGCGAAATAACAACTTAACTTCTGCAAAGTGAAACAAAGACTGCTCTGTGCGCATTCGCGCCAAAACGGTTACAAGTAAGTCAAAGATTATGACAGTCTCACAGAAATGAATACACACAAGAACCATATCACTACAATATATCGATACATCGGAGTACCTATACATTAATAAAATCAAATGTGAATATTGTCACAAAAATATGTCTGTTACCAGAATGAGATTTTCACTCTGCAGCGGTGTGTGCGCTGATATGAAACTTCCTGGCAGATTAAAACTGTGTGCCGGACCGAGACTCGAACTCGGGACCTTTGCCTTTCGCGGGCAAGTACTCTACCAACCGAGCTACCCAAGCACGACTCAGGCCCCGTCCTCACAGCTTTACTTCTTCCAGTACCTCGTCTCCTACCTTCCAAACTTTACAGAAGCTCTCGTGTGAACCTTGCAAAACTAGCACTCCTGAAAGAAAGGATATTGCGGAGACATGACTTAGCCACAGCCTGGGAGATGTTTCCAGAATGAGATTTTCACTCTGCAGCGGAGTGTGCGCGGATACGAAACTTCCTGGCAGATTAAAACTGTTCGCCGGAGAGCTTCTGTAAAGTTTGGACGGTAGGACACGAGGTACTGGCAGAAGTAAAGCTATGAGGACGGGACGTGAGTCGTGCTTGGGTAGCTCAGTTGGTAGAGCACTTGCCCGCGAAAGGCAAAGGTCCCGAGTTCGAGTCTCGGTCCGGCACACAGTTTTAATCTGCCAGGAAGTTTCATATATCTGTTACTTCGCAGAAAAGTAGTACGATATTACTAGTATCGAGAACTGGGGTTGGAGTGCCGTAATGGTCACATAAATAAAGAACATCCACGATATATATATATATATATATATATATATATATATATATATATATATATATATATATATATATATATATTACGAGTGGAATCTGAACGTGTGGATAATATTCATCCAATTATGTAATTATTTCTTAAAAGGATGATAATTATGTAAAACAGAGACAATATTTGACTCACATTCTTTGTTAACCTATGTCATTCTTATCTTTTGTTTTGGTACCCTCTTGTAGTCTTCTTCTGATGTACATCGCAAGACGAGAATCTATTTGAGGTCAGTTAAATGAAAAACATTTAATGTAAAATTATTGTACTTTTACGTTCATTTGCTGATAAAAACAAATAGATTCAAATACGTTAAAACTATTTATGATTAATGATTGAAAATTCACTTGCTGTTTTAATTATAATTTTGTATTAATTGCTTTATCATAGCAGCAAGAAGCGCAGCCATTGTTAGTTGCGATTATAAAGCAACTTCGTCTGTACTTCTAGTTGACAATAGCATGGGTTTGTGTTAAACTAATTTGAAAGACAATTTAATCATTTTACTTATTGGTAGCATCAATTTAAACGATTTATTGGGAAAAGGAAAATCTTAATTAAAAAAGAAATCCTCTATCTTTTGCTGGCCGCCATCTTAACTTTTATTACAGCGGAAAATTTAAATTACTTGAAACTGCTAACTTTCAATATTACGATGTGTAAGAAATAAATGTGCACTGGTGGTACTGAACTCTATTTATAAAAAAAGAAAATTAATCGAATCAGACTGCATTTTCTAAGAACAGTGCTGATGGTATTTATTGTTGAACAAGATTTCATTGCTGATGTATGTGGCCAAAATTAAACTACGCACGAATCACGGAGAAAAATATTTTTGGTTGCATACGTCAGTGTTGTGTGCGGGTAGTATTCTGTGGTTCCCTTTCATGATCAATTTGCTAAGAATAATTCAATCCATCGCAGACAAAAATTATAATAGCTCTGATGTACGATATGTAATTTTAGTGATATGAACACAGCTTACAGTCAACATTATTACACTACGTCAGGTGGAATTCTTGTGCAATTTGAACAAAATAATTATCCGGGAGAAGTTGTAGTTTGAATAATGCATTACACATGTGTATAATATTGTCAGTACCGTTTACGAAAACAAATCAATGCAAGTGCTAAAAATATATAGTGAGAACTGGGGTTGGTGTGCCGTAATGGTCACATAAATAAAGAACCATTACACACTGCATAATATAACATCCACGATATATATATTTTACGAGTGGAATATGAACGTGTGGATAATATTCATTCAATTATGTAATTATTTCTTAAAAAGATGATAATCATATAAAACAGAAACAATATTTGTCTCACATTCTTTGTTAATCTATGTCATTCTTTTCTTTTGTTTTGGCACCCTTTTGTCGTCTTCTTCTGATGTACATCGCAAGACGCGAATCGATTTGAGGTCTGTTAAATGAAAAACATTTAATGTAAAATTATTGTACTTTTATGCTCATTTGCTGATAAAAACAAATAGAGCCAAATACGTTAAATACGTTAAAAAACTTCGTCTGTACTTCCAGTACAACTTGTCGATGTTGACGATACACAAAAGAACGCCGCAATAAACTAAAAAGTTCGCCGCCTAGAGTTCTTGAAGTTAACCTGCATTTGTTTGGCGAGGTTGGTATTGTGTCTGACCTCTGTTGGTATCTTATGGAGGCACGGTTCAAGTCCCCGCTTCCCCTCCTCCCCACGAACTGCCAGCTTAAAGTATCCGTGCTATTAAAACCCGAGTGTTCAAAAAATGGTTCAAGTGGCTCTGAGCACTATGGGACTCAACTTCTGAGGTCATCAGTCCCCTTGAACTTAGAACTACTTAAACCTAACCAACCTAAGGACATGACACACATCCATGCCCGAGGCAGGATTCGAACCTGCGACCGTAGCGGTCTCGCGGTTCCAGACTGCAGTGCCTAGAACCGCACGGCCACTCCGGCCGGCTAAAAGCCGAGTGTCTGTAACGTGTGGCGGTGTAGAGCCCGCGGAGCGCTGTGAGCAGGTGAGGGAGGCGTGCCAGCAGAGAGGCACAGGGAGGCGGCTGGGCAGCGCCAGATGGCGTGGCGAGGAATGCGCCGGCCGGCAGCTGAGCAGCTGAGGGGGTGGCGGCACCCTGGCCGGCGTCTCGCCGCGCCGCGGCTGCAGAGCGCGCCGGAGGGGCCAGGAATGCGGACGCGGCGCAGCCGCCACCTGCCCGGCCCGGCTTTTTGTGGCCAGCCGCCGCTCTGGCCGGCTCAGAAGGGCCGCGCGTGTCCACACTTCTGCACGGCAGCTGCCGCCTCCCGTCCTGCGGCTGCCATTCGCCTCCCTCCTACAGCCTGTCGCTAAACTGCCTCGTCGAAGAACTTATCGTACTTTCAGAGAGGCTGTACCGCAGATCCTCCTCGGCCTCTGGAAGCCGAGAGCGCGTTCCCTGAGAAACAGTTCCCCGCAAAGGGCAACTCCTCAATCTCGCCCGAGAAGCAACGGAGGCTTGGGCAATGGAAAAACGTATCGCGCGCATTCCACTCCGTGTGTCATGATGTGTACCGTCTTCGTGCAGGGCATTCCAGCGCCGCGCGTGTCCTGAAATGGTACTCTGAGGACAGAACCTTCCGTATCAGGACTCAGCGTGTTCTCTCCTGAGAGCAACGGAGCCTAACGGGAGCCCCACGAGGTTCCGTACTCGCTCCTCCGTCGTACGTTTTGCACACGGTGTAGCGTCGCCAAGTTGTTCCGAGCGAACGTTTATTTTAGGATAGCTTGCTGCCTGTAACTTCGGGGACTGGCATCTAGCGGCCTAACCGAGAGACACAAGAGCATCTGTCACTGCCTCCCGTGGGAAAGCTATTCAAGATCTCTTACTGGACGCTTGCAATCACCACCTATAGGAACCTACATAATGATGTTAAATATTACTGAATCGTTTCCAAAATCGATACACTTTTTGTTATTCAGAAGAAGATAGTATAAAAATTTCAGCATTGTAACTATCATAGTTTCGGAGGTAAAAAATTACTAAAGAGTAAAAAAAAACCGACATTTAGGGAACTAAATTCAGCGAGGAAATATAATAGTTTATCTTTTGGTATAATTGGAAAACGCAAACCGAACTCTCAGTGGGCAGAAACAATTAATTGAGATTTTCATATTAAAACTTTAATTATTTTTCGTTTTCGAAATATAAAAATCAAAGTTATTATTTGGGTCTAATATGGTCGTGGAAGTAAATGTGAGTAAATGAGAGTGTGTATGTGCGACATTCGTTTAATTTCAATGTTGCATTATATACCGTCTTAAGCAACCTGCAAGAGTTACACAAGCCTGTCGTGGGAAAATGATCCTAAGGGATTTACTCACTTTGCTGATGTATGTCTAGGAGTGATTGCTATTGTAACAGAGCAGTCAGAAAGTCAGCTGGAGTAAAGTCTGTATCTAAAGAATATTTCGAGAATTACTGACTTTTTGTTTTCGTTTATTAAACATTTCTTTAATATTTGCATGTTAGATTGACGCAAATGCGTCAGTGTATAAGGATTCGTTCAAATTGGTTCAAATGGCTCTGAGCACTATGGGACTTAACATCTGAGGCCAACAGTCCGGTAGAACTTAGAACTACTTAAACATAACTAACCTAAGGACATCACACACATCCATGCCCGAGGCAGGATTCGAACCTGCAACCGTAGCTGTCGCGCTGTTCCAGACTGTAGCGCCTAGAACCGCTCGGCCACACCGGCCGGCTAAGGATTGGTGCAGGCCAGTTTTGCCGCGAGTATGATCATGAGCAAGTATTCTGATTGGTACTCAGTATGGTCAGCCAATCAGAACTGAAACAGTTCCCGCTGTTACGTGATACTTATACTGGGAGTGAGGCTGGAATAATGGAGTCTAAAATGTTCAAATGTGTGTGAAATCTTGTGGGACCTGTTAAGGTCATCAGTCCCTTAGCTTACACATTACTTATCCTAAATTATCCTAAGGACAAACACACACACCCATGCCCAAGAGAAGGACTCGAACGTCCGCCGGGACCAGCCCCACAGTCCATGACTGCAGCGCCTTAGACAGATATTCGTGTGTGAAAATTTGGCTTTCATAGTATCGGCGTGGCGTGTTTCAGTATTCAACCACTGAGCATTTTTTGTTGAGCAGTTTCTGTTTCAGAAATCTACAAGAAGGACCGAATATATAACTCATATTAGTGGTGGCATTAATGACTGTGTAAACGTTGTTTAATTCGGGTCGAGTTAGGACAGATTTCTGGCTGCTGTACGTGTGAAATGTGTGTATGAATCATGAAGTGGAAGTTAATAGTCAATAATTTAAATGTGAACTGAACAGAACCTTTTCTTCGGCTATCAAGGACAAAATAAACATTTTTGTGTGGAAATTTCGGACATTATTTTCCAGGAGTCAATCCATTTTACATTCGCCCGATAAAATTTTTAATACTGTATTTCTACAGAAATTTCTTTCATAACTAGAGTTGCGCGGCCTCAGTAATTGTAGATATCGGGTGGTGTTTTACATCAACGCTGCTTTCACATAATCTTGTATCTACGATACCGAGTAAAGGGACATTGAGCAGACGCCGTACGCAGGTAGGTGGACTTTAAATTTGAACAGTACGACGACGAAGAGACCCAAACTCGCCACGCCGCAACGGGGCCTGCCACAGTATCCACGCACACAACTCGCACAGTACGTCGACGACACGGCAGTATGCAGAGTGAACGTTAATGAAACCCACAAACTGCAGGAACGGATTCCTGACTGCCAATGGAGAAAAAAAGTCCCATGAACATGCGTCCGGAGATGGACGGTGTTTGTGTAACGCCAACAAATCGTCCCGGAGCGCAGTATAGAGGTGCATCACATCCACGTCACAACAGATGGTCAAAGTGGATTCCAAGAGATTGTAGGTGATAGGGATCGTAGCGTTTGTCATGCAGGATACACGCAATCGTACTTCGGTAATCTGGTGCACGCACAGTCCATCGCCTCCCTGCATGTTGGTCTGTCCGAAAGTCTGAAAGGACACATGACCACACACACGCCCAAAAAGAGATTGAAATGTTGTGTGATGTGGTCGGTGTCTATAAGTGTAATTGTTTTTGTACAGCCGCAGTGCTCCCGACCGTTTCGGCTTGTTCCCGACGTGGATGCCGGACCACTCTGCCGCATACATTATGCTGCGTCAATCACACAGCCTGCGGCACACCAGGAGCACGCGACACTTGGCCAGAGGAATTTCCATTCGTCAAAGCCATCTGCCATGCATTTCCGGGCACATGTTAAAAGCATCCTTTTCGCCCATTTCCAGTCAGGAATCCGTCCCTGTATACAGCTTGAGTCAGGAGGAAAGATACATCCTTTGATGCGTAATAGTATTCCTGATTCCGCACAAACAACTAAATACCTACGGACGTAGGCCTTATTCCGAATGGTTTCCGAGATAGCACACATTTAATGTACACTGTTCTTTATTTTCTGTATTATTCAAACATTGTCACTGTTTACAGAGCGCCACGATACTGTAGAAGAACCTGAGATGAACAAATTGATACAGGAGCTTCTGCTCTATCATGTCGGGAAACTATCTCAGACTGGCTTATAAAAACTACCTAAGCTACCGGCTGGTCCCGGCGGAGGTTAGAGTCCTCCCTCGGACATGGGTGTGTGTGTTTGTTCTTAGGATAATTTAGGTTAAGTAGTGTGTAAGCTTAGAGACTGATGACCTTAGCATTTAAGTCCCATAAGATTTCACACACATTTGAACCTAAGCTACAGAGCATGTTCGTCGCGCAGGCTTTTCAAAATTCTCGCGCTTCCTTCGCGCAAACTGTTAGTATTAGATGAAAAATCAACTGGAAGTTTTTTGTAGTAAGTTTGATGTAGTTTACTTTAGCAGAGGTTGAAAATACCGCTTCAGGTGTAAATTATTTTATTTTGAAAAAAGAAAAAAAAGTGTGTGAAATCTTAAGGGACTTAACTGCTAAGGTCATCAGTCCCTAAGCTTACACACTACTTAACCTAAATTATCCTAAGGACAAGCACACACACACCCATGCCCGACGGAAGACTCGAACCTCCGCCGGGACCAGCCGCACAGTAGATGACTGCAGCGCCTCAGTCCGCTCGACTAATCCCGCGCGGCTCTTTATTTTCACACCACCGGTTTCGGACTGTTATAAGCTGTGCAGGGGTCCCCGAGCTCCGAGTGTACCAGGCTAAGCCGGCCGTTGTGGACGAGCGGTTCTAGGCGCTTCAGTCCGGAACCGCGCTGCTGCTACGGTCTCAGGTACGAATCCCGCCTCGGGCATGGATGTGTGTGATGTCCTTAGGTTAGTTAGATTTAAGTAGTTCTAAGTTCTAGGGGACTGATGACCTCAGAGCCATTTGAACCATTTTGTTGTCTGGCGCCAGGAGGAGCAGCAGAAGTGAAGTCGAGGAACACCTGATCTTTTCTGTTTCTGGTCCGAAGAATCAAGGACTTTACCTGGGGGTACGTGTCCCGCAGTTTGGCTGGCTTTGCCCGCCACGTGACCCAAGTCCATTCTCTCCTGCCGCGAGGAGCCACTCGGTCCAGCATGCCGGCCATGTTTATGAGCGCCGTGTGCGCGGCCCGGTAAATCAGCGGCTAATTACAGACCCGCTGACAACTGTTTACTCTGCCTCCTTACTCGATATTTATCTCTGCGTTTTCACCGCAGTGCGATCTGTGTCGCCGATAAGCCGGGGCGGAGCAAGGTCGGTCGGCCGGACACTCCTCAAGAACAAAGCGTGCGGACTGCGGGATGGGGCCCGGCCACAAGATGGACGATGACGGCTGCGTCTGGTCGCCTCGAGGGAGCAACGTGTTGCGAAACCCGCTACCCGGCGTCTTATGCTGTACGACTTGGAGCTACGGAGACGTTTTGGCTGTCTCCCGCTCTGAACGGAGAGAAAGAATCGTTTCCAGTGTTTAACGTGGTCATTAGGCACGGATCACTTACACATCGCCATATTCCGCCCGCAGGTCACTGAACATTCCACGGTGCAGGTTGTTTTTCAGCAGTATTTAGGTCGCATTCCATTCGCGAATGCAGCGCGTGTCGACACGGTCGCGAAGATAGCGAAAGTGCCAGAACTACCGCACAGTCAGCTTAACAGAACAAACATCCACTTGCTGACACGAATTACATGAAGACAAATGGAAAGGTAATTGAAGATATGTTGGAAAATGTCAGTTTGGCCTTCAGAAAGGTATGGGTACCAGGGAAGCAGTTCTGACTTAGTGTTTCATAACAGAAGCAAGACTTAAGAAAAATCGACACGTTCGTAGGATCTGACGACTTGGAAAAAGCGTTCGACAACGTAGAGTGGTGCGAGATGTTCGAGATTCTGAGAAAATAAGAGTAAGCTATGGCGAAAGATGAGTAATTTACAATATGTGCAACAACCAAAAGGGAACAATAACAACGGAAGTGCAGTCCGCAGCTCGTGGTCGTGCGGTAGCGTTCTCGCTTCCCACGCCCATGTTCCCGGGTTCGATTCCCGGCGGGGTCAGGGATTTTCTCTGCCTCGTGATGACTGGGTATTGTGTGATGTCCTTAGGTTAGTTAGATTTAAGTAGTTCTCAGTTCTAGGGGACTGATGACCATAGATGTTAAGTCCCATAGCGCTCAGAGCCATTTTTTAACAACGGAAGACCGAAAACAAAATAGTCGGATGAAAAAAAAAATGGTCAAATGGCTCTAAGCACTACGGGACTCAATATCTGAGGTCTTCAGTCCCTTAGAACTACTTAAACCTAAGGGCTTCACACACATCCATGCCCGAGGCAGGATTGGAACCTACGACCGTAGCGGTCACGCGGTTCCAAACTGTAGCGCCTAGAACCGCTCGGCCACCCCAATCGGCAGCAGAAAAGGGATTAGTGATAAACCAAACATAACAGAGGTCACGAAGTAGAGATGTAATCCTGCTACCTGGAAAGCAAAATAACACATGATGGACAAAGCAGCGAGGACAGAAAAAGCTGATTAGCACAGGCATTTCGGGACAAGAGAAGTCTGCAGGTATCAAAAATTGGTCTTAATCTGGGGAAGAAACTGTTGGGAATGTACCGTAGGAGCACAGAACTGTACGGTGGTGAATAATTATGGACTGTTGGAAAACCGGAAAAGAAGGGAACACAGTCGTTTGAGATATTGTGCTATAGGAGGCGTTGATAGGTGTAAGATAAAGTGGGAGGTGGTTTTGTGCAGAGTTGATGAAGAAAGGAATAGACGTGTCAAGGTAGCTGGGACTAGAGGCAACTGTACACGGTAAAAACTGGAGAGGAAAAGAGACTTTGGAATACATCCTACAAATAATGGGGGAAGTAATGTGAAAGTGCTACTCTGAGATGAAGAGTCTGGTGCAAGAGAGGAATCTTCGACCCAGTCTGAAGACAAGGTAGCGTGGGATCTCTCTTACCTTGTCCTCATACTCCGCGAAATATTCAGAGTGTACCACAATTAACGGCGAAAACTAATACGGGTGAAACTGTGCGGTAACAGAAGCAAACACGTTCCAGTAAATGAGCCGTTTCCGAGGTAATTGCGAATGTGTCGTGTCTACCTGCAACGGACTTCATTGCCCTAGTTACTGCAAATGCACTCTCAGTGTAAGCTTTTCGATTAAGGCCTCATCAAACGGGGAAGACATTTCGCCAACAGGCCATGGTACATGCATGATGGCTTGGCCTGTAGCATCACCTGACCTCAATCCTCTGGATTTACCTTTGTGAGGGGCAGTCAAATGAAAACGAGACAAATGGGGGGGAAAAAATATGCTAGGTGCTAGTAGGACTCGCGCTCTGCGTGTTCCGTACATAGTTCATTATGTGTACTGATAGAACATCCACCCCGATTGTCGATGAATTTTGCGTGTTCCAGAACTTTGGAGAATGTTTTAATTTCAAGTCTGAAGTCGGATTACAAATGAAAAAAGAAATGTAAAACTTTGAACATAGCTGCTAAGGTTTAGTTACCGTGTCAGGATTTTATTGGAACAAATAAGCCCTCGGTCACAAATATTAAGTCAAAATTGACCTGGTTTCGACGCTACTATGAGCGTCGTCTTCAGAATTAGACTAACTGTTCTAAAACATATTAGGTATATAGTACATTAATAAAATTAAAGTTTGTACTGACTGGAAAAGATGCAGTACTTACAAGTCACATATTAAAAAAGATCTAAGCCGGAAAGGCGACGTCATGAACAGTTGTGAGATGACGAGCCGCTAAGGGGTGCTCGTACTGTGAACAAGGATTTCGTGTGAAACAATTAAAAATTAACAATTTTCGGATTTTTCTTTCCTTTTGCTGTGAAATCTTGCTTCCTGTCACATCTTTTGCTTCTAGGTCAATGGGGTGTACGCTATAGGACTTAATGAGTGAGTCTGCGGATACTAAAATATATGACCTATCTTATGATTGCATTGGCTTAGAAGCCTAATTTTTCTACACCACCAAGGGACCACAGATCTTAGTATGTAACAAATTTCAACTTCACAAGTATACTCGTTCCTACGAAAAAGGGTTTTTAACAGTCGGACAGACAGACAGAGACATAGGCGGAGGACAAAGTGATTCTATAATGGTTCCGTTTTTACCGATTGAGGTGCCGAAGTCTAAAAAAATGTAAATAAACTGCGCATTATTTCAAAAATGATCGTCATAACTGTTAATACATTTATCCCACTGTGAGGCCACATGGTCAATGTCTTCTTGAAAAAAAAAAAAATTTGCGGTTGTCTATGGAATGATGATTTTGCCCACATGTGCACCTCTTCGTCCGAAGAAAATCGACGGCCAGGAATGTCTTTCTTTAGCGGTCGAAAAATATGGAAATCGCACGGGGAGAGATCAGAACTGCAAGGAGGATGTGTGAGGGCCTTCCAGAGAACCTTTTTCAGCATACTGCAAACAAACTTGGCAACATGTATGAAGGCCCATAGGCTACAATCAAGGTCCCGCAGGTAACCGCAAACATTTTTCCATGAATGCATTAACTATCTTGTTTCATAGTGGGATAAATGTATTAACAGTTATGGCGATTACTTTGGAAATAATAAAGCCTGTTTCACCTTGGCCAAAAAAAGCGCAACATAGGCGTAACATTAAGTGCTTGTCCATTTATTTATTTTCCTATATTGCCGGTATTGTTCATAAAGAACTGGTTTCTACTCGTCAGACGGTCAACGCAGAGTTCTATCGTGCTGGTCTAAAACGTTTGAGGAAGGACATTAGGAAAAAACGTTCACAAAAGCGGCATACGGAATACTGTTACCCCACCATGACACTGCACTACTTAAATCAAAATAATCCATCACCACCTTCCGTATTCAACGGAATTAGCTCCGTATGACACATTCGTATTCCCTCCAGATGGAAATGAGGTTGAAGAGACAAAGATTTAATACAATGAAGAAGATTTACGCGCTGTCGGGAAGGGTGTTTAGCACCCTAACAAAGGAAGACTTCCAGGATGCATTTCAAGAGCGGCAGAAACGCTGCGATTGGTGTATTCAAAGGGGCTACTCTGAAGGTCAAATGATTAAGATAAACCTGGCATCAATAGGAAATTTAGATTGAACACTACAGTGCTTAACTAGGCATAATACTATCGCAGGTGGCATGCCATTTCCTCACCCCGAACGTTGAGATTCACCTGGTCAGTGAGCCGGTGTGACCTATAGTCTGACATAGACCCTTCTAGATCGTTGATGTCGTCTAAAGCTGGTTATAGACGTTGCACTTCTGTCCCGGATTTATTTCAGTTTTCGTATTTTGCAAGTGGAAATGATGATTCTAACGTTTAAAGTTACTTTTTTTCATTTCGGTAAAACTTTTTTAACCCGATTTAGAAAACTCTTACTTTTGACTACAGAACTTGACTACACCCATACAACCCCACACTACAACTTGCAAATGCACCCTAGTGCTAGGAACACGATCGCTATACGCACCTTGCGCAGTCCAGTAAATTAGCTATTGTGACTGTTCCCGTACTAACAGGAAGGCCATCTCTGACGTTGTTTGTAAACATACGCACAAGTACCATGAACGCTGTCTTCGGGTAGAACGCCTTATTCGAGTGGATTGCAGTAAAAATGGTTCAAATGGCTCTGAGCACTATGGGACTCAACATCTTAGGTCATAAGTCCCCTAGAACTTAGAACTACCTAAACCTAACTAACCTAAGGACATCACACACACCCATGCCCGAGGCAGAATTCGAACCTGCGACCGTAGCAGTCCCGCGGTTCCGGACTGCAGCGCCAGAACCGCACGCCCACCGCGGCCGGCGGGGTTGCAGTAGTTAAGTTGAAAGTAAAGTAGTAGTACGGACGCATTAGAGACACCTGTGGAACAGTAGAGAGATCCATCACTCCACGAAGGACAGTCGTGACCAATGATTGGTTCCGCATCATCAAGTTCCTCGCAGAAGGCTTGTCAATCAGAGAAGCTGATCGACTTGTGCACTGGACTCAAAGTAATGTCGTGCGAACACGGAATCGATTCCAAATGACACATAGTGTTGAGAATTCACACCACACAGACCGTCCATGTTTGACAGGTGCACAGGATGATCGATCCCTACGATTTTTGAGTGCTTCAGGACTGAATTCGGCCTTTTTTTTCTTATTGTTCATTATTGATCGTTGTGTTTGGTCGTTGCGGACGTCGCAGGACATCCTGTTCATGTTCGGTGGTAGATCCTTCCACTCAGTTTTTTTATAACAGAGGCCAACCGGCTCTCTGACCGAACACGCTGAGCTACCGTGCCGGCAGCTTTCGAAGAACCTACAAGGCGTCATGTATCGCATCAAAGAGTTAGTAGGCGATTATCGATTACATGATGCGAATCTCCATCCCCGAAGACAACGGCGAGTCGGACACCACAGCACCAAGGACTCAGTTACGATGGGCAAGAAATCATGGAGAATAAACGCCCCAGGATTGGCGTAAGGTGTTGTTTACGGACGGAGCTTGGCTCTGTTTGTACCTTGATAACAACGGAAAACGTGTTTGGAGACAACCTGGTAAAACTGAACACCTCCAACACTATGTATATGTGCAACAAAGCGGTGGTGGAGTGATGTTCTGGGGTGGCATTACATGGGGACGCTACCGTACACACCTCGTGGTTACTGAGGGCAATTTCACTGCTTTGCAGTAAAGAGAAAAGATTCTGCAACCAATAGTGATACCGTATCGCCGACATTTTGATGGCCATTCCATGTTAATGGATGATAACTTGCATGTTCATCGTACTTTTCCTGTGAACACGTTCCTTCAGCAAGCTAGGAGCACCAGAATAGAGCGATCTGCCCGTTCCCCAGACATGAACTCAGTCGAACATGTGTGGGATCGAATGAAATGAGTTGTTTTTGGACTTTGACTATGACCGCGTACGGTGCGTGACTTGGGGCAGAATCACAACTGAAGAGTGTGAATATTTGGACCAAGCCTGCATCCGTTCCACCCCGTATTCTGAGGCTGCTCGTGAGTGCTGTGAACAACCCCTCCCCTCCCCTCCCCCCCCCCCCCATCACAATGGGAAACGGACGATTTTGAACAAGTTTTTGTATGTAGTGATCTGGGAAAATTGAATGCGAATGTCTACCTATACTTCAGAGCCAGTTTTTTTCCCCTGGGTTTGGAAATTCCAAGTAAACTTTCGTTGGTGTGAGTGTATAAGAATGTAGGCTTTCTCGGCGAATTTCAGTGGTGAAATCTTTTCGGGTCATTAGCAGAGCCATGGCGTCGTGTTGTTGCAATATTTCGTGAAGTTTCCTATTCATCATATTCAGGCAAAGTATACGATACTCGTTGAAACGCAGCGATCACACAACACTACGACTTGGTTGATAACGCAAGAAGATTTCATCAACAGTCTATACTGATGTAACTGAATTCTACGTACGAAAATGCAAGACGGACAGATCGATAGATATTCGTGACGATAAAAGAAGAGGCCGATAGCAAACAAAACCAACTCCCGTACGCCTAGAAACGTTACATCGGGAGTCAAGAACAAGACCTTGTGGGAACTTTTGAATACTACCTCGGATCAAACGAGCCACGCAGGTACACAAAACGCTCTCTATGGGTGGCATACCCCTACAGAAAAAGTAAATAAGTAAATAAATAGAGGAGAGTCCAGAAAAACACGGGGGAGCATATCGCTCTCACGGAGGCCTGTAATTACGGCCAGGGAAGTCGATTCACCCCTGGGATGGGATGAGCGGGGGAGGCTAAGACAGGACAGGCCAGGACGCGATAGGGTTGTGTAAAAAGCGGAGGGTAAGGGTGCGTGGGAGTGAAGGAATGCGGAGCAGGGGTCGCGACCCCCACCACGGGTAATTAGGCGGGTAATTTATACCACGCTCCGCGGTCGGCGCTCCACGACCGTCCCGCTCCATTACGCCGGTGTGAGCCGAAATTTTTACGATTCGGCCGTCCTTCACCGGGACGCGCAGCGACGTAAATAATTACACGCTTTCCACGGTTCCTTAAATGCGTGTATTTTGTCCCCAAATTACGGGAGGCGTGTGATTATATTTATCTCTCTCTTTCTTTCTCCCTCTGCCCCGTCGCTTTTTTCATTATTTTGTCGGTCATTTACGTCCGGATTCTCGGCGAGGGCAGTATTTTATTCCTCCATTATGACCCGTAAAAGCGACGCGAGCCGTCGCATCACGTCGCCAGCGGGGCGACCGCACACCGTGGCCGTTACTTCTACGGTACGGCATACAGGGTGTTACAAAAAGGTACGGCCAAACTTTCAGGAAACATTCCTCACACACAAAGAAAGAAAAGATGTGCTTGTGTTGACATGCGACTCATTGCTCTACAGAACTAGAATCAAGCACATCAGTACGTAGCATCAACAGGTTAGTGTTCATCACGAACGTGGTTTTGCAGTCAGTGCAATGTTTACAAATGCGGAGTTGGCAGATGCCCATCTGATGTATGGATTAGCACGGGGCAATAGCCGTGGCGCAATACGTTTGTATTGAGACAGATTTCCAGAACGAAGGTGTCCCGACAGGAAGACGTTCGAAGCAATTGATCGGCGTCTTAGGGAGCACGGAACATTCCAGCCTGTGACTCGCGACTGTGGAAGACCTAGAACGACGAGGACACCTGCAATGGAAGAGTCAATTCCTCGTGCAGTTGACGATAACCCTAATGTCAGCGTCAGAGAAGTTGCTGCTGTACAAGGTAACGTTGACCACATCACAGTATGGAGAGCGCTACGGGAGAACCAGTTGTTTCCGTACCATGTACTGCGTGTGTAGGCACTATCAGCAGCTGATTGGCCTGCACGGGTACACTTCTGCGAATGGTTCGTCCAACAATGTGTCAATCTTCATTTCAGTGCAAATGTTCTCTCTACGGATGAGGCTTCATTCCAACGTGATCAAATTGTAAATTTTCACAATCAACATGTGTGGGCTGACGAGAATCCGCACGCAATTGTGCAATCACGTCATCAACACAGATTTTCTGTGAACGTTTGGGCAGGCATTGTTGGTGATGGCTTGATTGGGCCCCATATTCTTCCACCTACGCTCAATGGAGCACGTTATCATGATTTCATACGGGATACTCTACCTGAGCTGCTAGAACATGTGCCTTTACAAGTATGACACAACATGTGGTTCATGCACGATGGAGCTCCTGCACATTTCAGTCGAAGTGTTCGTACGCTTCTCAACAGATTCGGTGACCGATGGATTGGTAGAGGCGGACCAATTCCATGGCCTCTTCGATCTCCTGACCTCAACCTTCTTGACTTTCATTTATGGGGCCATTTGAAAGCTCTTGTCTACGCAACCCCGGTACCAAATGTAGAGACTCTTCCTGCTCGTATTGTGGACGGCTGTGATACAATACGCCATTCTCCAGGGCTGCATCAGCGCATCAGGGATTCCATGCGACGGAATGTGGATGCATGTATCCTCGCTAACGGAGGAAATTTTGAACATTTCCTGTAACAAAGTGTTTGAAGTCACGCTGGTACGTTCTGTTGCTGTGTTTCCATTCCATGATTAATTTGATTTGAGGAGAAGTAATAAAATGAGCTCTAACATGGAAAGTAAGCGTTTCCGGACACATGTCCAGATAACATCTTTTCTTTATTTGTGTGTGAGGAATGTTTCCTGAAAGTTTGGCCGTACCTTTTTGTAACACCCTGTATACAGACATGCAGGACCGGGCAGTGATGCGGCTTGCTTCTCCCAATGCGACACTGGGGACCGACTCGTTCGTGGAGAGGCGGTCTGCGTTGGCCGGTCGTCCTCGTAATAGACGAGCCAAAACTGTCGCATTATATGAGGTTCGTTCAACAAGTACCAGGTTGGTGCATAAGTTGGTAGCGTTTTTGTTTTTGAATGTTGCTATGCCGGTTGCTATTTGTTTATTTACTGGCCGTATTTTTTTTTATTTGTAGCCCACTGTTGCTATCTGAGTTTACATATTGTCATTTTATCATTTGTAGACAGTCAATGGAGTTCCAAGTGCACAGATCGAAACATTTCCGACATATTCCTCCTTGTGAGTTCACTGGTTGGGCGACAGCAGGGGAGGCAGCCAGAAACATTTGCGCCTTGTCTGGTCATGATGTCATTGGACAGAGCACGGCAGGAAAATTGTTTTCTCGTTTTAAAGGTGATCGTTTTGACATTATAGTCCGATCCACGAACGGCGGCAGTTTGCGCATATCGAGGCACGGACGTGCATTGCACCTTTCTTCCTTATGTAGAATCCGTCGATTTTGACCACCACCAGCAATGACAACTCGCAACAAATGGAATAGAAATTATCTAAGCAACTCGCTACAATCACGTTTAATGCCTGCCATTAGGAACATCATAGAGAAGACCCATCGGAGAGTAGCACGCTTCTTTACGGGATCATTTAGTAATCGCGAAAGTGTTACGGAGATGATAAAGTCCAGTGGAATACTCTAGAAGAGAGACGCTCAGTGGCTCGGTACGGGCTTTTGTTGAAGTTTCGAGAACATACCTTCACCGAGGAGTCAAGCAGTATATTGCTGCCTCCTACGTATATCTCGCGAGGAGACCATGAGGATAAGATCAGAGAGATTAGAGCCCACACAGAGGCATACCGACAATCTTTCTCTCCACGAATAATACGAAACTGGGATAGAAGGGAGAACCGATAAAGGTACTCAAGGTACCCTCCGCCACACACCGTCAGGTGGCTTGCGGAGTATGGATGTAGATGTAGATGTAGATCATTCACAGCAGAGCGCTCACAACACTGCTGAACGCTCATTGGCTGTCAGAGAATGCGTGACGTAAGTGCGCAGAACAAGCCTAAACTCGCCCCCCAGATGTAGTGACTCTCCACGTTCAGCAAGACGTTCGGGGTTTGTTGAAGATCGTTTAAACGCATCAATCCACTACGTCCCTGACCCGAGAACTGGCAAATGAGATGAACTGTGATTATTCCACCATCGCGCGACATTTGCATGCAATGGGAAAGGTTCAGGAATCGGGTGTGCGAGTACCGCGTTCTCCAAGCCAAAATCATAAAAATCAGCGGGTGGCCACATGTGCATCTCTGCTTTCTCGTCATCAATTGGCTCGTGAATAACACGGGCCATTCCTATCCTGTATCGTTACTGGTGACGAGAAATGGTATATTTATGATAAGATAAGGAAAAAGGAAGAAATGGTTGAGAGTTAACAATGCAACATCCCGTACAAGGACCTGCGCACGTCCACAAGATATACTATTATGCGTTTGGTGGAACAGCAACGGTATGTTGTACTGCCGGCCGCTGTGGCCGAGTGGTTCTAGGAACTCGAGTCGGGAACCGCGCTACTGCTACGGTCGCAGGTTCGCATCCTACCTCGGACATGGATGTGTGTGATATCCTTAGGTTAGTTAGATTTAAATAGTTCTAAGTGTAGGGGGCTGATGACCTCAGATGTTGAGTCCCATAGTGCTTAGAACCGTTTGAACCGTTTCTGTTGTACTACGAATTGCTTCCCCGGAGTGTGACCACCACTGTTGACATTTCGTGTCAACAACTGAGACGTCTTGCAGACGCAATGCACGACCCGGAAGACTGCCTGAAGTGTTGCTACTTTACAAAAGACGATGGCGAAAGTAGAGGGGACATACAATGTGGAATGGCAATGGCAACAAAAGCATTTCTGAATTAGAGAAATTTGCTAACATCGAATACAGATTTCAGTGTCAGGAAGTTTTCTGAAAGTATTTGTATAGGATGTAGCCATGTATTGAAGTGGAGCATGGACAATAAATAGTTTAGACAAGAAGAGAGTAGAAGATTATAATATGTAGTACTACAAAGAATGCTGAAGATCAGATGGGTAGATTATATAATTAGCGAGGAAGTACTGAATAGAATTTGGGAGAAAATAAATTTGTGGCAGAATCTGACTAGAAGAAGGGATCGATTGGAAGGACACATTCTGAGTCACAAAGGGATCATCAATTTAGTACTGGATGGAGGCGTGCGGGGAGGGGGGGGGGGGGATAGTAGAGGAAGACCAAGAGATGAATACGGTAAGCAGATTCAGAAGGATGTGGGTTGCACTAGTTATTATGAGAAGAAGGGGCTTGGACAAAATAGAGTAGCATAGAGAGCTGCATCAAGACTACATTAAGAACAACAATAACAAAATTTGTGGAGATAATTATTGAAGATATAGTAACGATTAAAACTATACGATTTACTGATCAAAAGAGTAATACATCGTTATGTAGTACTCGATACTGTGGTATCAGTTGATTTTGTTGTTACGTTTCGAATTGCAAAATGTCATGTCGGGCAATAAGGGTTACTTGGTGTTCCATAAAACCTACTATGACTTGCAGGTACTGAGATTGAATTATATTTCCGACTTATGCTTGAAGATGAATGTAAAACGAATCACCTGCACTTTATAAACAAATAGTTGCTCCACGAGCTTGTTTTGAAACTAATAAACGTAGAAGGATTGATATCGAAGCGAACTACTTTTTTGCGTTGCTAATCAGTAAATCTTTTAAGAGTTTATATTATCAACAGTCTCAGAATTGTAGAATGAAATTATCACTCTACAGCGGAGTGTGCGCTGATATGAAACTTCCTGGCAGATGAAAACTGTGTGCCGGGCCGAGACTCGAACTCGGGACCTTTGCCTTTTGCGGGCAAGTGCTCTACCAACTGAGCTACTCAAGCACGACTCACGACATGTCCTCACAGCTTTAATTCCGCCGTACCTTGCCAGGTTCGCAGGAGAGCTTCTGTGAAGTTTGGAAGGTAGGAGATGAGGTACTGGAGGAATTGAAGCTGTGAGGACGGGTCGTGAGTCGTGCTTGGGTAGCTCAGTTGGTAAAGCACTTGCCCGTGAAAGGCAAAGGTCCCGAGTTCGAGTCTCAGCCCGGCACACAATTTCAATCTGCCAGGAAGTTTCAATCTCAGAATTGTGTTTTGTGCACTTAAAATATGTTTTTTCCCAAATTTATATTATTATTTACAATTTTTAAAGCCCGTTCCTTGTTTCGCCACTATTCCACATTAGCTTCCAAGTGCAACTATTTTTGAACCTTTTCTTCGGTGGTAATTTTTTTTTAGACTTTACGACAAGAATTACAAACAATTATTGCTAAATAGTTGAAATTTATGATAAACTGTGTTTGCAAAATAAAAATGTGATCAATTTGGAGATACAACTATACAAGTAAATGGTATTCCGTAACACCGAAACTTAATCTATCTTTATTTTATTTCCGTCACTGGACTTCGATTTACAGACGAGCAGCAGGGGCTAAAGATGGCATACATGTGTGTTTACACCTTTTCTAATCCGTGTACTTCATTCTAGGTCTCCCACATATAGTGACGTAGGGTCCGAACCCACGCCTTATGCCTCCGCTTACTGCCAGAGGAACAAAGCAATGGTCTCCGTTCACCCCACTATAAAGATACAGTTGCCCCGAAAATAAAGCGCTCCCGCACGGAGAGCACATTTAGTCTTGAGACAGCGCCACGGCCACGGCCACGGCCAACACAGCACTCAGCGCGCCGTGTACAAACAGCGCCGGGAGGGCACTGGGCGTTTCCAACTAATTACGGCCGTTTGAAGCCCGGAGCGGGCGGCAACGGTCACGTCGCTCAGAACGAGCGCCGCGAGTTCTCTATTCATTTCGATTGTCGCGTCACACCTACGTCGGCGCTGCGGGAGGCTCCGCAGCAGAGGGAGGGCAGAGGTGTAAACTACAAAAGGACGCCAGCCCGCGCCGCGGCACGCCCACACGACAGCGCGGCCGCGCTCATTAATTTCTATTGTCTGTAAGGTATTATTTCGAGCGCATTCAAAGCGGCTGCAGGAGGCCCGGGTGTGATTTAGTTTCGGGACTTGTGTATTGTGTCCGCGCAGGGGGAAGAGAGACTCGCTCCTGACTCCAGACGTGGGACCGGCCCATTGTGTCCCGGAGACTCCAGGGTCCAGAGCGTGTGTCTGTGTGCGCCAGAGATGCACCACGCGCGACTCTTGTTCCCCGCGCAACGCGCCACGCATTGTTCCCTAGACACGTCCCACTCGTATAAAGTAATGCCCCGGACGCCGCGTGCATCCAGATAGCTCAGAACTCGGCGCACAGTGTTTCACTTCTGAGGCTCGTCTCGGCGTGGAAGTGGGAGCGCCTTTGTCAGAGCCGTTGCGGCGAGGTGACATCCGATACCGGTGTATATAGAGGCCACACCTAGGAATATAAAGAAACTGACACTAAAACAGCCAGACTGGTTGTTCCGTTACGTGGACGACACGTTTGGTCTCTCAGTGTGCGTTGTACCTTCCTTTCTTGTCTGCACGGCACAAACGGAGCGGTGCACGATTCGAACAGTTGGTTGTTGGTTCACTTTTGGAAGGCAATACAGCAAAGGTTCTGCGTCGACACGTCTTTGATAGGTTTCGGGAGGTACGTGGCACCAGATGTGTACGTACAGGGTCGGTGGTTTCTGGGTGTGGAGCTGGCGTCATATAACGTTCCAGATGCGTTGCATCGGAATCGGATCAAGTGAATCTGGTGGCCATGACACGGACGTGAGTTCACTACAACGCTCTTCACATTAACGTAGCACGATTTTGACCTTGTGACACGGGCACTCACCCTGATGCAAGATGCCATCACTGTAACCTAGTATGAAGGGTTGTCGGTTGCCCTCAGTTATCTTCACGTAGTTTGGAGCTGATCGTGCCTTCGATTACCACCAGAGGTGCTTTGAAAGTCCAGGTGAGTGTCTCCTACGGTCTAAGTATTTCCGCCGGCCTGTGTCCGTGGAGCGGTGCTCGATTCGAACTCGTTCGCCTAGACGTTGACGTTTCCAAAGACGACGATCGATATGGTGCGGTAAGAAGCGTTTCAGCAGGCCAGGCGAAACATTTCCATTGATCCGCAGTTTTGATGATGTCATGTCTGCTAAAATTGTAAACGACGGTGTCGTTGGATCATCATGGCAACACATATCGGTCGTCTGCTGGCGAGTCCCGTGATCAGCCATGTAAGGACGGCGTGCTCCGAAATATTTGTGCTTGCAACAACATTGTACTGACGGTAGCGTCAGATCTGCTACAGATCACTGCCTATCCTGTGCCTCCGCCCTCAGCGCTCCCTTATGAGGCTCAAATGGTTCAAATGGCTCTGTGCACTATGGGACATAACTTCTGAGGACATCAGTCCCCTAGAACGTCGAACTACTTAAAACTAACTAACCTAAAGACATCACACACATCCATGCCCGAGGCAGGATTCGAACTTGCGACCGTAGCGATCACGCGGTTCCAGACTGTAGCGCCTAGAACCTCTCGGCCACACCGGCTGGCCCTTATGAGCCGTGGACGTGGCGTAGGCCTACTTGTTTCACCGTCCTTCCTCTAACGTGCCCTATTCGGAGCCGTATCGATGCCAGAACGGTTCCTCATTTGTCTCCGCTCCGCTTATACACTATGTAATCAAAAGTATCCGGACATCCCCCATTTCATATTAGGTGCAATGTGCTGCCACCTACTGCCAGGTAGCTCCATATCAGCGACCTCAGTCGTCATCAGACACCGTGAGAGAGCAGAATGGGGCACTCCGCGGAACTCACGGACTTCGAACGTGGTCAGGTGATTGGGTGTCACTTGTGTCATACGACGGTACGCGACTCCTAAACATCCACTGTGTCCGATGTGATAGTGAAGTGGAAACTTGATGGGACACTTATAACACAAAAGCGTGGAGGCTGACCTCGTCTGTTGACTGACAGAGACTGTCGACAGTGAAGAGGAATTCCAAACTGCATCAGGATCCACAGCAAGTACTATGACAGTTAAGCGGGAGGTGAGAAAACTCGGATTTCTTGGTCGAGCGGCTGCTCATAACCCACACATCACGTCGGTTAATGCCAAAAGACGCCTCGATTGGTGTAAGGAGCGTAAACATTGGACGAATGAACAGTGGAAAAAGGTTGTGTGGTGTGACTAATCAAGGTACGCAATGTGGCGATCCGATGGCAGGATGTGGGTATGGCGAATGCCCGTGAACGCCATCTGCCAGCGTGTGTGGTGCCAACAGTAAAATTCAGAGGCGGTGGTAATATGGTGTGTTTTTCATGGAGGGGGCTTGCACCCCTTTTTGTTTTGCGTGACACTATCACAGCATAGGCTTACATTGATGTTATAACCACCTTCATGATTCCCACTCTTGAAGAGCAATTCGGAAATGGCGATTGCACATTTCAACACGATTGAGTACCTGCTCATAATGCACGGTCTGTGGCGGAGTGGATACACAACAATAACATCCCTGTAATGCACTGGCCTATACAGAGTCCTGACCTGAAACCTATAGAACACCTTTGGGATGTTTTGGAACGCCGACTTCGTACCAGGCATCGATACCTCTCCTCAGTGCAGCACTCCGTGGGCTGCCATTGACCATGAAACCTTCCAGAATCCGATTAAACGTGTGCCTGCGAGAGTGGAAGCTGTCATCAAGGGTGGGCCAACACCATATTGAATTCCTGAATTATCGATGGAGAGCGCCACAAACTTGTGAGTCATTTTCAACCAGGTGTCCGGATACTTTTGATCACATAATGTAATTTTCTTTACCGCGCCACGTGCCCTGTACGCCACCAGGAGGAATTCACTCTCGCGTTGGGCAGTAGCCGTAATGCTACTGCTTCCTCCCACGTACATTTAACTAAAAGACAATGTAGATAAAGTCAGGGGGAGTCTACCCCACACGGAAGCTTATCAGCGATCGTTCTTCCCACGATCCATACGCGTCTGGAACAGGAAAGGTATGAAATGACCGTGTACACAAAGTACCCTCCGCCACGCACTGCAAGGTAGTGGAATATGCGAGGGACGCTCAACAATCAATGCAAAACATTTTTTTTTTTTTTCTGAAAGCACATTAGTTTTATTCAAGATTCCAATAAACCATATTATTCCCCACTTTTCTGGCTACAAAATCCTATTTTTGAGGCTAATCTATGTTCAATGCGACGGCCTTACACCACCTTACTGGGAAGGCCTGTACGATCGCACGGTACCGCTCTGCTGGTCGACGTCGGAGCCAAAGTCTCGCTGCATAATTTGCCCTTCATCGACGTACTGCTTGCCAAGAAGTGCATCCTTCTTTGGGCTGATCAGATGGAAGTCGGGAGGTGTGAAGTCTGGGCTGTAGGGTGGATGAGGAAGAACAGTCCATTGAAGTTCTGTGATCTTCTCTCGGGTGCGTAGACTTCTGTGAAGCCTTGCGTTGTCATGGAGAACGACAAGTTGGTTCGCATTTCTGTGGTGACTTTCCAGCAGTGCATGAGTCACAGCTATGTGCGGCTGGCCGGCACGCGGGAGATCGGACAGGTTTGTGCGATGATGACTGACGCCTCACCCAACGACTCACCGTGCTTTTGTTCGCAGGCAGCCTGCCAGGTATCCGTAGACATTACGCAAGCGCATGTGAATCTCTCTCATGCTCTGGTTTTCCGCCAGAAGAATCCCAAGTGATATCTCCCTGCTTGGAACGCACATCCCTTACAGACGCCATTTTGAAGGCTACATACAGCGTCGTCATCTATCAGAAGTTCATGAAATTACAGGGGCTGAAGCGGGACTATTCCAAAATGTCTCACAAGAAATTCGACAACTTTTTTCAACAGACACCGACAGAGAAAAAAAAAGTGTTGTATTACTTATTGAACAACCCCTTGCCGATGTAGATGTGGTCCCGATCTTCCGAAATTTTTATTATTTTATTTAACTTGCTGGTTACTGGTTACAGATCTAAAGGCAAACGCGGGAAGGTTCATGAAGTTGTCCGCAGATGATGCTCTGGGAATGCTGCCAAGCCAGAAGACTGTAGCGGAATGCACGAAGACCTACAGTAGATCGACTCTGTGGGCATGGACTGGCTGCTGAACCTCACCGAAGACAAATATAGAGCATTGCAAATTAATGGCGAGGGTATCTATAATTGTTCCGTTGGTATTGGCGCTAAAATGGAAACAGTAACTCCCGCCAAATGTGCGGGGTGAAACAAAACTCCATTGGCAAGCTTTCAGAGGTGGTAGTATGGACCAAAGCAAGAAAACAAAGTCTCGTAAAAATAAGCTCTAGAATGCGGGCCTTAAGAGCTATGACCGTAGTTCATTTTCTATACTGTCAAACACACCTCCTATACTGAAAACTCTTTCCTTTCCATGTTTTGCAAGGACTTGCCATACACCGAAATAAGGAACAAATGTGCAATGAGTATGGGCTCTAAACTGCACACTTTAAGAGCTATGAGTAGTTCGGTGGAACAAATGTGAGACCTAAGTTTGTCCCTGCGTATGAAGTGTTCAGACAGCTTACAGGAATGCAGCCGTGTGCTGCCACATGGCTGTCATTTCAAATGGAAAATTGCAGCCAGTATGCGCTTTGCAAGTAAATTTAAAACCTCGGTTTGCAGAGCAATTCCGGACACACACACACACACACACACACACACACACACACACACACTAGCGCTACCACACAACCAAATATGACCTACACCAGAAGTTATCAATGTTGAAAATTACTAAACAACTGATGTGGTAGCATTAACTGTGTCCCTCAGTGTTTTTGACAAGGGAGAGAGCAGAGTTCCATGCAGAATTTGAGCGAACACCTCCATCTCTATTTACAAGTTTACCTGGTAATTTAATTTCAACTGCTTCCTTAGTAACACAATCCGAATAGCTGGAAGTGCGTGCCAGAATCTCTGTGTTGTTATGTTCCATAGGGTGCCAAGACAATGTTCTCTGCAATAGCCGATCTGCCTGGTTGCTGCAAGTATGCCTGACGCTTATGCTTAGTACAGCGGTCCTGACAGTCTTACCAACATACGACATGCCACAGTTACAAGGTACATGGTAGATACCTGCCTTATGCGAACCAGGATCATCCTTAACGGAACCTAGAAGTACCATGATCTTAGATGGAGGTCGGAAACTATATTTCACATCAATTTCCGCACAATACTACCAATATTCTTGGAGATGCTCCCTGCCTAAGGCGGGGGGGGGGGGGGGGGGGGAGGGGGGGCGGTCGTAGACGTTGGTGCCAACGCGGTACTGCAACAAAGCGACAGAGTTAAAGCTACCTCACCCGTTGTTTAATAATTTCACTGTCCATAATTGGCATTGTTCATCTCTGGTTGTGTGATGATGCTAGTGTTTACTGTGTATGTGTATGTGTGTGTGTGTGTGTGTGTGTGTGTGTGTGTGTGTGTGTGTTATCTTTCCGGAATTTCTCTGCAAACCAAAGTTTTAAATTGACTTGCACACCGCTTACTTCCTGAATTTTTGTCTTGAAAATGACCTGTCGAGATATCGTCGGTTGTCCACCACGTCAGCCGACTGGATTCCAGTAAATTGGCAGAGCACAGTAGTGAAGATGAACAAGTGCTCGTAGTTCTTAAGGCATGATTTTTAGAGCCCATGCATATTGGACACGTTTTTCTTGTTATGGACCATACTATCACCTCTGAAAGTTTGCTGGTGGAGTTCTAGTTGACCCTATACAAGGTGAATAGTAATAAAAGCGACAACTTGCAAGGTCGTATTCCTGACTGGAAACGGAGAAAGAAAAAAAAAAAGATTCTACGAACACGTGTCCGGAAATGGACTGTGTGCGTGCAACGACAACAAATCGCCCCGGAAAACAATACAGAGCTGCATAGCATCCACGTGACACCAGTGGCCTCAGCGGGATGCAACTCACGCATTATGACGTATCTGGCATGCAGGATACACATAATCACACTTTAGCTTACATTATGTTGGCAGGCCACTTGCCTGGAGCTTGTACAACGGTTCGTCTCAATATCCTGTGAAAAAATGAATCAAATGGTTGTGAGCACTATAGGACTTAACTTTTGAGGTCATCAGTCCCCTAGAACTTAGAACAACTTAAACCTAACTAACCTAAGGACATCACACACATCCATGCCCGAGGCAGGATTCCAACCTGCGACCGTAGCGGTCGCGCGGTTCCAGACTGTAGGGCCTAGAACCGCTCGGCCACCCCGGCCGGCTATCCTGTGAAACCCGGTTCTCCAAATATATATAGTGCACAATCCTCCGCCTCCGTGCACGTTCGTCTCTCTGATAGGGTCCATCATACACGAACTCCCAAAAAGGGCTTGAAATGTTGTGTGATGTGGTTGGTGTCTGTGAGGACATTTCTTTTGGTATAGTCGTGTTGCCTCTCGACCGTTTCCATCAGCTTGGCCGTACACAAACACCATCTCGGCTTGCTCCCGACATGAATACCAGACCATTCTGCTTCTCACAGTTCGCTGCGTCAATCACACAGCCGCAACACACGGCACATGGTCAGATGAACTTTCATTTATGAGCGCCATCTACCGTAGCAACGATGCATCTCCGAACACGTGTTCATCGGACATTTTACCCACTTTTTCCGTCAGGACTCCATCTCTGCAGTTTGAGGATTTTATTTCTGTTCACCATGTATAGGATTAATCGAGCATTCGGAGCGACCACGAAGAGAAAATCAGGGAAATAAGGGGGTTACCGTAGCCTCGCCAGCACACCGCTAGAAGTGCCAAATCAAAATGGCACAGCCCATCGATAAAACTATCGCACGGCGATTCGTTTCCTGCATTTGAAAGGGAGCAACGCTGCAACAATCCATGCTGAATTTCGGAAAGTATACGGCAAAAATTCACCATCACTTCATATCGAGTGTAGGTAGCGGAACACT
Source organism: Schistocerca serialis cubense (assembly GCF_023864345.2). NCBI lineage: Eukaryota > Metazoa > Arthropoda > Insecta > Orthoptera > Acrididae > Schistocerca > Schistocerca serialis. The sequence continues at coordinate 438,063,476 of NC_064646.1, forward strand.
TCCAGTGTGGTCAAACAAGTCAGAAAGACGGAGAACCAAGTGGTACAGTAATTTTTTTTTTTTTTAAATTTCCGCTACCAGTCATAAACTTTGTCAACTATTGTATTACTTATTTAGCGACGTGTTTCGAGGTAATACCTCATCTTCAGGCTAAATCGCATTACAAAAACAACTTTACAATAAGGCCATACTGATATTACATAGTCTTTTCGTAAATGCTGTGGTACAGCATTTTCTTAATTTTAATTTTAATAATTAACAGCCTCAGTTGCACAGTTTACTTAGAATTTACCTATGTTTCAGTCGGTATAACCCAGCCTATTTCAGAATAACAGTAATTAGCGTTTGTCGATAGTGGACATCGTCAGGCTCAAACTACAAATTCATTAATCATCGTGAGATCCAGTACAGCACTAGTGGCTGCCGCATCGCGGTCGCGAAGTGAGGCCGGGGCAGTTCCAGGTAAGTTTTATAGTCTGACGATGATTTATGGATTTGTAGTTTTAGCTTGACGATGTCCGCTGTGGACAAACGCTAGTTACTGTTATTCTGAAGGTTAGGTTATCCCGACTGAAACCTACGTAAATTCTAGGTAAACTGTGGAACTGAGGCTGTTAATTATTAAAATTAAAATTACTATTTACACAACAGTTGCTGACAGGGCCGTGAAATGTTGAAGACATTTATACAGCGTCTTCTGTCTGTGGAGAAGAGGTAATGGCAAGAGAAGTGGGAGGCCCTGATACTCGGAGATAAGCGCACCATAATCGGAGCGACGGTGGAAGAAAGTAAAAATCGATAGTGCATCGTTTTCAACCACTTGCACGATATTTTCGGCTCTACATAAGTCCCGCCTGCTGAGTTTCATGACTTGCTCGGACCGCCGAAATAGCCCTCAGCTGCGGAAGTACTGCAGTTGTGCCAGACCAAACCGGATGTCGCATTTAGCTGTCTAATCATCGTGGAAGAATGAATATCAAAATGGTTCAAATGGCTCTGAGCACTATGCGACTTAACTTCTGAGGTCATCAGTCGCCTAGAACTTAGAACTAATTAAACCCAACTAACCTAAGGACATCATACACATCCATGCCCGAGGCAGGATTCGAACCTGCGACCGCAGCTGCCGCTCGGCTCCAGACTATAGCGCCTAGAACCGCACGGCCATAGCGGCCGGCAGAATGAATATCACTATGACCCCAACACGGAGGGGAAAAGGAAGGCATGGAAACATGTGGATTCACCGCCGCCGAAGAAGGTGAAAACCCAACCACTATCAGATTCTTTGTGGTAGGGACACTTAAAAAGTTCATGGAGGAACTAAACCTCAGACTTCAGAATCTAGCTGAACTTCACGTGATCCATGTGTCGCATTGGAGTATGAATATATAGAGAGGGGTTAACAACGTCACCAAATGATACAGTTGCAGCTTCGTTTTTCGATAGTTAAAACTTCTTCACTATGCATCGTAGATATAGGTTGCCACCTAACAAAAACGTAACTAGAGATCGTGTTCTTCATCTTAGTCCGTATCTCTGCATCTGTTGCTAGAGAATTCGTGAAGCCCAAAGCAATTCCCGCTCTAGACTACACGTTCCAACACTGCGGCCACTCCGCGGTAAGTGCACCCATTCCTTTATTTTATTCTGCATGCCAGTCTTCTCCAGAAACGAAGACAGGCACTTAAGAAATAGAGTCGGCTGCACAAGTTCTACTTTCGCATGCAAGTTTTGTTCAAAAATAATTTCCCGTTTTGCTATAGCACAGCGGCCGCCGAGAGCTATGTTATCCGGCGACACGCAAACGCTCTCAGCAGAGGCTGAAGTTTTCACATCCCGGAGACGGCGCGCAGAACTAATTAATCGCGAATTACTGCGGCGCGGGAACAATTTGCGGCGCAATAACTGCCAGGCCAGGATGTTTACGGTTGTTGCCGGGCCGAGACGCGGACTCTGCAGTGGCGGATGTGGTACCTGAGCGCATCTAGCAGTCCGCTCCGCCATTGCACTAGGGTGGCGGCTGAGCTGCGCTACCGGGTCTCCATTACATCTATCAGGTTGGTGCATAAGTTCGTAGCGTTTTTTGGTTCGCATGTTGGCATTCCAGCTGCTATGTGTTTATTTATCGATCGTCATTTTCTACTTGTAGTTCTGTTGTTATGTGTCCGCCCCGATATGCCAGCACGGTAACTCAGCGTGTTCGGTCAGAGGGTTAACTGCCCTTTGCAATAAAAAACTGAGTCAACGGCTCAACACTGAAATTGAATGGGTGTCATGAGACATCCGCACCGAACAAATGCAACGAACAATATCGAACCAAAAACGATAGCTGAGTGGTCAGCGCGGCGTTTGTCATGCCAAGGGGCCCGGGTTCGGTTCCCGGCTGGGTTGGAGATTTTCTCTGCTCAGGGACTGGGTATTGTGTTGTCCTCATTATCATTTCATCATCACCAGTGGAAGGTAACGGGAAACCCCCACTGAAATCACTTCCCTAGACGCTCATGCGATGGACCTCTATGACGAGGTTTCCCCCATGACAAGACCTGCCGTAAGGCAGAACACAAAGTTAATTTAAGTTGTTATGTGAGTTTACATATTGTCAGCTTTTGATTTTTGAGACAGTTAGTGGAGTTGTGGACGCTAGGAAATGGAGTGACAATTGGAAAAATCGGATCATTTCCGACATGTTCTTCTGTTTCAGTTAAATAGAGGGGTGACAGCAGAGGAGGAAACCAGAAACATTGTCCGCCCCTGATAGCTGAGTGCTCAGCGCGACGGAATGTCATACCTAACGGCCCGTGTTCGATTCCTGGCTGCGTCGGAGATTTTCTCCGCTCAGGGACTGGGTGTTATGTTGTCCTTATCATAATTTCATCCCCATCGACACGCAAGTCACCGAAGTGGTGTCAAATCGAACCAGGTGAACGGTCCGCCCGGCGGGAGGCCCTAGTCACATGGGATTTCCATTTTACCAGTAACATTTGTGCCGTGTATAGGGATAGTGCCATTGGACAGAGCACGTCAAGGAAACGGTTTTCTCGTTGTAGGAGAGTCGGTTTGACATTTTTGAATCTCCACATTCAGGAGGATTTTCAGGGTTAGTTGGAGATCGTTTAAACGCATTAACCCGCGATGGAGAACTAACAAATGTGATGAACTGGTTCAAATGGCTCTGATCACTATAGGACTTAACATCTGAGGTCATCAGTCCCCTAGAACTTAGAACTACTTAAACCTAACTAACCTAAGGACATCACACACATCCATGCCCGAGGCAGGACTCGAACCTGCGACCGTAGTGGTCGCGCGGTTCCAGACTGAAGCGCACAGAACCACTCGGCCACACCGGCCGGCTGATGAACTGTGTTCATTCCTCCATCGTGAGACATTTCCATGTAATGGGGAAGGTTGAACAGCCGGGCGTATGTGTATCGCATGCTCTAAACTAAAAATAAAAAAAAAATTACCTTATGGCCATATATGCATCTCTGCTTGTTCGTCATCAGTTGGCTCGTGAACAACACCGACCGTTGCTATCCTGTATCTGGTGGCGCGAAGTCATGTCTGTATGCTAACCAAAGGAAAAGAAAGGAGTGGTTGAGCCCAAACAAAGCAGTATCTCCCCGTAATGAGACCTGCGCGCATCCACAAAAGATAATGTTATGCATCTGGTGGAACAGCGACGGTGTGGTGTACCGCGAATTGCTTCTTCGAGGTGTAACCATCACTGCTGACATTTACTGTCAACAATTGAGACGTCTTGCAGACGCAGTCCAAGTACAACGATGAGGAAGACTGCGTGAAGTGATGCTGCTCCACGATAACGCAGGCCCGCATTCTGCTGGAGTTGGGTGGTAAGTCATTCCGCACGCACCTTTTTCACCTAAACCTGCGCCCTCAGGCACTAACCGTTTCCGCTCTCTATCTAACAGCCTTCAAGAAACTTCCTTAACGGATGGAAATGTGCTTCGAACATGGCTCGACGAGTTCTCCGTCTAAACAGCACGTGGAACCGCAATGTTACTCCAGCGCTGTGTTTATTAAGCTTATGTAAAAACGCTAAGAACTTATGCACGAACCCAATACATCTGCGCAAGCCATCCTAGGGTGTGTGGCGGAGGGTATTTCGTATATCAAAGTCACTTCCCCCTCCTCCCGTCATAGTCGCGAATGTTCCGCGAGAAGAACAGTTACTGGTAAGCTTCTATGTGGGCTCTGTAATTATATCTTCTTGATCGTTTCGTGAGATATGTGTAGGGGCCAAAAAAATACATTGGTCGACTCTTCTAGTAACGTAGCACACCATGACAGAGAACGCCTCTCTTGCCGCTGGAGTTAGCGTAGCACCTCCGTGACGCTTTTGCCTTTGCTAAATGAGCCTGTACTGGAACGCTCTTCTTTGGTTCTTCTCTATTTACTCTATCAATCCTGTCTGGTACGGGTTCCATACTGACGAGCAATATTGACTTAGTGGCTGAACAGCTGTTCTGTAAGGCACTTCCTTTGCTGATGGAAAACATTCCCACAGAATGAATGCCAGTCTGTCATCTGCCTTACACGCGATTAATTTTACGTAGTAGTTCCACTTCAAATCGCTCAGTACGCATACTCCTGGATATTTTATGTAAGAAACTGTCTCCAGCAATTCTTCTGCAACTGTGTAACTGTTCAATAATTGCTGCGTGAATTCCTAAGGGACCAAACTGCTGAGGTCATCGGTCCCTAGACTTAACACACTACGTAAATTTAAACTAACTGATGCTAAGAACAAAACACACACCCTTGCCCGAGGGAGGACTCGAACCTCTGGTGGTACGGACTGCTCAGTCCGTCACATGGTGCTTCAAACCACGCGACCACTCCTTGACGCTCTACAGTAATGGGTCTTTCTGACTATTTATTTATCAGTCGCCAACTGGAACAAGCGGCGACTCTCCGCGGGTCTTTCTGAATTTAGCAGCAGTTTCATAGCGTTGCGGCGTCTCTGTATACAACAGCGTTACCCGGGAAAAGCCTCACCGAACTTTCTGCGTTATCTGCAGGTCATCCACTTGCAGGCGTTCCACCTAAATTTGCCTCCTCATATATTTCCAAAAAGAAACAAAATGTGAAAAATTCAATTCACAACGTATGGACCTATGGCAGGGGCTCACACAATGGACAGGAATGTACAATTCCTGCAAGTAAACAAACATCCAACACAAGATCATGGCTCTTTTCTTAATGGCACATGTATGTTTTTCCTACTTGAATGAAAACTAGAGGTACAATTAGAGATAGCCCACTTGGTTTCACTGCTCTAAGTCTTATACCTTCTGGAATACTTAGACTTTAAATAATGGAAACGGTCCCACGGTTTCTGCCGTAATGCGGGTTGCCTACACTGTCCTGAAGCCTGCGGCAGACAACCCTTGCTCTGCGTATTGCGGTAGGAACTGTGGCACCATTGTCATCCTTCTAAATCTATGGATTTCAGAAGATATCAGGTTAGAAGAGTTAAAAAAAAGTCTGCCGTCACTAATTGTACCTCTGGTTTTCATTTCCGTAGAAAAAAACATGTATGTGCCATAAAAAAAATTGTATTGAAATTGATATTTCTTTACAATAATGGATTTGGCATTCCTGTCCCTGACACAGGTGCATCGCTGGTCACTTGTATTTTCCACATTTCGTTTCGTTTCGGAAACATATGAGGTGGCGGAATTAGGTGGGACACCCTCACAGGAAAGCTTCTGTAAAGTTTGGAAGGTAGGAGACGAGGTACCGGGGGAAGTAAAGCTGTGAGGACGGGGCGTGAGTCGTGCTCAGTTGGTAGAGCACTTGCCCGCGAAAGGCAAAGATCCCGAGTTCGAGTCTCGGTCCGGGACATAGTTTTAATCTGCTAGGAAGTTTCATATCAGCGCACACTCCGCTGCAGAGTGAAAATATATTGACGGTCTGACAATTTTATTGGACGTCGAGTGGGGAACCACGAAGATGGCAATAGAACTGGCCGCTCAGCATAAACTTTACGCTACAACATCTCTTTGCGGCCAAGCACTGGCAGTGAAATTTTTTTCCCGAACCTGCTGTCTCTGAGTCAAGCTCCGCCCCACATTTGTACCTTAGCGCAAGTGTAGTGTAAATGAATGTTAAAATGAAACCTTGTAAATTAATACTTTTGTCCCAGAGAAACAAAAGCTTGTAACGATGCAATGCAACAATAGCACCTATGTGTAGCATTTCATTTAATTGCTAACGTTTGTAGGAGCTTTTATGGACCCGACCGGATTGCCGTTAGTGTTGAAATGTCGCTTCAGGGACGGGGTGGTGCACCGGCCTCGGATCGAACGCAGCTACGGATTAATGACGAGGCTCAGTGCGTCGGCCAGTCTGGATGTGGTTTTTAGGCGGTTTTCCACATCCCACTACGTGAATACTGGGCTGGTACCAAAATCTTGCCACAGTTTCATGATTGACAAACATTAGGTAACTTTCACTCACATTCACACGAGACAGTTGCGCTACACATATTCCGCCCTAGGGGATAACGCAGTACCGACGCGAACGGCGCCCGGCCACCGCTTAAACTACAACATCCGTTACTAATCATGCCGACCCTGCACCGATGTGGGCAAACGCGCAAGAAAAAAAGTTTGATTTCATTACCACGTTGCTTCATGAAAACAAGTCATAACTACTAAGCTGCTCAGAAAAAATTGGGGCAATATGGCTTTGAGCGTCTCCCATAATCCACTGAACAACAATTGAGGACTGATTATGTTATACCTTTATCTTTCAGAAGTATACAACAAAACATCATTACATCCTCGATCGTTTACATAAAAAGAACTGAAATGTCCGATAGGTGTAGACAATAATGTGGAAGCAATCACTTATCCCGTAGTTCTGGGTGCTTTTCATTGGACTTTGAGAGTTTCCATAACGTGTATGCCCCCCTCAGTGCTTATCACTGCCTGACATCTGTGTAAGTCTACGGCGATCACGCTGTGGTATCCGTTTCCGTTCTGAAGTAAGGGCCAATGAGAGTGTTTAGAGAATGTGTGGTGGAAAGGATCTCCACGAATACGCTCGTCAAGCGTGTTCGACATCTGCATGAAGGATATTAGATCGGGACTCACCACCGGGCGTCCCATTACTTCAATGTCCCGGCTTCCCGAGACATCCCTGCTGACGCCCGCCACGTAGGTCCCGGTATTAGAAGGAATTCAGGGTCACCAGCGATGCAGTGGCCACCAACTAGTCCAACAGGGTCTGTTCGATAAGGCCACCATGGACGACGACAAGATCCGCATGACTGTCAACCCTGAAGCCTCTCTAGAACATTATAGAGCGCCGGAAATCTGTCGATTTCCCACATAATATTTGCTAGGTACCGCTCACTACGGGTCACTAGACACGTACCCGGCCGTCACTTTGCGTCAGAGGATATCTGGACCCGTCTCTGAACAACACGTTTGGCCAGTGACGAAGCTGACACGGAAACGGCACAACTGAAGGCGAACTGCAAGATGTCGTGTCAAACGGGGTACTCGAACAGGACGACCGGGTTGTTAAGTCCTCTCTCGTATCCTGTTCATTACAGTTTGATCGGACACAACGGCTCCAGTGGCCTTCCTGAGATCGTCTTGCAGTGCTTTGGAGGTAGCCGTACAACCCCGCAACACAGATACGGCCAAATACCGGCCTTCGTGTGGGACTGTAAAACGTCTGCGACCTCGTCCAATACGCCTTGTGTACTGACCTGTATCCCTGTAGCGTGCCCACAAACTGTGGATGACGCGTGGAGAAGCATTGATATCTGCGGCAGCCGGCCTTAGTGGCCGAGCGGTTCTAGGTGCTTCAGTCCGGAACCACGCTACCGCTACGGTCGCAGGTTCGAATCCTGCCTCGGGCATGGATGTGTGTGATGTCCTTGGGTTAGTTAGGTTTAAGTTCTAGGGGACTGATGACCTCAGATGTTAAGTCCCATAGTGCTCAGAGCCATTTGAATTTGATATCTGCAGCAAGACGATCGAAAGTCCATTGCATAAAATAGACCTCCCTTGCAACTTGCATTGCGTTAAGATGTCGCACTGCATATGCTTGGCGGAATACATCGACCATAAATGACAACTGCACTGTGTGTACGTCACCAGAAAACACTGGGAAGCCGGCGCTACTTTCCTTCTGAGGGCTCAGCTGGCACTGCAATGCATAACACAGCCACTAGATAGAGAACGATTCACAGGTGCCGCATTTATTAAAATAGAAGCAACGTACCGGATGTTTGATACGTGTTCCCCTAATTGTTTTGAACAGTGAATATTCCGCCTTGAATTCTAAGGTAAAAAGTGCGCAAATAATCAGTATGTTGTAGTATTACCTGTATTGGTGCTTTTACTCCGACATTGTCGTGGCATGCTTACAATATTAGGCAGTCACGTCGACACGTATTGAAACTAGTGAAAACACCAGGGCACATTACTATTCCCTGACCAGCCGAGATTGATGTTGAAGCGAGTGTTGAGAGACAGGCAAATCAGAGCTTTGAGCTTCTGGTAACTTGCCGTGATTGACGTGGTACAGTTGCAGGTAGTGGGATGTCTGCGTAATTGCGAGCGTGAAACGTGCGGACAGTTACGGTGTGGCAGTTGTATGGTTAATGGCGCCTGCGTCGTGTGCGCAGCTAGGCAGAGATAATTGCACTGCTTGCGTGTCACGGCTGCACGGCTGAGGGACGGGTCTTACCGGCACAAAGCGACTGCCGCCGCCGTTGCCTCGCAGCAAGCGCTACGCCCTGCTGGATTTAACGTCGGCATTCCGATGTCACCAGCGTGTGGAAGTGCACGCTAGACGTTTTATACAAACGTATGTATGCACGTCCCTCATATCTCCTCCTAAGCTACTGAATCGACTTGAACAAAACTTGGTACACGTATCTCTTATTGCCTGGAAAGAAGCGCCTTTTCCATACTGCTATCTAATTCATCAAGAAATACTGTGTTTTCGGATTAATGAACAGAGGAGGTCAGCAACTGGAAGAAGTTAATTCCATAAATTATCTGGGAGTAGGCATTAGGAGTGATTTAAAATGGAACGATCATATAAAGTTGATCGTCGGTAAAGCAGATGCCAGCTGAGATTCATTGGAAGAGTCCTAAGGAAATGGAAACCGAAAACAAAGGAAGTAGGTTACAGTACACTTTTTCGCCCACTGCTTGAATATTGCTCAGCAGTGTGTGTGATTCGTACCAGATAGGGTTTGATAGAAGAGAGAGGGAAGATACAACGGAGAGCAGCGCACTTCGTTACAGGATCATTTAGTAATCGTGAAAGCGTTACGGAGATTATAGATAAAATCCAGTGGAAGACTTTGCAGGAGAGATGCTCAGTAGCTCGGTACGGGCTTTTGTTGAAGTTTCGAGAACATACCTTCACCGAGGAGTCAAGCAGTATATTGCTCCCTCCTCCGTATATCTCGCGAAGAGACCATGAGGATTAGATCAGAGAGATTAGAGCCCACACAGAGGCATACCGACAATCTTTCTTTCCACGAACAATACTAGACTGGAATAGAAAGGAGAACCGATAGAAGTACTCAAAGTACGCTCCGCCACACACCGTCAGGTGGCTTGCGGAGTATGGACGTAGACGTAGATGTAGCTGTGCCATAATGCATCCTCTACGTTATGACGTTTTGTAATATGAGATCGGAGGTGACAATGTAAATAAAGGCTTTTTTATTGCAGTGAACGTCTGCGTTGATTTTACAAAAACTATGGCTACATCCGCTACTTCCCCGATTCAGTAAAAAGAGCATGCCTGTTCCCGAACGACGACGAAAGAGTTCAACAGCTTACCGCGTTTTGGGTAACAAGATTAATTATAGCGCTACAGAATTAGTTTTAGAGGGACTATGGTACTATAAACCCAATGGCGATGTACTGCTAGAGGCCTTCAGGGAAGCGTACACACTCTTCCGCGACAAAATTAGTAAGGTAACGTGAGAGTAAAATTTTGTCTAAGTTCAAAGAGCCAGAGTTACTCCATCCCGCGCAAGTGTCGCTAATCGCCAACAGTGAAGCGTAAGCGTTTCAACACCGTTGCTGGGTCAGGAAGGCTCTTAAGAGAGACCGCAAACAACATAATCGTAACGTTACGCAAGAGACACTAGGTAGATCGCAACAGCGTGTGGTGGCAGTTTGATAAAGCAGTAAAGACCGTGTAACAAATTCGTTAAGAAAATGTTGCGGAACTGAAGACCACTGACGACTCGGGTTCAAATGGCTCTGAGCACTATGCGACTTAACTTCTGAGGTCATCAGTCGCCTAGAACTTAGAACTAATTAAACCTAACTAACCTAAGGACATCACACACATCCATGCCCGAGGCAGGATTCGAACCTGCGACCGTAGCGGCCGCTCGGCTCCAGACTGCAGCGCCTAGAACCGCACGGCCACTCCGGCCGGCGACGACTCGGGAAGAGCAGAATCAAATCGGTCATTACGAGTGACTTCGTAGAGCACAGTCTATTCTCGACGACGTAAATACCACTCACGCAGTAGCTTTTGGCACTCGACAGTGTCCATGTCGTTTGCACTCGATTCTCTGTTTATGGTATCCTAGAACTTAGAACTACTTAAACCTAACACACATCCATGCCCGAGGCAGGATTCTAACCTGCGACTGTAGCGCCTAGAACCGCTCGGCCACCACGGCCGGCTTATGGTATGGTAACATGCTGCGTGGTAGCTTGTTCTAGTGCTCATCTTGCTGCCCTACGAGACGAGCAGCGATCCGAAGCCACTGCTGATGCACTTCGGTGTCCAATACTGGCGTCGGAACAGCAGCCAGGACTGACTGGTAGTCCGAGGGTCTACCAACAGGACTCCGGTCCAGGGCAGAAGCTGCCCTAAACTCCAGCTTCGCACGGGTATGAAGGACTACTGTTCCGGCAGGCCAGGTTCAGCATTTAGCACGACTAGGCACCTGACAACGTGGTCCACTTGAAGGGCCGTGACTACTCGCCAGCGGGAGGGAAAGCCGCCGAGTCAGGGTGTCATCGACTTCCACTCCCTCGGCAGCCGCGAGTTCGCTATTGGATTCAGTGGATTCCTCTCCGGATTACGTAGCCGCCAGTCGACGCAGAAGCAGCAGCAACGACTTGTATCTTCAGTAATAAATACAATTATTTTGAATATAACGACTACTGACGAATTAGTAGGGGTTACCAGCCGGGCAGAGGGTGCCTTTACAACATATTAATCGCGAATGCTCACTGGTGTTAGGTTTGAACATCAGTTCTCCAGTATTAGGACTGGTCTTATTAGAGCTCCATGATATAATTACCCGGGTCTCAAGTGCAAAAAAGTCCTTCACAGACACACAGCGAAGGAAGCTTAGCAAATATCTTCTCGGGTAAAGAAGGCTCCCAGCCGAGATAGAAAATACATTCAACCTGACCACAGAAAAGAGAAAACGGACATGTGTAATTTGCATAGAGATAGATTAGCTAACTGAGCATTTTATGTTTCACATTTTGCAGAATAGCGTCTAATACGCAACCGCCCATGGCTAGACAAAAGCGCATTGGGAATTATTGGCAGTTTAAAACAATTTGACCAACAAGACTGCCAAACTTGAGATGGGTATGAAATTTCGGTTCCACCAGCCGAAGACGGTGAATGGCATCTGCCTCTGTCACGACCGCCGGGCCGCCTACTTGCTGCTGCTGCGAGAACATCCACTGAGGCGCGAAGCGCCGACAGTCGAAGAAAAAGAACGTAGCCCACGACGCGCAAATACCCAGACTTTACTCATCCTGTATTTGAGAATGAGGGCACTTAGTCCCTAGCAATAAACTTAACACATAATTTCAAACCTTTACGAGCACAAAATGATGAAACGAAAAAGTTTATCGCTTGCTATGTTTCCACTTATCATACAGTAAAACTGCCGCATCAGGCATGACGTTTTAATGTATTACTTCTTCACTACTAACTCTACTCGCGACAGACGATATTAATATATACCCCTGAAAATAGGGCTTACCTGCAAAATTATGTCACCGTACGACAAATAATTCAGGAGATGTGACATCATAAACACCGATGTGTTTAAGTTTATAACGTCTCTACTAGTAACTTTATTCACAATGGGTTGCGCAGACAGCACTCACAACCTGCACAGATGTTGCATCTTTTAACAAACTCAAACATGAAACACCAAGAGGGGCTCAAATAGAGAGACATGCTTGCAAAAAATTTACGGCGGATACACTAGCCCGAAGATGATAACATATAAAGCCCAATCACAATAAAACAGAAACGGTTGGCAATAGGAGCCAAAGTGAAAACAAATTACATGCAAGAGGGAGGCTGAGCATACCGCTGCTAAATCGACATGAACACGCCAAAGGCACAATAAACAAGAAATATGGGCAAGTGTCGAAATAAAGAAGAAAGTGACGCACCACAACACGGCAAACGGGCAAGCTGCCGCATAATATTCCAACAACTATGCTAAACATTCCACTGCCAGGATCTGAGGAAAAGCACCAAAGCACGGGGATAATTACGGCGCTCACTCAATCTTAAGAAGTCCAGGAGCGGGGAGGCTCCGTCCTCGGGGCAAACCAGTACAAACAGCTCTACATGGCAAGGGTTGGATGGATGAGGCTGGCATGAAATTATGGATTAACAGACTGTGTGAGAGGAGGAAAGGTGCCTTACTGAAGAAGAGTTATCTTCCTATACTAGATGAGTTCAGTAGCCATTTGAAAATTGTGCGAAAGAGGAACTGAGACAGGGAAATACAGAGCTTGCTGTTGTTGCGGGAGAGCTTAGTTCTGAAGTGCAACTTCTTGATGTCTCGATAGATAAACCATTTAAGTGTATGTGAGAGAGGAATGAAACAAATGAATGAAGGATCAAACCCAATATGAATTCACACCGAAGGGAGCTTTAAAACGACCTACGAGCAAACAGGTGTCTAGAGTGAGAGAAGGCACTATAGTTAAATCTTTCTAGAAGTAACGCTCTCGATGGCAGTGAAGACCATGTTATACGAGTATATGAAGAGGACAACAATGACTACGAAGAAGAAGAAAAAAGTTAAAATGGCGATTTTCAAAGGTCAGTTCGGTTTTATAAACTATGATTTTTTTAGTCTGGCTTTGCAGTATAATACGAGGCGTGTTTTTTTAAGTAAGTACCGTTTTGAAATAAAAAAAGACGTGCTAAGATATATCAATAATTTTATTTTTACATGAAGGCCTGTACCTCAATCTACGCACTGACGCCATTACAGTCTAATTCTTCCTTGTTTACGTTGTGTACTGAGTGTTTAAGATGCCTCCGATAATCGTGAGTCCCGCCGACTGTGAAGTACGGGCTGTTATAAGATTTCTTAGTGCTAAAGGCCTAAAAGCGATCGATATCCATCGTGAGATCTGCGCAGTTTACGGAGAAAACATTATGAGTGATGGAATGGTAAGAATGTGGGTGAGAGCATTTAAAGATGGCCGCACAAATGTGCACGATGAACAACGGAGGGGGCCTCCTTCGGTCGTTATTGAAATTTTGATGCAAGAAGTGGACAATAAGGTGAGAGAAAACAGGCGCTTTACGATTTCTTCCTTGCGGGATGACTTTCCTAATGTTTCTCGTAGTGTTTTGTATGGCATTGTGACCGAGCACTTGAATTACCGAAAATTGTGCGCACGTTGGATACCGAAAATGTTGACGGATATGCACAAAAGCAAACGTTTAGACAGTGCATTGACTTTCCTTGAGCGGTACCACAACGACGGTGATGATTTCTTAAGTCGAATTGTTAGGGGCAATGAAACATGGGTGGCCTACGTCACACCAGAATCAAAGCAACAGTCGCCGGCCGGTGTGGCCAAGCGGTTCTAGACGCTTCAGTCTGGAACCGCGCAACCGCTACGGTTGCAGGTTCGAATCCTGCCTCGGGTATGGATGTGTGTGATGTCCTTAAGTTAGTTAGGTTTAAGTAGTTCTAAGTTCTAGGGGACTGATGACCTCAGATGTTAAGTACCATAGTGCTCAGAGCCATTTGAACTAGTTTTTGAAAGCAACAGTCCATTGAAGTTGAGCAAGGGCATCGTTTTGCTGCAAGACAATGCCCGTCGGCATGTGGCGAATCAGACCAAAGATCTCATCACATCTTTTCGATGGGAAACTCTAGATCATCCTCCGTACCGCCCCGATCTTGCGCTCAGTGACTACCATCTGTTCCTGCACTTGAAGAAACACCTGGGCGGTCAGCGTCTTCAAGACGATGACGAAGTCAAAACAGTGGTGATGCAGTGGTTAACAAGTCAGGCGACAGACTTCTATGAGGAGGGTATTCAAAAACTGGTATAACGTTATGACAAGTGCCTCAATATTGACGGAAATTATGCAGAAAAGTAGATTGAGGTACAGGCTTTCATGTAAAAATAAAATTATTGAGATATATTAGCACGTCTTTTTTAAATTTCAAAACGGTACTTACTTTAAACACACGCCTCGTAATAAAAACGGCAAAAATGTTTTTTTTTAATTGCTTAAAAATTAAGGTGCGTCTTGTAGTCCGTATCGTCTTGCAGTCCATACGATCGCGTAGGGCGCGAGGTATCGACCGTGCAGCACGGCTCAGATGTTTTAAAATGATAAATGGACTGCAATGGCGAGGTGCAGCGGTGTACGATTTCGGTGTTGGCCACGTACACGCTCTGTATTAGGCAGATACACGGTCGTGTAGCCGCACGGCATCGTTTTCCAGCTGGGCGTCGCTGGAAAGCCTGCAGCAGCGCGGAGCAGCAGTGCCGAGGAATCCGGGAGCTCTTAAGTGTCCTGTGCCTGCTGCGGTCTGCGGCGCTACACAGTGGCAGAGGGGGGCCCCGGGAAGACGGCGCGACGCGCAGCGGAGGCGGCTGGCCCGGGCCGCAGCGGCCGGAGAAAGCACAGCCGGCGTGTCTTTGCTGCGCCCGCGGCGGCAGGCGGCGCCTCAGTCGCTGGCGGCGCCATCAGCCGGCGCGGCGCTCATTAATCGTGAGGGCAGGCGACGGGGGACGTTCGCCCCGCCTCGTCCACACACACACACACAGTGGCCGGTTTCTCTGCCGCCCTTTCCCCGCGCTGCTGCTGCAGCAGTCGGGGCTTCTTCCGCACTGCCTGCTCTGCGGCACGACGTTTCCGGGTTTGCAGACAAAAAGGCTTTGCCAATACTATATGATGGATATTCGGAAAATTTTAATTACTATCTCGAAAAAATCAGGCTACGTCCATGAAAGATGGCGTCAGTCCTTCTTTACATATTCACCCTTCAACCATTCGAGTCCCTCCAGTACG
Source organism: Schistocerca serialis cubense (assembly GCF_023864345.2). NCBI lineage: Eukaryota > Metazoa > Arthropoda > Insecta > Orthoptera > Acrididae > Schistocerca > Schistocerca serialis. The sequence goes on from NC_064646.1 coordinate 438,078,815, forward strand.
AAAAGAAATATAAATTTATACGAATATAAGAAGAAATTAACAAAAAGTAAACAATCAATTGTTTTAAGGAGGTGATTTCACTTTACAGATACTATGACATACGCTTTTCAACCAACCATCATTTCATGTGATAAATTGCCAATCAAATTTCTCAGTTAAAACGCAGAATTGTACAAGTATTTTCTTTGGCTGCGTCCCACACCTTGAAACTTCTATAAACACATAATGCCTAAAACAAATTATAGTCCCAATTAACAAGCAAAAATTGACCTAAAATTTATTAAATTTTGTATCTAAACCATTTACTGCCCTAGTGGTTTCATTTCAAAACCACTCACAAAACTATAATTCGAACTCAGATTTTTGTTGCAACAACTTTAGACATGAAACTTCCTGGCAGATTAAAACTGTGTGCCCGTCCGAGACTCGAGCTCGGGACCTTTGCCTTTCGCGGGCAAGTGCTCTACCATCTCAGATGGTATCCTTTCTTTCAGGAGTGCTAGTTCTGCAAGTTTCGCAGGAGAGCTTCTGTAAAGTTTGGAAGGTAGGAGACGAGATACTGGCAGAAGTAAAGCTGTGAGGACCGGGCGTGAGTCGTGCTTCGGTAGCTCAGATGGTAGAGCACTTGCCCGCGAAAGGCAAAGGTCCCGAGTTCGAGTCTCGGACGGGCACACAGTTTTAATCTGCCAGGAAGTTTCATATCAGCGCACACTCCACTGCAGAGTGAAAATCTCATTCTGGAAACATCCCCCAGGCTGTGGCTAAGCCATGTCACCGCAGTATCCTTTCTTTCAGGAGTGCTAGTTCTGCAAGTTTCGCAGGAGAGCTTCTGTAAAGTTTGGAAGGTAGGAGACGAGATACTGGCAGAAGTAAAGCTGTGAGGACCGGGCGTGAGTCGTGCTTCGGTAGCTCAGATGGTAGAGCACTTGCCCGCGAAAGGCAAAGGTCCCGAGTTCGAGTCTCGGTCGGGCACACAGTTTTAATCTGCCAGGAAGTTTCATATCAGCGCACACTCCGCTGCAGAGTGAAAATCTCATTCTGGAAACTTTAGACATACTTACTTTCACTCTCAGTGACTTCCTCAGAATGGCCACTATAAAAAATGGTCGCATATCAGCGTATCACAATCTTCTACAATCACATAGCACAATCGCGCCTAGTGTTGCTTTGAACGCTATTAACTGACTGCTACAGTGCACTAGATGCGTAGAAATATCTCAGTGTACCTCCGCATGTCGGTCTCGCAACAGCATCGGTGGTGTTATACTAAAAGCCTTGGTTTTTTATGTGGTTTCAGAATATGTTACATAGCGAAACTCACGTCATCGCCACTCTCGAAATGCCTGCCACGTAGTGGTTTCTTCGTCATAGGGATATCAGGTCCAAAAATAGAAAATCCGCCTCGGCGCCATATTTGGCCACACATTTCGCCCTTAACGACGGACTATCTGCTTTGCATAGAAAAACTGTCGGCTGGGTATTTTCATTCGCTTATTAAATAACAATTACAGTCAGTTTATTGCGAGGTAAACCTTAAACGAAAGAAATTAGTAAAGTCACTCACGCTTGTTTGCGTTCACTGGCACCCCTGCGTCACCTAACCACTGTGTCGCACTCTGGAGCATTGTACTTGTGCTAGCTCGGCCACTTGGCTCTGCTCCTCCACGAGATGCATAGAGCTGCAGACGACGGCGCCCAGGTTGACGCCGTTTTCCTTGAGATCAGGAAGGCACTGACAGTGCCCCGTACTGCCGTTTAGTGGATAAAAGAAATACGAACTTCCCGAGTATCGGACCACGTTTACGACAGAATCCAAGACTTCCTTGCAGACGGAAGTCAACATGTCGTTGTTCATGGAACAAAATCGTTAGATGTAAACGTAATTTTCGGAGTACCCCAATGAAGTGTAATTGGTTGGTTGGTTGATTTGGGAGAAAGGACCAAACAGCGAGGTCATTGGTCCCTTCGGGGTACAGAAGGATTGCGAAGGAACTCGGCCGTTCTATGTCAGAGGAGCCATCCTGGCAGTTGCCTGAAGCAATTTGGGTAAATCACGAACACCTGCATCGAGACGGCCGGACGCAATTTTGAACCGCCGTCCTCCCGGATACGAAGTGTAATAGGACGGTTATTGTTTACAACGTATACAGATAATCTGGTAGAAAGCGTCGGAAACACTTCAAGACTGTTCGCAGATGACGCGGTTGTCTATAACAAAAGAGTCAATATAGATTTGCAGAACGACCTGCAGGGGACTGATTAATGGTGCAGGCTCTGGCAGTTGAACTTGAATGTAAACAGATGTGACGTTTTGCGCATGCATAGAAAAAGAAATCCACAACTGCACATGCGTACTGTTGGTGAGAAACTGCTGGAAACAGCGTGTACCGTAAAATATCTAGCAGTAACTATCCAGAGCGACCTTAAGCGCAATGACCACTTAAAACAAATGGTGGGAAAAGATGCCAGACTGAAAGTCATAAGAAAAATCTTAAAGAAATGTGACTCAACCACTAAGGAAGTGGATTATAAGGCACTTGCTCAACCTATTCTTGAGCACTGTTCATCAATATAGGAGCCTTACCAGACAGAACTGATAGAAGAGATAAAGAAGATCCAACGAAGAGCGACGCGTTTCGTCACGGGGTCGTTATCTCGGCGCGAGAAGTTGATGAGTTGTTCAGCAAACTCTACTGATAGACGTTACAAGAGAGACGTTGCGCATCACGGAGAGATTTATCACGTCCCGGGAAGAGTCGGACAACATATGGCTTTGTCCCACATACATCTCAACTAATGTCCGCGCCAAAATTCCAGAAATTAGAGCCAATACACAGGCCTACCGACGATCATTCTTCCCACGCGCAATTCACGAATGGGACAGGGTAAGGAAGGATCGGTTGGTGGTAGCGTAATTACCCTCCGCGACACGCCATTAGGTGACTAGCGGAGTACAATGTAGACTGTGGCAGGGTTGTTGTCCTTCAAATGCTGAAAACGAATCAGCGCACGATACTCTACGTCATCAGTATTTGTTCTGGCCCCTCTATCAGCCTGCAGCGGTGCCGTGGGAAAAATCTCCCAGTGAGTACCTGGACTGCAGATACGTATCTGCAAACACATAAAAATGTAATCACGTAATATTATATTTTCCAAGTGATAATTAGAACTTCGTGACTACGCGTCTTATAAGGCCGCTCAACCGCGTATAATGTGAAAGTATGCCTCCCCTCTACGCTACCCACTCTCCGTCTGAAAGCTACAAACGCAGCGGTGATGGTCCACTCATTCTGATCCTGCCTCCGCCAGTAGGTTTCCCTATTAGGAGAAACTGGTACTAAACTGCGGCCGGCTGCCTGCCATTCCGTCGCGACCTCCTCAGATCGGTCGTTTTCACCATATTTGGCACAAGCATTTCATAGAGAGAGAGAGAGAGAGAGAGAGAGAGAAGAGGGGGAGAGCAAACGTAATTGCCTGCATCTCCGGACACTAGGGCATCAGCAGGCAAACGGCGGTACACCTATCCACAGATCCTGTGTTTACATCCTTGGGCCGTCTCAGACACTTAACGCCGCTTTCACCGGTGGCAGTCCTCTCGACAAGTAAAAAAAGCCAGACATGATAGTCACTTAGCAGATGGTATCAGTTACAACCTCAGCCTTCATGATGTTACACGCTCTAAGAAAAAAAAAAGAAAAAGAGAAGGACATACCACGAAGAAATTATCCGAATGGGTCGGATATCAGTAAATGTGACCCACATGTACAGACGATCAGATGATTACAATTTAAGAAAAAAATGGATGATTTACACAAGAGGACAAAGATTTAGGAATTATTCTGCAACGCGTTGGTCCACCTCTGGCCATTATGCAAGCAGTTATCCATTTGACACTGGTTGATAGAGTTATTGGGCGTTCTCCTGAGGGATACCGTGATAAATTCTGAGCAACTGGCGCGTTAGGCCGTCGAAATCCCGAGCTGGTTGGAAGGCTCTGACCATAATGCTTCAAATGTCCTCAGTTGGGGAGAGATCCGATGACCTTCCTGACGAAGGTGGGGCATGAGGAGCGCGAAGAGGAAGTATAAACTCTCCCCGTGCTGAAATGTAAGCCAGTAAAGTCCCGCTCCGATTGAGCCCCAGTGACCGGCGGAGATGCGCCTGGAGATGCCTCGGACAGCGATGGGATATCAACCTGACCGTCCCTGGCCATACGGCCCGATAACCAGGAGTGATGATCTGGGTAGCTGTTTCATCCATAGAAGGACCCCTTTGGTGGTCATGCGTGGTATACTTACAGCACAGTGATATATCGACGAAATCTACCACCCTACATTTCAGCAAGATAACACCCGCCCGCACACGGCAAGAGTTTCTACTGCTTGTTTTCGATGTTGCCGAGCTGTACCTTGGCCGTCAACGTCGCCGGATCTCTCCCCAATTGAGGAGGCATGGAGCATTATGGGCAGAGCCCTCCAAACAGCCCGGGATTCTGACGATCTAACGTGCCAGTTGCACAGAATTTGGCACGGTATCTCTCAGGAGAACGTCCAACAACTCTGTCAATCGATGTCAAGCGGATAAGTGCTTGCATAAGGGACAGAGGTGGAGCAACGTTTTATAGACTTGCTCAATTCGTAAATCTCCTCTTCAATAAACCATCCATTTTTTCTGAAACTGTTATCATTTTATTTGTCTGTACATGTACATCACATCAGTCTATTTCCGTCCCATTCGGATAATTCCTTCGTTGTGCATCTTTTTTTAATCTTAATGTGTATATGAGTAAGTATTATAGGATTAAAGCCGGCCGGAGTGGCCGAGCGGTTGTAGGCGCTATAGTCTGGAACCGCGCGACCGCTACGGTAGCAGGTTCGAATCCTGCCTCAGGCATGGATGTGTGTGATGTCCTTAGGTTAGTTAGGTTTAAGTAATTCTGTTCTAGGGGACTGATGACCTGAGAAGTCAAGTCCCATAGTGCTCAGAGCCATTTGAACCATTTATAGGATTAAAAGTATATCAATGTTCAACTGCAAATGTACAATAACCAAACGAAAATCATGGGCACACTTGGACAGGTGAATGATGCGAGATGGACCAAAAAAGTTCTTTGCTCGAATCCAACAGAGGAAATACCATATCTGCAGTGGGTAAGACCGAATAAAAATGATTGAAAAATACGAAGATTCGTCATGCTCAGTTATCTGTAATACACAGCATTTGTCCACAATTGACGTTCGAACGTTAAGGTATTTAAAGTCTACAGAAGGAAAAGTCGCTAATGCCACAATACCGTGAAACAGACAACTATGACCAGCAGTTCCAGAAGAGTCATAAACGAGATATTAATTGGGGGAAAGCTGAATGTTTTCTTGAAACACAGACAGTAAGTTTCAGTCATATTTCTCCAAGCAGGAGCTGCTGTGTTGTCGTACGTTCCTTGCTTATTCATCATGGAAATGCAAATGTGAGTTTGGAATGAACTGCGAAATTGACGTAGCACCTGCAAATGTTGTCTTTGCCATGCGTTTACCCGTTCCACACCGCTGCGTCGTGTATAATTCGTCGAACTGACGCACAATCACGAGGACGAACTCGATAACTTTTAAAACCCACGTTCGACCGATTCCTGAGTGTTGCTGATCAGTCTAGGACTCTTATCGGATAGGATTACTAATGATAGAGACAAGAACACCTTGACTGATGCGTAAAACTTGTATTAGTACGCGAGAGAAGGTTGTGAATATACTCAACAAATTCACTCGCAGACACTTTTAAAGTCGCCTTGTACATCACCGTCTGGTTTAGTAATAACGTCACTTGAGCGCGCGTTCCTAGGACATACAAACATCATATACACACACACACACACACACACACACATATTTATCACAAAACGCCGGCCGCTGTGGCCGAGCGTTTCCAGGCTCTTCAGTCCGTTAGTTAGGTTTAAGTAGTTCTAAGTTCTATGGGACTGATGACCTCAGAAGTTAAGTCCCATAGTGCTCAGAGTCATTTGAACCATTTTTGAAAAACGGAACACTTCGGGTAACCTTGGTTACGGTAGCATCCACCATACGAGCACCAACAATTTGCCCACGTCCGAATTCACTGAGCTCCGACATGGTGCACGCACAGCTAAACGGAACACTGTTCTGACCACCACTGACACCTGCGCCGTACTGAGGACAGTGCTCTGGTGCTTCTCGTGGTCAAGTACGACAGCGCCACCTGCAAGCTTGGCTAACGTGCTTCATTTAAGTTAAACCATGCGTTTCCCGCGATAGCTCCACATTATTGTCCAACCATTGTAGGCCTAGCAGTGCTCTGTCAACTCATCTTCGTAGTAGCGTATCACCGTTTCATCTTCAAGCTTTCTTCCTTCATATAGCTTTTTTTACACTGTATTCCTTACACGTTTCAGCCTTCTCTTCTTTGCACAGTAGTGGCCTAACATTTGAGATCACTATGTTCATGCAGCTGCTTCTCTTTTCTCTATAGGAATTTTTCGATACGCAACATCGATGTTTTGTATAGCAATGCGTGCTTCAACAGTCTGCATTTCTCCAGGAGTCATTCCTGATTTGTGTCAACGTCACTTTCTAGACGCCCGTATTACCTTTTGAATGCTTCATTTGCTGAATTTTTAGTGTTTCACTAGTTAAATTTAAAAATACCCGCCTTATACATGGTGTATTATTAAGCCATGGCCGTTTTGTCCAAGAAAAAGGACTAGGTAACAACGAAACAAGTTACAGTTACAGTCCGTTTTCGTGCTAAGTGAAAAAAAAAACACTCCCTGACAAGGTTCTTACGGAAGCTGGTAAAGCACGATACTTTCCACTTTCCTGGAACAGTTCTAAAAATCTCTTGTATTTTGCAATTCACACTAACACTTACGGCGGAAGTGCTCATGGCATTTCTTAGGCTTGCGTTATTTGCTTTCTGGCAGATAGTTATGTCGTGCGGGTGAGGTCAAGTGGCCATCGATTGTGGGCCCCCGCGCTGTGTCTGGCTGCTTTCCAGCGTGTTTGTCCCGACACGTGCAGTCGTCACCACCCTGTTTGTGACAGTCAAGCGGAGATGGTATGTGTTGACATTTCGGCGGAGCCGAAAACACTTCAGGGAGTGGACCTCCGAACAGGCTCTTCCAGAAGTAGGATGCACCGGCCTGTCTGCAGCAACCGGCAACGCACAACTGGGGAAGGCCGCTTCGAGCGAGTAGCTTTCACAGTTGTTTGTACTTTACGCCGATCTTAGAAACTTTTTGGAGGAAACAAACAGTATTCCAGCTGTCTAAGCTTTGCTAACGGCCGGCCGCGGTGGCCGAGCGGTTCTAGGCGCTTCAGTCCGGAACCGCGCGACTGCTACGGTCGCAGGTTCGAATCCTGCCTCGAGCATGGATGTGTGTGATGTACTTAGGTTGGTTAGGTTTAAGTAGTTCTAAGTTCTAGGGGACTGATGACCTCAGATGTTAAGTCCCATAGTGCTCAGAGCCATTTGAACCATTTTGCAAACGAACAAAAAGCGGGAAACGTGTGGTATTTCTTTTATTCTTTCTAAGCTAATGAAGCAAACGTGCCAGTATGAAACCCCGTGTTTCTTATGACAGACTTCAAAATTACTATCGTCCAATCAGGGAGAAGGTTGGTTTCTGAAACTCAGTTTATGTATGGCAATTACCAAGTTAACCGGTTTTTGTGGAAAGACGTTGTGTTGCGGCCACGGGTTTATTAAGATAGTATGATGAGGAGGAGGAGGAGGAGATTAGTGTTTAACGTCCCGTCGACAACGAGGTCATTAGAGACGGAGCGCAAGCTCGGGTAAGGGAAGGATGGGGAAGGAAATCGGCCGTGCCCTTTCAAAGGAACCATCCCGGCATTTGCCTGAAGCGATTTAGGGAAATCACGGAAAACCTAAATCAGGATGGCCGGAGACGGGATTGACCGTCGTCCTCCCGAATGCGAGTCCAGTGTGCTAACCACTGCGCCACCTCGCTCGGTAGTATGATGACATACATGTGATGTTTCAGAACAGAGAAAGGAGCCTCAGAGCCGAAGTTCTAACACAGTCACGCCATATTAATCAACATAGACCTCCCTAACGATGGAAGTTGAAACTTTGAAAATGTGTGGTACAAGTAAATAAACAGTGACTTAACAGTAAACCTTTGGGCATCCGATATCAATAAGAGTCACAGGAGGATCCGTCCGGCCAGCCGGAGTGGCCGAGCGGTTCTAGGCGCTACAGTCTGCAACCGCGCGACCGCTACGGTCGCAGGTTCGAATCCTGCCTCTGGCATGGATTTGTGTGATGTCCTTAGGTTAGTTAGGTTTAAGTAGTTCTAAGTTCTAGGGCACTGATGACCTTAGGAGTTATGTCCCATAGTGCTCAGAGCCATTTGAACCACTTTGATTTGATCCGTCCGGTCAGCAGCGCGTTTTAACGCAACCGCTGCCGGCACAGGGACGAAAGTTAGTCCTTGAACGAATCCACCCGCCGGATTAGCGACCAAGGTCCGGTATTCAGCACAGCATTGATAGGATTTTTAGGTGGTTTACCACATCCCACTATGTGAATGCCGGGCCGATTCCTATGTTCCACATCAGAGAAGTGCTACGCATGCATTTAGTAAACTTTCTCACATCTGCACGCCGAATTTACTCCATATGTAGGCAGAATGGGTACTCTGCTTATGTCCTGTGGGATAAATAGCAGATGATGACCTTCGCTGTTTGGTCTCCTTAAATACTCAGTTATCAACAATAGTTACGGTGAAGCCTAACCAAAAATGTTCGTATTTAAAGGAAAAAAATTAAGAGCTGAGCAGTCTTTTCGCAATGTATTCGTTTGAAGTGTAGCTTTGCAGATGTGAAAATTTCTAAATTTGTGCTAACTTCCTATTGAAGCAAACTGCTGAGGTCATCGGTCCCCAGATTTACTCACTGCTTAATCTAACTTACACTGACTTACGCTAAGGGCAACACACACACCCATGTCCGAGGGAGGACTCTAGCCTCCGGGGGAAGGGGGCTGGGGGAGCCGCGCGTACCGTTGCAAGGTGCCCAAGACCGCACGGCTACACCGCACAGCCAGAAGTGAAACTTGGGGATGTACAGTTTACACAAGAAGAGAATAGAAGCTATCGAAACGTGATGCTACAATAGAAAGCTGAAGATTAGATGGATGAATCGGGTAACTAATTTGGAGGTACTGAATCACACTAGAAAAAAATAGATTTATGGCACAACTTGACGAGCTAAGAGAAGGCAACAATTGACAGGACTCATCGTGAGGCATCAAGGAATCGTCTGCTTGGCAGTAGAGTTAAGTGTGGGGGATAAAAATAGTACGGAAAACCAAGGCCAGAGCACATTAAGCAGGTAACTTGCAGCAGTTACGCGGAAATGAAGAGGTGTGCACTGGATGGTACGGTGCGGAGATCTGCATCAAATCAGCGTTCGGAGTGAAGTCCAGAACAGCGAGTTGGAGAAACAACGGTTCATGACGATGCGAGCTACAATCTTGGCCGCAGTTCACCGTTCCATCATCAGAGATACGAGTGGTAACTCCTGACAGCAAACTAGTAATTATTCCGCTGCTGCCTGTTTCCTTTCAGTGTGTCGGGAATGCATCTGCAGAAAGCGCAGTATCACTCACGCCATAAAATGTAAGTGCTAGGCGAGGAAAACAAAGAACCGGGGAACGCAGGCGCCCGGTTGTCCCGCACGCCGGCTTCGCTTAGGCCTGCCTGCTAAGCACGAGGAATTTACGCAACAACTTTGCCCGCCACTTTCCCTATTAACCGCTGTTAAAGTGAAAGCCGTGTATCGACGCAAAAAGTAACTGGAGCGACAGATTACATCTCGAAAGGATTCTTTCTTGTTTTAAGAGGTCCGTATGGAGCTACGTATCAAAGGACTCGTTACAAAAAGTCACGAAAGTATTGAGTCCTGAACGGAAAAAATGGCGAAAGCTGAGATAGTACCGCCCAGCAATTAACCCCTGTAACACTACTAACTCGGCTTTCGGACCACAGAAGTGATGAAAAAGCTAAGCGGCCAATGACCTGAAAAGTGATTTAAGCGCTCTGTAGTACGCTACTAAATAAAACCGGGTCTGGCCAACAGTGCAAGGTCGAGGATGTAAAGACAATACATTTGAGAAATGTATAAGTCATGTATATATGTACAGTAATTATCAGTCGCTTTCTCAGTAACGCAGGCGAATTAAATTAAAACTTAATTTGTATGGGGAATGACATAACTCTCTTAGAAAACGGCTTTCTAAGACTGCAATCTAAAATTCACCTCCATGATACTGACAAGGGGGAGATTGAGGCAGTAATTAAATCGCTGAAGACGAATGACTCTCACGGATGTGATGGGGTATCTAGAAGAATACTAAAGCGCTGTGCTGCGAATGTTAAGACTAGCAATTAACCACATCTGTAATTTTTCCTTTCGGAATAGTCGGTTTCCCGAACGATTGAAATACTCAGTAGTGTAGTAATGAAACCTCTTTATAAAAAAGGAGAAAAAGTGTAATTTAGACGATTTTATACCTCTTTCTATGCAATCCGTGTGCACTAAAGTTACTGGAAAAGCTGTGTGTATAAGGGTAACTGATCTAACTTGCTGTCGCTTGGCTTGAATTTAGAAGTAGTTTAACAACTGAAAACGCTGTATTTACTTTTCTCTGTGAGGCACTGGACGGATTAAACAAATGTTCCGAACACTGGTCGCCTTCTTTGCTTTAGCTAGAGCATTTGATGGTAATTATCACAAAATATCACTGCAGAAGTTGGACTGTTATGGAATAAGAGCAGCAGCTCACAACTGATTTGTCTCATACTTAAAGAACAGGCAGCAAAAGGTCATTCTCCACAGCAACTGGACAGGCTATGAAGTGGAGTCTAAAGGGGTTCAGTGGCGGGAACTTCAGGGGTCAGTGCTGGGACCGGTGCTGTTTTTTATATATGATATTCTTCCTGATATGACAGGTAATTCTAAAATATTTCTGTTTGCTGATGACACTAGCTCGACAGTGAGGGATGTTGAGTGCTACAAAGGTATTATATCAAATAGTGTAGCTAAAGACATAATTTCATGGCCTGTAGAAAATAAATTCACGCTAAACTACAGTACCCACTCCGTTTTTACAGTTTCTAACACACATTTCAAGTGAAACTGATATTTTGACTATACAGAATGCGCATATGATTAGTGAGTCTGAACAATCCAAATTCCTAGGTGTTTCAGATGGTAGGCTGTCATGGAAATCCTATGTTCAGGATCTTGTTCAATACTTTAATACTGCTGCATCTAACCTAAGAATAGTATCTGTAGTAAGTGATAAACCAACAAGGAAATTAGTCTACCTTGGATATTTTATTCGCTTATGACAAATGGCATTATATTCTGGGGTAACTTTTCCTATTCACGAAACATAGACTCAGAAGGGGGCAGTTCGAGCAAAATCTGGTGTTCAGTTCGTTGTCCTCTTGTCAGCAGTCTAGAAATTCTAACACTGACCTCTCAATATATATTTTCTTTGACGTCGCTTATTCCCAAGAATTAGCCTTCACTTATTTAATACGAGGCCAAAATCTAATCTGCGTTTGGATTGCCGCTCCTTGCAGAAACAGGCACAGTATTCTGCATCTGCCATTTTCTGTAAGCTGCCACAATAATGAAACAGTCTTAGAAGTAATCCAAGCGCTTTCAATGCTAAACTGTAGAAGTTCGTTACGTATCACTACTTCTATTCTGCTGGCGAGTTTCTTAATCTAACTCCTGTATTGCATTGCCGATTATGTTAGCATATATTCAGCAGCTTCTTGTCTGCATAGTTATCGCGTAAATTCTATTTTATTTGTTGTTACCTTTTCTGATGTTAGTTTCATGTACTGACTCATACCATGACCATGGACATTTGCCATTCAGTTTTGTCCTACGAAAATGGACGGATAAAATAAAAAATGAAACGACCTTATTACAACAGGCATACGTCTGCTTACCTCTTACGGGAGAAACAGCGATCCTATCTTAAGTATTCGACACCAATGGCAAATTCTCCAATGTGATAATCCAGTACATATCCAGTTTCCTTCTACCAGTTGAGGTTATATCACTAGCTGGTTGATGTAATTGTGGAGTGTTCATGTAAACGGGCCACTACAATGTTACAGAATGTTCCAACAGATCATATCGTGAAACTTTCGACGATTTTCTGGTGGCTACAAATGACGCAATTGATAATCATAAAAATTAAAATGTGTTTGTAAATTACATTTGTTATAGTTTGTAATTTATTCAATATTATGCTTGAAAACCAAACGATATAAAAACAAACAAATTTACAACGCATATAGAGCAAAGCAAAATTACAAAATATTGGAGTTCTCCCCACGTTTGAACACCACAGTACTTCACCAGATACAGTCCTATTGAAGGCTGCAGGCATTTACATTCTGGCTTTTGAACTCACGTAACCAGCCTATTCTAAGGCAGCCATAGTTTATTGCCGACAAGGAACCTCGGTGAAGCTTTACTTTTTTCAAATACACACACAATTAAGGTCAACGAAGTGACAAGTGAATGATAATAATCCTAGGACTAGTCAAGATTAGAAACGATGGACTTTCAGCCCCCAAACATCACTCTCAGATTACACACACACATACACACACACACACACACACACACACACACACGAACTAGGCTTTCATGTTTTTATCTGTCTAGAAACAGCTTAAAAACAGGCACAATTTCTTTGTTCCGACCAAGGAATTCAGATGGTTTCTATTCGTTCCAAGGCAAATGCTGAAATTGGTGATCACTTAACTAATATCCCCATTCGGGTATCCCCTGAACCTCTCTCGTCTCGCTTGTGTTTGATTGAAAAGATGCGTGCTCTATAACGAGTCCGATCTCAAAAAGCCCTTGATGCCAATCAAAAACTTAAAAGCACAAAAAGTGTTCTATATCTTGATCGTCCTCTTCCAGCGATTGCGAACACTTCTAACCGTGTTTCATGTGGCATTGTGTTGATAAAAAATATAATGCCACGGAAATATCATCCAGACCGGAACTCTGACAAAAACGTTGAGTTCTTCCAGCAGTGCATGCAGTGCGTTGGGTTACCGGAAACAGAGACGTAATTCAGTCCCATGAAGCAGTAAACGTGACTTATTTGACAACGGTACTCGCTGGAGCTGCCGACTAATGTCCTGCGAATTCGAGCCTTTTCCGTAGATTCACTGGTGTTGGTGTTCGTATCTGATGTGGATCTCTGTATGCATCAGGCTTGACCGATCTGTGATGCTAAGATACCACTCCGGTTATCCTTTACTTCAATTGGACGATTAACTTCTCCAACGTAGCATACAGACAATGCTGAACTCTGTTATCAGTAGCATATGGAGATACACAAACCACTACAGAGGCTCATCACAATGATGTTACTAGATCGTAGACGATACACTACTGACTACACTCTGTCAAATCCTTTATTTCGCCGCAACACGTCATGTGACAATGTACGGTAACGTCAGTGGACTTCGAGTGCTTGATGCTGACGATGATACCACGATATATCCAGTATCCAGATCTTCGAGGTGATCGTAATAATGTTTCAAATGGTTCAAATGGCTCTAAGCACCATGGAACTTAACATCTGAGGTCATCAGTTCCCTAGACTTAGAACTACTTAAACCTAACTAACCTAAGGACATCATACACATCCATGCCCGAGGCAGGATTCAAACCTGCGACCGTAGCTCGTAATAATGAGTCATAACAGTGTGAAACCAATAAGTTTCTGCTGCACTAGCATCCCAACAATCACATCTACATCTGTACCGCGCAAACAACGTTATGATTGTGCTCGAGGGTTCACCTGGCACCAGTAACATTCATCCTCCGTCGCCTTCTTTTCCTATTCCTTTCAGAAGTGACGCGCAAGAAACACTCTCTATGAGCTGCAATTTCTCTGATTTCTCATGGTCGTACTGTGGGGCGTATGTGGGAGCAAGTAGTACGTAACCTGTGACTTGCTGTGAGCGTACACTCTCGAAAGTTTACTCATAAACTTCTCCATGACACCTCCGCGATGCAGAATGCTTGTCTTGCAGCGTTTGCGTTGGGAGTTTTGTAAGGATCTCATTAACGCTCTCTTGCCGGCTAAACACGCCGCTCTTCGTTGGATCTTCTCTCTCTCTCTCTCTCTCTCTCTCTCTTATTAAGTCAAACTTGTTAAAATGTCTCAGAGTGGTAAACAATGCACAAGAATCGGACAAACAACAAACAAGTCTAGTATAAGTCATTTCTTTCGTGAATGAATCACATTTCCACATTTTAGGTTTCTTCCAGTGACTCTTAGTCTTACACCGCCTTTTTCTACTGTTTGTTTAATACGGTCAATCAACTTAGGTCACTGTGAATGGTTACTCCTAGGTATTTTACTGCAGTTACTGTTTCCAGTGATTTGTCACCAATAGTATAGCCGTACAGCAGTGGATTTCTTCGCTTATTTATAATACGTTATCCACAATATCATTTATATATACAGGGTGTAACGGATATAAGTGCAAATATGTCTAGTGGTGACTGAGGACGGCGTACCGAACAAAATTACATCACTATTTACGTCATTTGTAGGCTAATAATTATAGCTATTACAAATCGTATGTTTTTAGTTTGGGTGGTTCCTCCAAGGGAATGTGGCAAGAACAAGCCATTAATGCTTATTTTCTCCTGTGCAGTAGATGAGGTGTGGAAGTGTAGAACGTGGGATGCAGAACGTTTAGTCTATACTAACAGGCGTAGTCCACTTAGTTGCGCATTATGGCTAGGCAAAAAACATTAGGTTGTAAGGTTTGTGATGCGTTAGTGCGAAAACTGTCCAGTGCAGAGAAAAACAACAAACACAGTGATATGTGTACATACTAAGGTACTACCTACAAAAATATCTGCACTTACATCCTTTCCAACCTATACGTGTATACAGGTATCAGTACAGCGTACTTGCCCGTACCGTCACCAATCAAACCCTGTATAAACATAAGAACAATAACGGTCCTACTACACTTTCTTGGATATTTCTGAAATTACCTTTACACCTGTTTGGCTAAGAGCAGCGTGTTGAGTTCTTTCTACAAAGATGTAAAGAATCGAATCACAAATCTGGCCCGATGCCCAATAAGCTTGTATTTGTCATTTTTTTGGCTAACTGACAGTGCAGAACTATGTGTAATGTTTTCAGGAAGTCAGGGAAAATGGCATAAATCGCATTATCTGTCATTATTTGCTTCATTTCACGTTATGAGGATTTTGTGTATATTTTTTATATTTAGTTAGGAAATGGACGCAACCGAATAGGATACTGGGAACTTTGTGCATAGATTTCAACTAAAAGTGCAACTCGCCAGATTAACTGCTATATTTTGGACAAATGACGTCACATTCCACAAGCGACCCTGTAACTTCTACAAGCCATGTTGCCGATTCCCAGAAACAGATCACTAGATATTGTGCTCACGCCTGTACAATGGGGCGTGAGTGTGTGTGAAGTAAGTTGCTTGATCGCCTGCTGTCGAACAAGCTGGACCGGCCCTACTGAGCTGTATAGAACTGATAGTAAGAGATAGAGAAGGTCCAACGAAGAACGGTGTGTTTCGTCACAGGATCGGGTAGGCGGCGCAAAACGCTGAACGAACTCCAGTGGCGGACACTACAAGAGACCGGCGCTGGGCCCCACGGAGAGAGTACTTTTCGGGAAGGGTCGTGCAACGTATCACTTTCTCCCACATACATCTCGCGAAATGAGTACGATGAAAAAAATTCTAGAAATAGAGTTAATACAGAGGTATACTGACTATCATTCTTCCCAGTGCCATTCGCGAGTGGAACAGGGCAGGGAGTGGGGGATCAGTTACTGGTCCCAGAAGTACCCTACGACACACGTCATCAGGACTCTTGTAGAGTACTGATGCAGATGTAGATTCCTTGACTAAACAATGTCGTCCACACAAGATAAATTACTAAATCAGTCGCCACTAGACTACAGGCCTAATGTGGACCAACGTTCGGCGACAATCGTTCTTGCCACGCACCATTCAAGAATGGGACAGGGACAGGAGTAACCCGTTGTGCCATGAGTACCCTCCACCAGCGGCCGAGAGGTGTGGATGTAGACGAGCCCCGCATAAGAGGCGGCCCTTACCAGAAGTCGCCAGCCGGAGAGTGGTCCAGCGCCGCAGCGGGTGCCGTGTGAGGTCGCCTCAGCGGCTCGAGAGCAGCTGGTGGACTGTGGCGCTGGCGCTGCCAACGCAGTGCTGAGGTACACCTGCAGCGCGCCTGCGCGATCCGGGTCAGCGTGAGTACGCGCGCCCAGACAGGAGAATGGCGCACTTTCGTTGAGGCCTGCCCCGCCCGTGACTCAGCCGTCGACAGGTGGGCGGGGGGGGGGGGCGAAGGGGGGGAGGTACTTGCCGCCCCCCCCCCTCGCCCTCCGGGGAAAAGCGGCCCCTGCGCTGTAATTCTGCTGCACCTGTTCCCCAGGAAGACGCGTCGCTGCGCCGTCCACCCGTTCAGAATGACTGGCTCAAGAGTGGTTACTCTGGGTCAGGCACCGCTTCTTACTTGAAGACCCCGAGGCGGACGCGTCCCTAATTACATATGTTCGTACATCCATATTTAAGGTGGATGATGATGGGACACAGGTGGTATAATTTTTATTAAAAATGAAACTCCTCCAGCTGTAATTAAAATTTTATATTTATTTGGCTACTAGTTTCGACGTTGCGTCAACGCCACCTTCAGGCCCGTACACTTTGACGAAATAAATTGTGTGTGGCTGAGTACTAGAAGTCCGCGGTGAGTCCAATACTATACCACTGGCCATTAAAATTGCAACAACACGAAGATGACGTGCTACAGACGCGAAATTTAACCGACAGGAAGAAGATGCTGTGATATGCAAATGATTAGCTTTTCAGAGCATTCACACAAGGTTGGCGCCGGTGGCGACACCTACAACGTGCTGACATGAGGAAAGTTTCCAACCGATTTCTCATACACAATCAGCAGTTGACCGGCGTTGCCTGGTGAAATGTTGTTGTGATGCCTCGTGTAAGGAGGATAAATGAGTACCATCACGTTTCTGGCTTCGACAAAGGTCGGATTGTTGCCTATCGCGATTGCGGTTTATCGTATCGCGACATTGCTGCTCGCGTTGGTCGAGATCCAATGACTGTTAGCGGAATATGGAATCTGTGGGTTCAGGAAGGTGATACGGAACGCCGTGCTGGATCTCAACGGCCTCGTATTACTAACAGTCGAGATGACAGGCATCTTACCGCATGGCTGTAACGGATCGTGAAGTCACATCTCGATCCCCCAAGTGCATTTACACGGGCCATCTTTTATAGCAGTGTGTGGATGTACTAGTATTGCCGTCAGCATTGCTGCAATGTGGCGACCATACATGGTAATACCGGAGTATGGCCGGCCAACATTGCTGATTATGCAGGTTCTGGCAAGTAGTTGCAGGTATGGCAGAGTTGTCATCACTCTCGTCTATCGAGAATAGAGAATATTTCGTATGACCGGGCAGTACCTATCCCTCTCCTCGCCTGCAAATGCTTCCTTATTACGCTCAGACTAGATTCCTCTTTCTCACGTCGACAGCGCTGCCATACCAAGTCACATGACAATATTATTTCGCTTGAATTCGGCATACGGAGCACTTAACGGCGCCTGCTTTGCAAAAATGGCTCTGAGCACTATGGGACTAAACATCCGTGGTCATCAGTCCCCTAGAACTTAGAACTACTTAAACCTAACTAACCTAAGGACATCACACACATCCATGCCCGAGGCAGGATTCGAACCTGCGACCGTAGCAGTCGCGCGGTTCCGGACTGAGCGCCTAGAACCGCTAGACCACCGCGGCCGGCCCCCGCTTTGCAGAAGGAGGCAATCTAGAGAATCACGAATTTTGTCAACATGCTTCGTACGCCTTCGATCAGAATTATGGAACAGAAAGTAATGCATATATAAAAAGATCTTAATCGGAAAATCGACATTCTCGCTACTATTGTCGTAGCGGAAGAACATCTGCAGCAGTGAGCCGTACTTGCATTCTACCTCTATATAGGTCTTAAGATTTCTAAACTTTTTTTAAAGATTCATCACTTTTGTTCCATGTTCATGGACAGTAATTTGTCAGCTATTTTCGTTTCTTTTATCGTTTTCTCACTGTACTGGCGAACCACAAATAACCATTAATTTCATTGTTATTTCAGACTGTCTTAATGAATTCCTTGAGAACTTCCTCTAAAGTGTTGCAAACGTCTGGTGCCAAGAGGCATACCGATGAGGAGTCCACTTTTATAACGTACATCAAGACTTTCAGCACCCAAAAGCTGAAGGGTGATAGCTAATCTGGTTGTTAAACAGGTACACAGTCTTTTATATTGCTGTTAGCCTTACCAATTCTAGGACCAATTGCCTTTACGACATATTCAATACCATGCTTCAGTATTTTAGAAAAGGAATATATGCATCATTGGTTCATGTGCTAAAGTTTCGGATGCCTTTCGCTTACTTTAAAAAGAACGCATTCACTAAGTCCGAATTCTCTTTTTCTTGCTAACGTTTTTCTTTCTGAAATGCAAATGAACGACAACAGTACTCGCTTTCTGGTGCAATACTGTGGCTCTTGTAAACATTGTGGCACGAAAATGTTTTCCCTCAAATATTGCCGGGTAACTGCCACTGACAACGTTGCCGACAATGTGACTGAAATTCGTGTGGCCGACGATGTTGGCGGTCTACGTTCAGGAGATATTGTAACGTTACGTGTATGCAGGCGAACGATTTCGCCGCTT